>NC_047086.1:409338671-409668562 GCF_902459505.1 Geotrypetes seraphini
GGAAAAATGATTTTATTTTCAATTTAGTGATCAAAATATGTCCATTTTGAGAATTTATATCTGCTGTCTATATTTTGCACTATGGCTCCATTTTACTAAACCGCAATAATGGTTTTTAGCGCAGGGAGTCTATGAGCATCAAGAGCAGCACGGGTCATTCAGTGCAGCTCCCTGCGCTAAAAAACGCTATCAGAGGGGATATATTTGTCTATTTTTCTATGGTTGATACTGAGGTGACATTGCATAAAGTCATCTGCCTTGACCTCTTTGAAAACCCCCCGGAATATGAATGATAATTAACATTTTCTCTGCCTTTCAGTGTGCTTTGTGGCTTTTAAAAATTTTTTTTTATTGTTGGTAGATCATTTTAACTTGGTCATTTTAAAAGTAGCTCACAAGCCCAAAAATGTGGGCACCCCTGAGCTCTAGAGGCTCCGGGTGCTCCATAGCGCCAGGCATTCTCAACAGTACTCAGGAGGAGCTGCCTCTTAGAGATCCTTCCAAGGTTCTCAGGACCAAGGAGAAGCCAGGCCTCCAGTTCCTGTCCTGCTTCAACCTCCAAAAGACACAAAGACACCAGGTTCAGAGCGGTCCCCTCAAGATAGGGGGACGGCTCTTGGATTATGTGCAGGCCTGGACACAGATATCATTGGACCATTGGGTACTGCAAATCATTCAGAGTGGAGTCAAGCTTAAATTTGCTCTTAATGAACTGGTTTATGGACTCCCTAGCAAGGCGACCAGAAAAGGCAGGCAGGGTGGAGGCCACAGGACGGAGGTTGTTAGATATTAAAGCATTAGAGCCTGTGCCGTCCAAAGAAAGGCTCAGATGATTGGAGACCCATTCTGGATCTTACTCACATCAATGCAGTGTTCAAAGCTTTTGCTTGGAGACATAGCGGCAGTTGCACAGGGGGAGTTCCTAGTCTCTCTAGATCTGACAGAGGCTTATTTGCATATTCCTATATTTCTGGACCACAGAAAGTTCATGAGGTTTCATGTTCTGAAAAACCATTACCAGTTCTTGGCTCTCCCCTTTGGGCTGGTGTCAATGCCTCATATGTTCACCAAAGTGATGGTGGTGGTAGCTGCCACCTATGCAAGATGGGTTTGCAGATGACTGGCTGATCAGAGCTCTTCCGTTCACTGAAGCACAGCAAGTCCAAGTTCTGCAGAACCTTAGTTGGATAGTGAATTTCCAAAAGAGCCAGCTGACTCCGTCTCAGTCCCTGGAATACCTGGGGGTCTTGTTCAACACGACAGATGACTATGTCTGTTTTTCAGAGCCATACAGACAGAAGATTTGTGCTCAGATAACGAGCTTACTAGCCAAGCCAGCTCCGTCCACATGGCACTATATCCAAGTGCTAAGTTCCATGGCAGCCATAATAGATGTGATTGCATGGGTGAAGGCTCACATGCGTCTTTTCCAAAGCGTGTTATCACGCTGGTCACCTCAGTTGGACTCCTTGCGGATGCTTCTACCCTAGATTCCGGAAGCCTGACTAGTATGGACTGGTGGCTCCTGGGCAAGTCACTTAATCCCCATTGCCCCCAGAGTGGGAGCCTGCTGGGATAGTTAGGGAAAAATGTTTGAGGACCTGAATAATTTGTAATCCGCATAGAATTGTAGGATATGTGGAATATAAATTATACAAAAATAAATTTAAAAAACAGATGACAGCCCTCCCTGATGAACTGGCACCAGCACTGGGAACTGACTCCCTTCCGCAGTGAAAATGGCAGGCAAGATGCCCACTCCCTCCTGCCAATGGAGGCCCCCCTGTTCCAGGAAGCCTATCCCCAAACCACCCCCTCCTCTCTTCCCCCTTCCACAAAAAAAGGCAGGAGGGATGCCTACTCCTTCCTGCCACCGGATGTTCCCCCAAACACCCCCACCCCTCAAACCCACCCGGTACCTATTTTACAAATTGGGAGAGGAGGTATGGGGACCCACCTGCTTTGAGGCCCGCCAGTCCAAATTGGTGGGCCTTCACCTCCCTGGTGCATCATTTAATGCACGGGGAGAAGCCTAAGGCTCTGATTGGCTCAGATGCCTGAGGAGGCACCTTAGGCTCCTCCCTCTGTTTCCAGCTTGGCATCTTGGCATCTGAGCCAATCAGGGCCTTAGGCCCCTCTCCATGATGCACTGGAGAGGGGAAGGTCTGCCATTTTGGACTGGCAGGCCTTGGAGCAAGTGGGACTGCATTCTTCCTGCTCTCAACTTGTGAAAAAGTACTGAGTGGGTTCGGGGGGGGGGGGGGGTTTGAGGGAGCATCAAATGGCAGGAGGGAGTGGGCATTCATCCTGCCTTTTTTGGGGGGAAAGGGGCTGGGGAGGATAGGGGATGGTTTGGGGGTAGCGCCTGGTGCAGGGGGTGCCTCCATTGGCAGGATGGAGTGGGCATTCCTCCTGCCGATTTTCTCTGGTACGGGTTGGTGGGTGTCAGTCCCCAGTGCTGGTTTATCAGGGAGACATTGGGGAGGGCTGCTATTAGTGGGGGTGGGCTTTTTCCTTTTTTAAAAATGGGGCAGATATTGTGTTTGTATAACACACATAGAGCATCTGTGCCGATTAAAAAAAGAACAAAAAAGGTTTCCTGCCCCAAACAGCTGAGTGGCAGGAGTTTTTTCCCTTGCCTCTCAGCTGTTTGGGTTTCCCTTGCTGGCTCTGCAAATGGGTGAGTCACTCTCACAGCGATCAATCGGACAGAAGAGATGGTAATTACGATGAACCTGCATGCAAATCATTTGAATGCAAAATTTTTAGTGCATCAATAGCTCTTTTAGAATCGGCCAAAAATCAGATCTGATCAAAGTGGACCCACGCGGTCTTACTGGTCCTGTTTAATGCATCTGGCCCTAGGTTCTTACCTTGTTCATATCTTTTCTAGTAAGGTGTGTCTTTCTGGAACCCTGCCCTGTCATTTATTTCCTGCACCTGCCCACTGTCTCACTTAGATGCCAGTCAGAGCTTAAGGATATGAAGAGCAGGACACTTTGGAATATTATTTGAGCTCCATAAATGTATGTGTTTGGCATGATTCTTTTGCTGTTTTTGATTGTTCAATGTTTAACATGTTTCTTATATTTTAAGAGCAGAACAGAGTTGTTATTCGAGGAGTTTCCCCATACCTTTCCTTCATGTGTTTCTAGAGGGGTCCATCGCCTGCTTTGGGACAAACTGAAGGGGGCAGCAGAACCCTCTGGTGTAGTAGGAGGGATTCAGAACCCAGAATGAATTCGTTCTGCACGACTCGCAGGCAACTGGCATATTATCCGTTCGTTCATCCAGAATGATACACCTATCTACTAGGAAAGTTATTAGCAAGGTAAGAGCCTAATCTTTTTTTTACATTCAATTAGCTTGCTTTCTCCACCACTAGAGGGCGTTCCAACATTGATTTATTTAGTAGGCTTTTGGGTTTCTGACAAGAATGCCATCAGACTGAAGCAGCACTTACTTATATAAGGCTTTCCCTTTCTCCTGTTTTCTCTGATTTCTTTTGATCCCTCTCCAATAATTTCTCATACTTAAGTGTAACTGTTTCCGGCAAACTTCACGCACATTTTCAGTCTGTTGCATTACAGATGCTACTTGTGTATGTTTGTTGATTTTGTAATTCAGTGTAAGAAGGTTTTTAAAAACAATTCATTTTTAAATATTACTGGTTTCATATATTTCTCAACTTTCTTTTGCATTATAAACAGTGTTTACAAATCTTTCTGTATTCAATTGGGCTTTATTTGTTGGCAAACGTTCATTTGTCTTTTTTTAAATGTAATTTTCATGCTGAATTTGGGCATACTGTATGTTGGTGCATTGACTCAGCTATGTTGATCTATTAAGCAGGGAAGGACTTTTACTGTAGTTAGAATATGAGATATCTGCCATTCCCTCTATCATTTTGCTCTGTGCTGCCTTGCGTTTACCAGGTCATGAGATGGCATCACATTTATCACATGGTCAGAGATTTTCGTCTCTTTCATAAGGTCAGCTGAATGTTTTGTTTTACATCTGCCGCTTACTCGTGTTTGGATGTAGATGTTATAGTTCATTTTCTTCTTTCTGTTCATGTATTTATACCCTTTTAATCAAGCTGCGCTAGAAGTAACTGCTTCTATGTCCACAGGAATTCTATGAGCGCTAAAAACCTCTGGTGCAGCTTGATTAAAGGGACCCTTTGGGATTAGTTTTTCTTATCTCCTTTATGAACACAACCAGATTACATTCATTATGTTTATTGATTTTTATATAGAACCGCTAGCATTTTCACTTTTATAAATGACTATTGGTCAGTTAGTTGATTATCTCAACAGCTGTTTCAGTAGTTCCTTTGCAAGATGAACACTCTGCAGCTGCTGTTGGAACTGTCCCATGAACACCACTACGAGGTTAGACCCAGTCTTTGAGCAAGCTCTTGAAGCCTGTAGAACTGAGGTACCCACACCAATCACTCCTGGTCAGGCTTCTGGAGGGATCGGTGACCATATCTGGAACTGCACAGTTGGCCAAGCTGGGTGAAAAAGATGACCCTGATAACTTTTTCATAGCATAAGAAAGGGAGGCTCAGTTTGTAGAGGGCCCAAGTCATAGAAATAGAGAAACATGATGGCAGATAAAGGCAAAGAGATTGGTTCCTTAAAAGACCCTGGATTCTTATCAGATAGCAGACTATCATGTACTAAAAGCTGCTATCGGGGAACATCTGGGCCTTACAAAGAAACATTATAGCACAGCTTTCAGGGAGGCTAGGTTAAGCCCCCAGGAGAGTCCCAGATCTCTGGCCCAACATTTATAGGACCTTACTCAATAATGGTTATCATCCCAGAAATTATTGCTGAAATAAAATTCAAGCAGTTTTTGTATGCAGTGACCTGAGATTTAAGAGCATGGTTGGTTAAGCAAGAGGTGACACATTAGAACAGGCCATACATACAGCAGAGAATATCTTTGAAACACAAGCTGGCTCCTGGGTTCCTTTTGGGCATAAAAAGAAAATAAGAACATAAATAAGAGCAGCCATGCTGAGTCAGACCAATGGTCCATCAAGCCCAGTAGCCCGTTCTCACGATGGCCAACCCAGGTCACTAATACCTGGCCAAAACCTAAAGAGTAGCAACATTCCATGATACCAATACAGGGCAAGCAGTGGCTTCCCACATGTCTTTCTCAATAACAGATTATGTTTTTTCCTCTAGGAATTTGGCCAAACCTTTCTTAAAACCAACGAAGAGGGCAATCCAGCCTGAGTGGATTACAATCTCCCCAGGACTGGGGAGAAAAGGGCTGAGCCCTTAGGGCAGTGGTCTCAAACTTGCGGCCCGGGGGCCACATGCAGCCCACTAGGTACTATTTTGAGGCCCTCAGTATGTTTATCATAGTCACAAAAGTAAAATGAAACAGTTTCTTGATCATATGTCTCTTTAGCTATAAATTACAATATTATTATAAATTACAATATTATTATTATTAACCAAAAGGAAAGATTTATAAACTATAAAGATTTTTACCTCATGCAAAACTATCATTTCTTTAATAAGACAACTATTTTTTCTGAGGCCCTCCGAGTACCTACAAATCCAAAATGTGGCCCTGCAAAGGGTTTGAGTTTGAGACCACTGTCTTAGGAGTAAAACGTTGTCAGAAGGGGGCATGGTGAGGAAAGAGGAGCATGATTTTCAGGCTTTCGTTGCCTATTTATTAAATGTTAAAGTTGAAGATCTATCTGCCAAGACTCTCTTAGATACAAAAGCTAATTAAACTATGTTCTCAGGGGAAGATCTGGGAGCAGAGTTGTCAGAAGAGGTAGACACCACATGGCACCAGTCATGGCCAGGTGGAAATGGGAAAGGGATTGGGATTCGTATACCATTTTTTTGTACTTTAACCACACTGTCCCAGAAGGTTCACAATTTATCTAATGTACCTGGGGCAGTGGAGGATTAAGTGACTTGACCAGGGTCACATGGAGCAGCGCAGGGTTTGAACCCACACCATACATGGCGCTTTCACATCCCACCCCCTAGAGCAGGGGTAGGGAACTCCGGTCCTTGAGAGCTGTATTCCAGTCAGGTTTTCAGGATTTCCCCAATGAATATGCATTGAAAGCAGTGCATGCAAATAGATCTCATGCATATTCATTGAGGAAATCCTGAAAACCTGACTGGGATACGGCTCTCAAGGACTGGAGTTCCCTACCCCTGCCCTAGAGGAAGGTGAAGTTAGATTGTAAATGGAAAAGCTTCCGCTTTATTGTGGAAGTACTTCTACGCTTAAAGTATGTAAACTGCTTTGATTGTAACCACACAGAAAAATAAGTATACCAACTCCCATCCCTTTTACCTGGATGATGTCATTTTAGGAAAAGATGTTGCGTTAAGGATAACATACAAGAGAGGAAAGTTGTGTAGGTGGAGCAGTGCCAGATGAGAGGGGCCATGGGAAGATTGTAGAAATCCTGAGTAATATATTTCCTTTGGAAGCAGAAGGGGTTATTGAGAAACCACTTCATCAGAGAAAGCAAATAAGCACCATCGCAGCAAATGCACGCAGCTTGCAATGATCCTAGAAGAAGTTTGTAAGGGTAAGAGGATGCCATGGAAGGCAAAAGAGGTCCAATCCTTCAAAGAGGAGCGACTTAAAGACCCAACATTAAAATATGTCTTTAATAACATAGGAGACACTAGCAAGGCTTATTAATATAGACACATGATGGCAGATAAAGGCCAAATGGCCCATCCACAGTAACCATTATCTCTTTCTCTCTCTAAGAGATCCCACATGACTTTCTCAGGCTTTCTTGAATCCAGACACAGTCTCTGTCTCTACCACCTCTTCCAGGAAACTGTTCCACACATCTGTTAAAAGGTATTTCCTTAGATTACTCCGGAGCCTATCACCTCTTTAACTTCATCCTATGCCCTCTCATTCCAGAGCTTCCTTTCAAATGAAAGAGACTCAACTCATGCAGATTTCCATCATGTAGGTATGTAAACATCTCTATCATATCTCCCCTCTTCCACCTTTCCTCCAAAGTATATACATTGAGATCTTTAGGTCTGTCCCCATATGCCTTATGACAAAGACCACGCACCATTTTAGTAGCCATCCTCTGGACAGACTCCATCCTTCTTATATCCTTCTTTGAAGGTGCAGCCTCCAGAATTGATTTTGCATGAATAGTATAGAAATAGTACTTACCACTTTAATAGCTGAGCTTAAATCTGAGGTAGGATTAGGAAGGAATTATTATTCTCCAATGTGTCATGTCCTGTGCCTTTGATGTAACACACCATGAAGCGCTGTTAAATGTACTGGATTATGTGGGGATTAGTGGGACTGTTTATAAGTGGTTTCAGACATTATCAGGTGACATTTAATGATCAATTTTCTTCAGAGTGGCCTTCAGTTTGTATGGTCTCACATGGATCCTCATATTGTTTAACTTAGTGATGCTATTGTGGTAGGTAACCAACTGAACTAAATTTTTGGTCTTTTATATACCCTATCATCACAATTTATATTCCATTTGAAGGAGCTGTGGAGAGTGTGATAGATGGCATCAAAAGATGGTGAGGTATTTTGGAATTGTGGGCTAATATTGGTAAATTGAAACAAAACTAAGATTTTATTAGCTAGTTGCTCATTTAAACCAATTAATATATCTCAATTTATGATTGGAACTACACTGTATAAAACTGAGAAAAGGTCAGAGTTTAGGAGTGATCTGTGTATGGCCGTTTGGAGGAGGATGGGCAGGGGAGGGCTTCAATGGCTGGGAGGGTGTAGATGGGCTGGAGTAAGTCTTAACAGAGATTTCGGCAGTTGGAACCCAAGCACAGTACCGGGTAAAGCTTTGGATTCTCGCCCAGAAATAGCTAAGAAGAAAAAAAAAAAAAATTTTTTTAAATTGAATCAGGTTGGGCAGACTGGATGGACCATTCGGGTCTTTATCTGCCGTCATCTACTATGTTACTATGTTACTATGATAGTCATCTCGTATTTGAGCACAAGTTCAATCTGTAATCATAAAAGGTTTTCATACTTTATAGAAACTATGTAGGGTCAAATCTTGTTTTTCCATTTATGTTTGATTGTCCAAACGTTAATTCTATCACACATTGACTACTGTAATTCCAGAGAGTTACTCTGTAGGCTTCAAATACTGCATTAGTTTAATATTTGGTCTATTTAAATTTGAGACAATAACTCTGTATATGTTGAAAATGCACTGGTTGCTAGTTGAGGCCCGATTAGTTTTTAAAGTATGTGTCCTGATTTATTGAATAATTCATGGTATGCCATTTAAGTACTTTATATATGCAATATATTTATTGAAGTAGCATGTCAATTCCAACATACAGAAATCAAGAACATTTTGTTAAACCACAAAACTCTCCCAAATCCCAATCCTCCCAATCTTCTCCATCCCACCCCACCCCACCCCACCCGGGCAGCAGCAGCAGTAAAAGCAAACAGTTCAAAAGGAACCAAATTATAGAAATAATATACAAGTCATACGTCCCAAAGTTGTTGTTGAATAGTCGAGACAAATGTTAAACTAAAGTTGTACCAGCATTGGCGGAACAACCTGCCCTTTTTAGTCGTCAAGTCCACGAGATCCTTGCGTTCCAACAACATTTGCTGTAACATTAGGGACCTCCACTGTTGAAGAGAAGGAGGCTGAGGCGAAAGCCATTGCGTCAGTGTACATTTCCTGCCCATGAGTATTGTCTTTCTGAGGAAAAGCGCACACCCCTGTTTAGGTGGATGGAAACGGATTTGTAAAGTAAAGAGAAAGTTAGGGTGCATCCTCCATGAGCATCCCCAAAGCTCGGCCACCGCAGACACCAAGGTTAACCAGAAGGTAGACACCAAGGGGCATGTCCAAAACATATGTCCGAAAGATGCCATAGGGTGTGCGCATTTTCCACAACCAGAAGTCGCGCTAATCCCCATAGTCATAGCTCTCTTGGGGGGATAAAACGCTCTCAATAGAAATTTGTAATTTCGCTCTTTCTCTATTGCGGATAGGGTAGGGTCGTTCCCCACCCGAAGGCCCTTTCGTAGCACATCGTCTGAGATGGGCACTTGAAGATCAGCTGACCATTTCTGAGCAAGAGCAATTAAGTCCAGTTCTCCGGATAGGTCCCGTAAGAACCTATGGAAAAATTTCAACGGGATAGGGTCTTGTGCAGTAAGGTCAAGCGCTTCCCGTAAACTAGATTGAACTTCCTCTCTCAATGGCACCGGGGTCAAAGTATGTAAGTAGTGATAAAGTTGTCGAAAGGCAAACCAGTCCCCAGGTGACACATGGAACTGTGTTTGTAGTTCAGCAAATGAAGTAGGAGTACCCGTATCCTGCACCACCTGGGATACGTAATGCAGACCCAGAGTCGTCCAACGTCTGAAAATTGCAGAGTCCAAGCCGGGTGGAAAGTCCCCGTTGCCAGCCACAGGGAGATAGGGTGTTGTAACAGAAGAGATTTTCAGCAACTTACATAACCTCTTCCAAGCTATGCGCAATACCTGCAAAAAGGGGTGTGAATGTAGTAATGGCAAATCAGGCAAATGTCTAACATGTAACAGGTAGCTAAAATGATAAGGTCTAAATTCAAAGCATTCATTCTCAGGCAAAGAAAACCAAGTAGTGTTACAAAACCAATCATGAAGATGTCTTAATTGACACGCAAGGGCAAATCGTGAGATATCCAGTAAACCCAACCCCCCTCGGTATTTTGGCAACATCAACCTGGACAAGGCTATCCTAGCCCGCTTACCTCGCCATAAAAATGTGGAAAGGTGGGAATTTAGTTGTGTTAAGTGTATTGGTGTTAACATAATGGGTAGCATTTGTAATATATAGAGCCATTGCGGCAATAGTATCATATTGTATAATGCTATTCGACCTGAGAGGGATAAGGGGAGGGTCTTCCAACCAGCAAGTGTAGTCTTTGTATGATGAAGTAAGGGTGAAATATTAATGGAGTACAGCCTGCCCAGGTCCTGAGGGATCACCACCCCCAAATAGGTCAGCTGGGACGAAGCCCACTGTAAAGGAAAGTCCCCCTGCCATTCAAGACGTACCTCAGGTGATGTTGACATTGCCATGGACTTCTGTTTATTAAGCACTAAACCAGAGTATAGATGAAATTCATCCAGAAGATCCAGAGCTCGGGGCAGGGAACGTTGAAGAGAGCCCAACGTAAGCAAAAGATCGTCCGCAAATGCCAACACCCTCAGTTGGGACGAGCCCTCTGGGAGTCCCACAATTTCGTCATCTTTTTGTAGTGTACGTAACAAGGGGTCTAAGTACAATAAAAAAAGAAGAGGTGACAATGGACATCCCTGTCGCGTCCCCCTGCCCACCGGGAAGGAAGTAGAACGCACACCATTAACCAATATAGATGCCGTAGGTCCAGAATAAAGTGAACGAATCAATGCCATATAACTATCCGGAAATCCCATATGTAATAAAACCTGGAATAGATAGTGCCAATGAACCTTATCGAAGGCTTTCGCCGCGTCTAACCCAACCAGTAGTCCTGGGGACTTGGCTTGTTGAGCTCAAGAGTAAGCCAGGAGCACCCGGCGCACATTAATTACCGATTGACGGGAACGCACAAAACCTACTTGCTCCGGCACAATGATGGTGGGCAACAGGGCCGCCAACCTATCCGCCATGATACGCGCTAAAATTTTTGAGTCAACATTCAACAGCGATATCGGTCTATAGGATTCAATATCAGTTGGTGATTTAGATGGTTTCGGGATCAAAGTAATCAGAGCCTCGTTCGCATACCTCGGGAAAGTGCCACATTTCTGAACCTCAGAGTAGTAATTCAAAAGAGACCCCCCTATGGATGACGATAGGATCTTGTAAAACTCTGGGGAGTATCCGTCCGGACCGGGGGCAGTACAAGGCTTCATTGTTTTGATCGCCTGTAACACTTCTTGAAGCTGTAAAGGAACATCTAACCGGGAAATCTGAGCCGCCGACAATTTGGGCATCCCTGCATCCTCTAAATAATCCTGCACATCCGGTCCAGCATAAGGACCCGGGGAAGCATAAAAGGTTGCAAAATAATTCCTAAAACAGGTGGAGATGTCTGCCGCTGAAGTTAGCACTTTCCCCGAGCTCTCTTTTATCATAGCAATGTATCTGGATCCCTTCCAGCTCTTGGCTATCGATGCTAATAGTTTCCCAGTTTTGTTACCGTGTTTATAAAATTGATATTTGCGAAAAAATAATAATTTCTTTGTCCGCTCATGGATAAGGGAATTCAATTCAGCCAGAGCAGCGGTATACGCCTCTCTGGTGGCCACAGTGGGGTCATGCAACAGCTCCCGTTTCAAGAGTGTTGTCTGCCGTTCGAGCTGCACTATACGTTGTGCAATTCTCCGGGTCCTAGAAGTCACATAGGCAATCACATCCCCACGTAACACCGCCTTCGCCGCATCCCAGAATAATATAGGTTGATCAATATGTTGGGCATTATATGAACAGTAATCCTCCCATCTATCGGACAGAAATTCCCGAAAGTGAGAATCATTATGCAGGTAGGAAAGAAATCTCCATCCCATCCCGGTATCCATGGGACCCCCCACCGCTACGTCCAACCAAATCATATGGTGGTCGGAAATCTCAAGGGGGCCGATTGTAGCCTCCGAAACCCGAGCAAACATGTTCTCCGAGAGTAAGGTATAATCAATTCTGGAAAAGGATCCATGGGCTCTAGACTGATGTGTATAATCTCTGTCGGTGGGGTGAAGTAACCTCCAAGGGTCCACCAACCCCAAAGCCCGACACAGATAGGGGACTCCCTTCGTCCTTCGCACATCTGTAGGTCCTGTCCCCCCAGAACGATCCACCCCAGGGTCCAACACTTGATTCAGGTCACCCACTAGTATCAGTGGGTCGCCCGAATTCTGCAGACATATGTTAACCAAATTTTGAAAGTAAGAATGTTGATATCCATTGGGGCCATATTCTACCAATAATCTGAAGGATCCCCCCGGTCCGAGTACCTTCACTAATAAGTATCGACCGTTTGGATCCCGTCTCAGGACCTGGACAGTACAGGGTAAGCCCTTTCTAATCAATATAGCCACCCCTGCCGTCTTCCCTGTGGAGGATGCATAGTGTATGTCCCCAACCCAACCCCTCCGCAGTTTTTGATGTTCTATATCAGTGAGTCTAGTTTCCTGTAAGCAAGCTATGTCAGCTGAGTGATGTTTCAACTGTGATAATATTTTTGTACGCTTGGCAGGCGATGTAATACCTGATACATTCCAGGAAATTATACGGAACTTCCTATCACCCATGGCATGCCCCACTCTTCATGTCATAGGAAAGAAACCTTCCAGTGAAAAGGGTCCTAGGGTGCCCAGCCTCACCCCTAGACCACGCAAACACACTCCATTCACACAATGTACATGATCCAAAAAAATACATGAACCATAGATAACAAAATAGAACAAACATAATATGCCCCCTAAATACCGCTGCTGCCACCCAGAAACATCCCTCCCCCCCTAATTCCCCAACAGTCCCAACAGCCCCCATCGTATGGGAGAAAAACGGGTCACGAAAGACGCCTCTTCCAGGGCCACCCCGGCTTGTAGAAGGATATAGATCAGAAGTGAGTTAAGACAGGGTCTCCTCAAATAGTGAAAGCATAAACAGTAACAGTTAAGTTGCATAAACCAGCCCAGTAAAGGGATCACAAATTCCAGAGTCAAACCTGTCCTGGAATAGGTTTTTCAAGCTTTTTAATAAATTCGGTGGCTGCTTTGGGTGACTGAAAAGACTTCCAGACTCCATTACTTTGGATCCTTAATAGAGCCGGGTAGTTGAATTGGAATCTCATTTTAAGTTCAGAGAGTTGTGTGCAAAGTGGATAAAAGGGCCGCCTCCGTTCTTGGAGTGCCTGGGAGAAGTCCTGGCTAATGCGGATTAGGGTTCCATCATATTTCAAGGCATCCCTCTTATTACGGTAAAGTTGTAACAGTTCCACTTTATGCCTGAAATTGAGTAACTTCATGATGACCACACGTGGACGTGTCTCCCGATCAGGGTGGCGGCCCAGGCGATGTGCACGTTCAATGTGCATAGGCCCCAATGAGGGATGGAGTGGCAATTCCTCTCTCAGCCAGTTCTCCAGTACCCCCAATAAGTCGCGGTCAGGGATCGTCTCGGGAATTCCCAGTAAGCGCAGGTTCGAGCGTCTGGAGCGATTTTCCAAATCATCCAGTTTCTCTGCCTGCGCTCGAACCTGCGCCTGCAACTCACAAAACTCAGCTCCCCGAGTCGTGGATGTGTCCTCTAGGTTGGAGACCCGTTGTTCTAGCTCGGTTGTGCGTGTCGCCGCCGCCGCCAGCAGAGTTTCAATATTCATAATTTGTTCTGTTAAGGTTTCCAGTTTAGGCCCTAGTACCTGGGCCAGCGCCTCCTTGATGTCACTCAGGGCGGTCTCTGTAAGATTCGAGACCGCCGCCGCGGGGCTTGCCGCCATTTTCTTTTCAACAGGCCGCACTCGGTCTCGGTCCTTACGGGCGGATTTCAGCTGCATGAACTCCTTCGATCTTGTTAAATATCTGTCCATGCACCCAGAACAATCGTAGAATCGGCAAAGTCGCCACAGATTCAGCAGAAAAGTGTCGGTTATTGACCAGTATGCAGGGTAGCCCCGGAGCTAGCAAGGAAACGTCCTCACGCGCTCATGGCATCACGTGACTCTCCCATTTAAGTACTTTAATCTAATCTAATCTAATCCTTAGGTTTGTATACCGCATCATCTCCACGTTCGTAGAGCTCGACGCGGTTTACAGTAGGAGAAATAGGAAGGAACTACAACAGAGGGTTAGAGGTAGAAGTGTGAAGAAAATTTAGAGGACTTGGGATGCCAAGATATAAGAGTTTCCTTGATTCCTAAGTTGGAGGGAGACTTACATTTTTTTTTAGAAAAGCCAGGTTTTCAAATGTTTGCGGAAAACTTGGAGAGAACTCAAGTTCCGAAGAGGGGAGGTAAGGTTGTTCCAGAGCTCAGTGATTTTGCAGTGGAGGGAGGTCCCTAGCGTTCCTGTGGTGGAGGAGTGTGTGGCGCAGTGGTTGGATCTACAGCCTCAGCACCCTGGGGTTGTGGGTTCAAACCCCGCGCTGCTCCTTGTGACCCTGGGCAAGTCACTCAGTCCTCCATAGCCCCAAGTACATTAGCTAGATTGTGAGCCCACCAGGACAGAGAGGGAAAATGCTTGAGTACCTGATTGTAAAACCGCTTAGATAACCTTGATAGGCGGTATATAAAATCCTAATAAACTTGAAACTTGTGTGGGAAATGCCTTTTAGCGAGGGGAAGGATAGTTTTAATTTGTGGGAGGATCTGGTGGTATTAGGGTTTGAGGAATTCCAAGAAAGAGGGATAAAGGGAGGGAGGATACCATATAGGATTTTGAAAGTTAAACAGGCGCATTTATAGTGGACCCTGGCGATTATCGGAAGCCAGTGGAGCTTGGCCAGGAGCGGGGAGACATGGTCAAATTTACTTTTAGCGAAGATGAGCTTGGCCGCGGCATTCTGAATCCGTTGGAGTCTGTGGAGGTTTTTCTTAGTTATGCTTAAGTAGATAGAGTTGCAATAGTCCAATCTGGAGAGGATGATGGATTGGACAAGGAGGGTAAAATGTTTTTGATGGAAGCATGATCTAACTTTCCTCAGCATGTGAAGGCTGAAAAAGCATTTTTTTTTACCAAGGATTGGAGGTGGTCATTGAAGGACAATGTGGAATCAATGATGATGCCCAAGACCTTGCTTGAGAACTCAAGCTGCAGAGAGGAGCCAGAGGGTAGTGGGATGGAGGTGGGTAGGTGATTTACCAGAAAGTAATATTATTACTAGATAACCTTTAAAACCATCATAGCAGAAAGCGGTTTTTAAGTCTATTTTTTCATCAGGTTTTCTGTTTCAAGCTATAAGAACATAAGCAATGCCTCTGCTGGGTCAGACCTAAGGTCCATCGTGCCCAGCAGTCCGCTCACGCGGCGGCCTAACAGGTCCAGGACCTGTGTAGTAATCCTCTAACTATACCCCTCTATCCCTTTTTCCAATAGGAAATTGTCCAATCCTTTCTTGAATCCCAGTACCGTGCTCTGCCCTATTACGCCCTCTGGAAGCGCATTCCAGGTGTCCACCACACGCTGGGTAAAGAAAAACTTCCTAGCATTCGTTTTGAATCTATCCCCTTTCAACTTTTCCGAATGCCCTCTTGTTCTTTTATGTTCTGAAAGTTTGAAAAATCTGTCCCTCTCTACTCTCTCTATGCCCTTCATGATCTTGTAGGTCTCTATCATGTCTCCTCTGAGTCTCCGCTTTTCCAGGGAGAAGAGCCCCAGTCTCTCCAATATTTCAGTGTACAAAGGTTTTCCATGCCCTTAATCATTCTTGTCGCCCTCCTCTGGACCCTCTCAAGTATTGCCATAACCTTCTTAAGGTACGGTGGCCAATACTGGACACAGTACTCCAGGTGCGGGCGCACCATTGCCCTATACAAAGGCAGGATGACTTCTTTTGTTCTGGTCGTAATACCCTTCTTAATAATACCCAACATTCTGTTTGCCTCTTCGAGGCTGCTGCGCATTGTGCCGTTGGCTTCATTGTTGTGTCCACCAGCACACCCAAATCTCTTTCAAGGTTACTTCCCATTAATACTAACCCCCCCCCCCCCCCAATTTGGTAGCTGAACATTGGGTTCTTTTTCCCTATATGCATGACCTTGCATTTCCCTACATTGAAGTTCATCTGCCATTTATTCGCCCACTCCTCCAGTTTGTTTAGGTCCCTTTGTAGGTCCTCACACTCTTCCACAGTTCTAACCCTGCTACAGAGTTTAGTGTCATCCGCAAATTTTATAACTTCACACTTCGTCCCCGTTTCCAGGTCATTAATAAATACATTGAACAGCAGCGGTCCGAGTACCGACCCCTGTGGAATGCCGCTCGTGACCCTCCTCCAGCCCTAGTGACCCTTCACTCCAACCCTCTGCCTTCTGCCTGCCAACCAGTGTTTGACCCATCTGTGTACGTCCCCTTCCACCCCGTGGTTCCACAGCTTCCTAAGTAGCCGCTCATGGGGTACCTTGTCAAAGGCCTTTTGGAAGTCGAGGTAAATGATGTCAACGGATTCCCCTTGATCCAACTGGCTGTTTACGCCCTCAAAGAAGTGCAGTAAGTTTGTTTGGCACGATCTTCCCTTGCAGAAGCCATGTTGGCTCGCTTTCATCAGCCCATTTTTCAATGTGCTCACAGATGCTGTCCTTTATCAGTGCTTCTACCATCTTGCCCGGAACCGATGTCAAACTTACCGGCCTGTAGTTTCCTGGGTCTCCTCTCTAAATATAGGTGTAACATTTGCTATCTTCCAATCCTCCGGGATCTCGCCAGTTTTCAAGGATAGGTTGCAAACTCGTTGAAGTATTCCCGCTATCTCATTTTTTAGTTCTTTTAGTACCCTAGGGTGGACTCTATTACCATTAGAGATTAGAATTCAAAATAATCTTGAATATTTTTGTAGAATGTTAAAGACATTCCTTTTATTGGAAGTCAAATAATCTTCTCTTTGCTTTCTATGTTAAATCTTCATTTGCTTGTTTGCTACTATTTAAACTACATTGAACTTTGTTGGTATATGTAGGATATAAATTGTCAACTAAAGTAAAAAGATCAGTTTATATTGTTTTCTGACCTGAAATGACAGAATAAACACCAACATTTTGCAATTCATCCCATTGACAAAAGTGCACACTCTGAAATAGAAAAACTAAACTAACTAGAGCAATGTGGTCTGCAAACCCCCAACATCTACCTGTTGTTGATTTTGCTTAGTATTTATAGGGTGACCCAATTGATGTAAATCAACTCATTCAGCTCATGGATATAGTTGCACACCTTTGAGTTCTACTTGTGCTGTATCCATTCCCTCCTATCCACACCCCTGCCCTCAGACATGACCCATTCTCCCACCTTCTATAAATCACTCATTTCTGCTCTTAGCTGGGTCCTAAGTTTTAGGCTGAAATGTGACTTTTCCACTCTCTTCCTTCTTCCTACATGCTGCCTATAGCAGTGTTTTTCAACCTTTTTGTACCTATGGACCGGCAGAAATGGAGGTTAAGGAGTGCTGGTGTGGACTTGGGTGCCGCTACTGGACTGCCAAGGGAGATGGGGAGGGCGGGGAGTGACTTTTCCTATTAGGCTTCTCCTCAGCCTACCTGAGGGCTCGGGAGGTCACATCTTGCACTCTGTCTTGCTGCTCCGGTTCCGTGCCGCATGTTGCAGCAGCAGGACCTTCATTCCTTTTGGCTGGGTCTGGGAGCGGGGGGACCTTCCACTCCTTCTGGGGAAGACTGAGAGGAGATCGCAGGCAAGGGAAGCTGTGGCTTTCTATGCATGCACAGCGGATGCCTTCGGGCAGTACGGTGGGTGGACTCGCCACGTGGCATCCGTTTCGTGTGCCTCCAGTTGTCCTGTATTCTTTGACCCAGAGTTGCCCATCGGCCACTGCACCAGGTTTGTGCAAGCTCCCCATTGGTGGCCCTGGCGCTGCCTGGAGGTGTTGGAGGATGGCTGCACTGGTGTTTTTGCCTGGGTGGTTCCTGAGGCGTTTGCAGTGAGCCACCTTTTTAACTCGGTGCTTGCAGGGGACGCTGGTCCTTCGCAGACCAGCGGGAGATTTTTGCGGACCGGCATCGATCCACGGACCGGCGGTTGAAGAACATTGGCCTATAGTATCAACTCAAGCCTCACCTTTACCTCTATTTAGATGTCTGCAAATCTAAATATTCCTATAGCCACTATATGCTTCACCTAAAAATAGCCACAATCATTGCTTGGTTGCCCAATCATAGTGCTTTTTATATTCATGGCACCTTTAACTTGGAATTCCATGCCATTGTCTACTAAAGAAGAATTACCTTTACAGCTATTGAAGAATAAGTTGAAGACCTGGATTTTTCAAAGGGCATTTAATGACAACAACAGAAAAATGATGTATCTTATCTGATAATTTTCTTTCCTTTAGTCACAGTAGATGAATCCAGGGATGAGTGGGTTCTGTCCATCCATCAGCAGGAAGAGATAGAGCACCAAGCTAAGCTCTATTATTTATAGGATGGTATGCTCACTGGTACTCCAGTATTTCTTGTAACAAAGCAGTAGGATCAGTCGAGCAGGCCTATTGGCCATGGACTCCCTCCTCACACAGCTAACAATCAGGCCCACACCAAGCAGACCACATGGCTAAATTATACAGAGTAAAGGAGAGACAGAAAGAGCAGGCCCCTGGATTCATCTGCTGTGAATAAAGAAAATGATCAGGTAAAATACATAATTTTTCCTTTCTTGTCATCAGTAGCAGATGAATCCAGAGACCAGTGGGATGTAGCAAAGCAGTCCTTAGTAGGGAGGGACAGAGAACAGGCCAGAGAAAGAAATAGATATATCCCGTCCAATGGTCCACAATCTCCCCAAGACATGGAACATAAGAAGCGCCATCTCCGGATCAGACCTTCGGTCCATCAAGTCCGGCGATCCGCACACGCGGAGGCCCTGCTAGGTATACACCTGGCTTATTTTATATCCAACCATATATTTATATGCCTCTCTCAAGGAGATATGCATCTAGTTTGCTTTTGAAGCCTAGGACTGTCGATTCCGCAATAATCTCCCCTGGGAGAGTATTCCAGATGTCAACCACTCTCTGTGTGAAGCAGAACTTCCTGATATTAGTCCTGAACTTGCCCCCCCTTAGCTTCATTTCATGTCCTCTTGTCCGTGTCAAATTGGACAATGTAAATAATCTTCTCTGCTCTATTTTGTCGATTCCTTTCAGTATTTTGAAGGTCTCGATCATATCCCCACGCAGTCTCCTTTTCTCAAGGGAGAACAATCCCAGTGTTTTAAGTCGATCCTTATATTCCAGTTTCTCCATACCCTTCACTAGTTTAGTTGCTCGTCTCTGCACCCTCTCCAGCAGTTTTATATCCTTCTTTAGGTAGGGAGACCAATGTTGGACGCAGTATTCCAAGTGGGGTCTGACCATTGCCCTATAAAGCGGCATTATAACTTTCTCCGATCTACTCGAGATTCCTTTCTTTATCATGCCCAACATTCTATTTGCCTTATTTGCCGCTGCTGCGCATTGTGCCGACGGCTTCAGGGTCCTATCTATCAGTACACCCAGATGGAGAACAAGATTAGATAGAACCGCTGTCTCCCAGAAGCAGTACCAAGACCAAGCAAGCAAAGGGGACTACCTCTGCCCACTCCACTGCCTCAAGGTAAGATCAGAAGCTGCGCACTCAGTTACTCACCATAAAAAACTGTTAGGGCCAGCCTACCACAGCTTGGAAGAGCAAACCAAACCTAGGTCAACAGTGCACCTAAATACAGCATGGGAGACCTCCTCCTTGAGACACCAGTGGCAAATAGAATGCTTCTACCCACAAGGGGAGATGTCAATGCCCCCACTTTACATCAGGAGATGGAACTATGCTCTAAAAATGGTAGAGCACTCACTGTACTCTGAAATCTGGAACCATGTACTAATACTAGAACTAGCCATCTGCTCACTTCACCTCTAGCAATGATGCAGTGCCTGAAATCTAGAGATGACAGGATGACAGTGGGCTTGAGAGCCTGAGATTCCATTATGTTCACTCTATACCTCCGGACACCAGAGCACTCTACAGCAATGTGTCCTAGACTCAAAATTTGGAAATGGTGAGGAGTGTCACACTCATAAGAACATAAGAATTGCCGCTGCTGGGTCAGACCAGTGGTCCATCGTGCCCAACAGTCTGCTCACGCAGCGGCCCCCAGGTCAAAGACCAGCCCTACCTGCATACATTCTGGTTCAGCAGAAACTTGTCTAGCCTTGTCTTGAATCCCTGGAGGGTGTTTTCCCCTATAACAGACTCCAGAAGAGCATTCCAGTTCTCCACCACTCTCTGGGTGAAGAACTTCCTTATGTTTGTACAGAATCTATCCCCTTTTAACTTTAAAGAGTGCCTTCTCATTCTCCCCACCTTGGAGAGGGTGAACAACCTGTCTTTATCTACTAAGTCTATTCCCTTCATTATATTGAATGTTTCGATCATATCCCCGCTCATTCTCCTCTTTTCAAGGGAGAAGAGGTCCAGTTTCTCTAATCTCTCATTGTACAGCAACTCCTCCAGCCTCTTAACCATTTTAGTCACTCTTCTCTGGACCTTTCGAGTAGTACCGTGTCTTTCTTCATGTACAATGACCAGTGCTGGACGCAGTATTCCAGGTGAGGGCGTACCATGGCCCTGTACAGCGGCATGATAACCTTCTCCGATCTGTTTGTGATCCCCTTCTTAATCATTCCTAGCATTCTTTTCGCCACTGCCGCACATTGCGCAGATGGCTTCATTGACTTGTCGACTAGCACTCCCTCCGAAAATGGAACTGTTTTAGAGCAGTGTTTCTCAACACATGGTACGCGTACCCTTAAGGGTATGCGGGCCGCTTGTTGGGGGTACATGGCCTGACTGCTGTGGAGGACATTCCCTACCCATCATTAGAAGCCATTACTGCCAGGGATCCCTGCCTGTCTGCCTGCTCCCCCCCCCCCACCCGCTGAAGCCGCTGCTGGGGATCTCTGCCCACCCCCACAAAGAAGACCAAGTTACTTGATGGAGTCACACTCGCTCCCCTCCGCCACCAGCAAATTCTGTGCAGGGACACGATTCACTCGCTGACATCAGAGTTGACGTCAGAGGGAAGGTTTGTGGGCCAGCCATGTTCAGTGTGTGAACTGCTGCTTGTACCGTCCCTACACGGAGTTCAATGGGGGAGGAGGGAGCGAGTGCGGCTCCAAGTAACTGGGTCAGCTTAGGGGGGAACAGTTGGGCAGGCAGTCAGAGCCTCAGCGGGGACGGGCGGGCAGGCATGGATTTCCAGCATACAACTTAATTTTGGGACAAAGGCTGGAAGCTAGGGAGGGGGCATAAACTCGACACGGGAGGATGGGGGGCACTATCTTTGAACATAGGAAGGAGGGAATAGAAAAGGAGAATTGTTGGGCATGAATGTGTGAGAGATGGTGCACATGGGGAAAGGAAGAAAGGAAAATTGGACATAGAGAGAGGAGTGAGGTAGAGATGCATGGGGAATAGAAGGATGAGAAGGAGAAATGTTGGATATGGGGTGGAGAGGGACAGATTGAAGGGGATGCAAGGGGGAGGAATGTTGGACATAGTGATGGAGAGATGTGGCATTGTGTTGGAGAGGAGTGATAGAAGGAGAAATGGGCATGGGGCTGGTGGGCAGTGGTGAAAAATGCTGCACATGATCCAGGGGATAAGAGAGTGAAAAATGTTGGATGTGATAATAGAGGGGGTGGGAGAGATGCCTGGATCTCTCAAGACAGATGGACAGAGAGAGGGGGAGACTTGTTGCCAATGGGGGTGGAGGAGAGAGGAAGAAAAGTTGGACTCATGGAGGGACAGAGAGCGATGTTGGTTGGGTAATGAATGAGGTCTGGAGGAGAGGAAGCATGCAGGAGGCAGAGAGAAAGAAATATTTAATTCACAGTCAGAAGGAAGTGCAACCAGAGACTCATGAAATCACCAAAGGTAGGAAAAATGATTTTATTTTCAATTTGGTGATTGAAATGTGTCAGTTTTGTGAATTTATATCTGCTGTCTATATTTTGCACTATATTTGTCTATTTTTCTATGGTTGTTTCTGAGGTGACATTGCATATTTTAAAGTCATCTGCCTTGACCTCTTTGAACCCTCCCACTATAAATGATAATTAATATTTTATCTGTGTACAGTGTGCTTTGTGGTTTTTAAATTTTATGCCTTCATTCTCTTTGTCTAGCTCCTCAACAGTATGCATGGCCTTGGGTATTAATAAGATTATATTGTGTGTGTATATGAAAAATGGATAGAAGAAATTACATTACAATTAGTATTATTATTATGAGGTGGAGTCAGGGGCGGAGTTTGGGCAGGGTTACTCAATTGGTATTTGTTAGGCTTAGGGGGTACTTGGCTTGAAGAAGTTGAGAAACACTGCTCTAGAGAACAGGAAGACCGTGAACAAACAAACTGATAGTGGAGAACCGGTGGACATAGTATACTTGGACTTCCAGAAAGCATTCGACAAGGTTCCACATGAAAGACTTCTCAGGAAACTACAAAGCCATGGAATAGAGGGAGATATACTAAGATGGATAGGCAAATGGCTGGAGAACAGAAGGCAGAGAGTGGGCATAAATGGGAAGTTCTCAGACTGGGAGAAAGTGACTAGCGGTGTGCCCCAGGGCTCGGTACTTGAGCCCATCTTATTTAATATTTTTATCAATGACCTAGAAGGAACATCCAGTGAGATCATCAAGTTTGCAGACGACACAAAGCTATACCGGGAAATCAGATCGCAGAAGGATAGCGAGGAACTCCAGAGTGACTTGTGTCAGTTAGAGAAATGGGCGGAGAAATGGCAGATGAAGTTTATTATGGAAAAGTGCAAAGTAATGCATTTAGGCAGAAAGAACAAGGAACACGAGTATAGAATGTCAGGTGCAACTCTGGGTAAAAGTGAACAAGAAAAGGACCTGGGTGTACTGATAGATAGGACCCTGAAACCGTCGGCACTATGCGTGGCAACGGCAAAGAAAGCAAATAGAATGTTCGGCATGATAAAGAAAGGAATCATGAGTAGATCGGAGAAAGTTATAATGCCGCTTTATAGGGCAATGGTCAGACCACACTTGAAATACTGTGTCCAACATTGGTTTCCCAACCTAAAGGATATAAAATTGCTGGAGAGGGAGCAGACATGAGCAATGAAGCTAATAAAAGGTATGGAGAACTTGGAATACGAGGAACGACTTAAGAGACTAGGATTGATCTCCCTTGAGAAAAGGAGACTGCGAGGGGATATGATCGAGACTTTCAAAATACTGAAAGGAATCGACAAAATAGAGCAGGAAAAAAATTATTTACAATGTCCAATGTGACACAGACAAGAGGACGTGGACTGAAGCTAAGGGGGGACAAGTCCAGGACAAATATCAGGAAGTTCTGCTTCACGCAACGAGTGGTGGACACCTGGAATGCTCTCCCAGAGGAGGTTATTGCGGAATCCACCTTTCTAGGATTTAAAAGCAAACTAGATGCACATCTCCTTACGAGAGGTATAGAGGGATATGTGTGACTAAAATTACGCCAGGTGTACACCTGGCTGGGCCTCTGTGTGTGAGGATCACTGGACTTGATGGACCGAAGGTCTGATCTGGAGATGGCAGTTCTTATGTTCATCTCTCCACAGGGCAAACATGTCCAAGAGACAAGTAAAAGAGTGCCAAACATAACATAACATAACATAACGTAGTGCTTATAGACCGTGTAACCAGAAGTTCAACATGGTTTACAAAAAGTTATAAAAGTAAGCATATTACATAAAATAAGATGGTTAGTTAATCAGCCAGTGAAGTACACCTGGGACATGCAAGTGAAGCAAGGAAGACTATGTCAGGGTCAAGCAGCCATTATCCCACATAGGCTGCTAACAAGCTGCCTAGGGAACAGAGTTTGAATGCAGATTTCCAGTGTGACTCAAGGAAAATGCTCTAGAGATCCAGCCCTTCTATTTCTGAGAACAGCATCTGGGAAATGAGGGGAAAAAATCCCCAAGGCTGAGACCCTCCAGGGGACCCCCAACTGCTCTGAAACTGCAACTGAAGATGGCGCAAAAGAAGAACCCCATCCCACATGGCAAGCGAAAGCTGAAGGCTGGCTATGCCAAAGAGATAGCAACATTGTAACAGAAAGTCGTTCTATAGCTGAGGACCCAGGAAACAGCATTTCCCTTACATCATGTGTGCCAAAGGAAGCGCATCTGCCCAAAACTTTATGCAAGACTAGCTAAAATTAGCTAAGTAGGCAGACCAACCAACACTCAGATAACTAGTCAGCAGACAAACCAACCAACACAACTCCCTAGCGGAAGGACAAGATCAGGAATGGCAGGGAAGACTAGAAGCGCCAAGACTTCAATCAAAACCAGTGCCCCGGTAGCAGAAGAGATCCAGATGAAGACCACAGTTTCAGTTTCAGTACAGACTGAAGAGGACTCTGCCTGTAGGATGAAGGAGGTCTCGGTGCAGACTGAAGCTGTGCCCCAACTGAAGACTTCGGTCTCTGTGCAGACAGAAGAGGACTTCCAGCAACCCCATAATGAAGACATTATGCAAGAATTGACGAGTCTGAGGGAAGAAGTGCGATGGCTTAGGAGTATCCGGGAGAACGAGGCATTCATCGACGAAGTCCTTCAGGATCTGTCTCAAGTCTCCGAGCAAGTGCACGAAGACAGGTCCATCCTAGAGACACCAGAACAGACCAGACATGCAACATTTGAAGAGACGACTGGGGTACAAGAAGAGACTCGAGACGATGACACCTGGCAACTAGTCACCTTGGCAAGCAAACACAGAAACATAGAAACATAGAAGATGACGGCAGATAAGGGCCATAGCCCATCAGCTCTGCCCACTCTACTGACCCACCCCAAGTCTACTATCCTAGGGATCCACTCCCGGTGACAGGTTCCCTTGGCTTAACCCTCACATGGGCACCCATTTGCTCTTAAATTCTTGCACGCTGTTTGCCTCGATCACCTGCACCGGGAGCTCGTTCCAAGGATCAACCACTCTCTCAGTGAAGAAATATTTCTTGGTGTCGCCATGAAATTTCCCGCCTCTGAGTTTGAGCGGATGCCCTCTTCTCGTCGGTCTTCACCAGAGAGGACACATCCAATATCCCAGAACCCGAGGTGATTATAAACGGGGAACACGACGAAAAGCTGGTACAACTAGAGGTAAGCAAAGAGGATGTCCTCAGACAGATAGATAGACTGAAAAGCGACAAATCACCAGGCCCGGACGGCATCCACCCAAGGGTACTAAAAGAACTGAGAAACGAAATAGCAGAGACACTTCGCCAAATATGTAACCTCTCCCTAAAAACTGGGGAGATCCCAGAGGACTGGAAAATAGCAAATGTCACGCCCATCTTTAAGAAGGGATCAAGGGGTGACCCGGGAAACTACAGGCCTGTGAGCTTGACCTCTGTTCCGGGAAAGATGATGGAAGCAATGATAAAGGACACAATCTGCGAACACATAGAAAAAAATGGACAACTGAAGGCGAGCCAGCATGGCTTCTGCAAGGGAAGGTCGTGCCTCACAAACTTGCTGTACTTCTTCGAGGGAATAAACAACCAGATAGATAAGGGGGAATCCATAGACATCATTTACCTTGACTTCCAAAAAGCCTTCGACAAGGTACCTCACGAACGGCTATTAAAAAAGCTGTGGAACCACGGGGTGCAAGGGGATATCTACCGATGGATCAAACACTGGTTGGCAGGCAGGAAACAGAGGGTTGGAGTAAAGGGCCAATATTCAGACTGGCAATGGGTCACGAGCGGAGTTCCACAAGGGTCAGTGCTGGGACCTCTATTGTTTAATATATTTATTGACGATCTGGAGACCGGGACAAAATGTGAGGTTATCAAATTTGCTGATGACACCAAACTCTGCAGCAGGGTTAGGAACACGGAAGACTGTGAAAACCTGCAAAGGGACCTAACGAGACTGGTAGACTGGGCAAATAAGTGGCAAATGAGTTTTAACGTAGAGAAATGCAAAGTCATGCATGTAGGGAAAAAGAACCCGATGTTCAGCTACAAAATGGGGGGAACACGGCTAGGGGTGAGTAACCTTGAAAGGGATCTGGGGGTGATGGTTGACACATCACTGAAACCATCGGCGCAGTGTGCGACAGCCTCAAAAAAAGCAAACAGAATGCTGGGCATCATCAAAAAGGGTATCACAACCAGGACGAAGGAAGTCATCATGCCGCTGTATCGCGCAATGGTGCGCCCGCACCTGGAGTACTGTGTTCAATACTGGTCGCCGTACCTCAAAAAGGATATGGCAGTACTCGAGGGAGTGCAGAGGAGGGCGACTAAACTTATAAAAGGTATGGAAAATTTCTCATACGCTGACAGGTTAAAAACGCTGGGGCTGTTCTCTCTGGAGAAGAGGAGACTTAGAGGGGACATGATAGAAACCTTCAAAATCCTAAAGGGCATAGAGAAAGTGAATAAAAACAGATTCTTCAAACTGTGGGGAGCCACAAGCACTAGGGGTCACTCGGAGAAATTGAAAGGGGACAGGTTTAGAACAAATGCTAGGAAGTTCTTTTTTACCCAGAGGGTGGTGGACACATGGAACAAGCTTCCGGAGGAGGTGATAAGCCAGAACTCTATACAGGGTTTCAAGAAGGGTTTGGATAGGTTCCTGGAGGATAAGGGGATAGAGGGGTACAGATAGAACTTGAGGTAGGTTATAGAAATGATCAGTAACCACTTCACAGGTCACGGACCTGATGGGCCGCCGCGGGAGCGGACCGCTGGGCAGGATGGACCTCTGGTCTGACCCAGTGGAGGCAACTTCTTATGTTCTTATGTTCTTATTTGAGAAAGAGAATCTCTTCTTCCATCTCGATACGGCCGGTAATATACTTAAACGCCTCGATCATGTCTCCTCTCTCCCTACGTTCCTCGAGTGAGTACAGCCGCAAATTTTTCATTCTTTCCTCGTACGATAGATCCTTGAGCCCTGAGACCATCCTGGTGGCCATCCGTTGCACCGACTCTACTCTCAGCATATCTTTTCGGTAGTGTGGCCTCCAGAATTGCACACAGTATTCCAAATTAGGTCTCACCATGGTTCTGTATAATGGCATTATGACTTCAGGCTTCCGGCTGATGAAACTCCTGCGGATGCAACCTAACAACTGTCTTGCCTTAGATGAAGCCTTCTCCACATGATCAGCAGTTTTCATGTCTGCGCTGATGATCACTCCCAAGTCTCGTTCTGTTGAAGTTCTAGCTAAGGTCTCACCATTCAAGGTGTAAGTTTTGCACAGATTTCTGCTGCGAAGGAGCATGATCTTGCATTTCTTAGCGTTGAAGCCCAGCTGCCAGGTCGAGGACCAAAGCTCCAACAAATGTAGGTCCTGTGTCATACTATCAGGTGAATTGCCGTCTCTCACTATATTGCATAGTTTGGTGTCGTCAGCGAATAACGTTATCTTACCTTGAAGCCCCTGAGTTAGGTCCCCTATGAATATGTTGAAAAGGAGCAGGCCCAAGACTGAGCCCTGCGGTACTCCACTGGTCACCTCCGATGTTTTAGAGAGGGTACCGTTAACTACCATCCTCTGAAGTCTGCCACTCAGCCAGTCATTGACCCATGTAGTTAGTTTTTCTCCCAGCCCCATTGATTTCATCTTGCTCAACAGCCTGCGATGCGGGACACTATTGAAAGCTTTGCTGAAGTCCATGGATTCTCCCAAGTCTAGCTGTTTTGTTACCCAGTCAAAGAAGCTGTTGAGATTGGATTGGCAGGACCTACACTTGGTGAATCCGTGTTGACTGGGATCCCGTAGATTCTCCTCATCCAAGATTGCGTCTAATTTACGTTTGATTAGTGTTTCCATGAATTTGCATACTATTGATGTGAGACTCACTGGTCTGTAGTTTGCAGCCTCTGCCCTGCAAACCTTTTTGTGCAGTGGAACAACGTTAGCTGTTTTCCAGTCTATGGGGACTCTCCCCGAACTTAGGGAGAGATTGAAGAGTCCTGATAGCGGTTCTGCCAGGACATCACGCAGCTCACTGAGCACCCTGGGGTGTAGATTGTACGGTCCCATGGCTTTGTTCACCTTGAGTCTTGCCAGTTCGTAGTAGACGTCGCCAGGTGTGAACTTGAAATTCTGAAATGGGTCTTCCACGCTGGGCCTTGCCTGCAACTGCGAACCGTGCCCCGGTGCCTCGCAGGTGAAGACCGAGCAGAAGTATTCATTTAGTAGTTCTGCTTTATCGGAATCTGATTCTGCGCAGTTCCCATCTGGTTTTCTAAGGCGTACTATCCCATCTGTGTTCTTTTTCCTATCACTAATATACCTGAAGAAGGATTTGTCCCCTTTCTTTATGTTCTTTGCCAGAGTCTCTTCCACTCGAAGTTTGGCCTCCCTGACTGCCGTTTTGACCGCTGCAGGCCTCGCCCTATGTTCTAGTTTAGCTTCCCTAGTCTCCATTCGTTTGTAGGAAATAAATGCTTTTTTCTTCTCCTTGACGAGGTGCGAGATTTCTGCGGAGTACCATTGGGGTTTGTTGTTTCTCCGCCGTATGTGTACTGATTTAATGTAGAGGCTTGTCACTTCATGTATAGTAGATTTCAGGGATGACCACATAGCTTCCACATCATCGGTCGTAGCTTGGTTCTGCAATGTCCGGTGGATGAAATCTCCCATGCGTTCGAAGTCAGTGCCTCGGAAGTTGAGTACTTTTGTTTTCGTATTTGATCTAGGGAAACCTTTCCTGAGGTAGAACCACACCATGTTGTGGTCACTGGAGGTTAGTGTATCTCCTACCGAGACCTTCGAGACGCTATCCCCGTTGGTGAGTACCAGGTCCAGGATTGCCTGGGCCTTAGTGGGTTCCAATACCATTTGTTTGAGTCATGCTCCCTTTATGGATGTTAACAGTCTCCTCCTGCTGCTGGTTGTTGCTGAGTATGAGTTCCAATCTGCATCAGGCATGTTGAAGTCCCCTAGCAGAACAGCATCTCCCTGTAGAGTGATATTCTCTATGTCTTCAATTAATTCGGAGTCTTTGTCTTCCAGTTGTCTTGGAGGTCTATATACTACACCAAGATACAGGCATTTTTCCCTGCCTCTGGCCAGGTTCACCCAGAGGGATTCCCCGATGTACTTGACATCTGTGATTCTGGTAGTTTTGATGTCTTTTTTAATGTATAGTGCCACCCCTCCCCCTGACTTTCCCTCTCTGTCCTGACGATATAAGTTGTATCCCGGTATAGCCATATCCCACCCATGAGAGTCTGTGAACCAAGTTTCGGATATTGCCACCACGTCAAGGTCAGAGCAAACAAAACAAAATACTGCAGACTTTGTACACGATGCAGGCAGACTTTATTTATGACGAATAAAACATTTAAAAACCTTTTACCAGGCAAGGGACCCAACACGGTCTTTACTTCGGTTGGCCACCACGTCAAGGTCGGCATTCATTATTTCGGTCTCTAATTCTAGAATCTTATTGCCTAAACTGTGTGCATTAACATACATAGCCCTCCATACCCCGTGATTGCTAAGTCCCTGTGGGGAGTTTCCCACCTGGGGTAGTGTGACTCCTAGAGAATTTTTTGCAATGGGGGCACTTACTTTGGACTTAGAATTGGAGTTTCGACTCACCTCGTCAGGATCGTTCCTTACTACACTTGTATCTGAGTGGGTACCCTCCCCCGACTTACCTAGTTTAAAGCCCTACGAAGCAGGCAGGCTAGTCAGTGTCCAAAGACGTGCTTACCCCTGCTGATCAGATGGAGTCCGTCTGGTCACTGAAATCCTTGCAACGCCTCTCCATGGTTCAGGAATCCGAAATTCATTTCCCGGCACCATCCTTGAACCACTCGTTAGTCCTCAGTATACGCTCATCCCTGGCACTTCCTTTGCCTCTAACTGGGAGGATCGAGAAGACCACCTGTGCTCCTATCTGCTTCAGCCTCTCACTCAGGGCTCCAAAGTCTCTAGTTATGTTCTCCGGGGTGTTTTTAGCAGTGTCATTTGTGCCAATGTGGATGAGGACCATGGGGAAGTGATCTTGGGGCTTGAGAAGCCTATCAAGACAGGCGGTGACATCTCGGACCCTGGCTCCAGGCAGACAGCAAACCTCCCTTGACTGCATATCTGGTCTGCAGATTGATCCCTCGGTGCCCCTCAGCATGGAGTCCCCAATGACTATTACTCTGTGCTTCTTTGGGGGGAGCCAATCAGTTGTCCCCGGAGTTGGAGCTGTGCGCTGGACTAGCTCCTGCTCCTTGTCGGCATCCTCCTGCTCCTTGTCGACATCTTCTACCTGTAGGATCTGGAATCTGTTCCTCAGGGTGAGTTGTGCGGTGGATGTAAAGCTGCCCTGTTGGTGAGAAAAAGAAGAGTGTGAAGAGATTGAAAGAGGGGGGTGGGATCTCCGGTGTTTGCCCGTGGAGGAGGTCACCAGCTGCCAGGAGTCAGCGTCTCCAGCCATCTCCTGTACCCCAATTGTTGGTTTCAAAGCTGGTGATTTGGGCGTCTCGAGGGAGGACATGTCTTGGGCCAGCTCGGTGATTTGGGACAGCTCCTGGACGACTCCGTCAATGTAGGCCTCATCCTCTCGGATGCTTCTCAGGCGTTTCACCTCCTCCCTGAGACTCCTAAGTTCCTGCATGATGTCTCCGTCTAGCTGGTCGACCTCCTCTGTCTGTAGAGACTGTGGAGAACAGGGGGGGAGGGGGATGATCTCGGTTTGCACGGAGACCTCTGTCCACAGTCCTGGGTCCTCCTCCTTCTGCACGCATACCGTGGTCGCCCCCTGGATCCCTCCAGTTACCGGACAGTTGGTCTTGATTGCAGACATGGCGCTTCTTGTTCTCCCTGCCATAACCAAGTTGTAGCTGAGGTCTGCCTGATAGTAAGTTAGAGAGTTAGAAGAAATATCTGTCTGTGAGTCAGAGTGAGAGATTGAAAGATCAGAGTGAGAGTTTGAAAGATTAGGGTATTTGAGAGGGTGTCTGCCTGTGGGTTAGGGTTAAAGTTTAGAATAAATTTTAAAGAATAGGGTAAAGATTAGGCTCTTCGCAAAGGTGCTCTCGCTAAGGCGAGTGCCATTGCTGCTCGCCGAACAGCTGCGTGTCGTTGGCTCTCCTCCTTTAATGGAGGAGCCCGGTCGCGAGCTGCTGACATGGTGGGGGGTGGGCGGAGCTTGTCCTGTCTCTGCCCCGAAGTCTCCCTCGTGCTCCGGCGCTCCTAGCACCTTGTTCCGCCTCCCTGCCTTGCTCTCTTTCTTCCTCCTCTACTGATCCGCTCTCTCATCTCCTTCTGCTGGTCAGCGCTGCAGCGCCCGTTGGTTCTCCTCCTTTAATGGAGGAGCCCGGTCGCGAGCTGCTGACGCGGCGGGGGTGGGCGGAGCTTGTCCTGTCTCTGCCCCGAAGTCTCTCTCATGCTCGGCGGAGCGCTCCTAGTGCCTTGTTCTGCCTTTCTGCCTTGCTCTCCTTCTCCTTCCTCCTCTACTGATCCGCTCTCTCGTCTCCTTCTGCCGGTCAGCGCTGCAGCGCCCGTTGGCTCTCCTCCTTTAATTGAGGAGCCCAGTCGCGAGCTGCTGATGCGGCGGGGGGTGGGTGGTGCTTGTCCTGCCTCTGCCCCGAAGTCTCCCTCGTGCTCCGGTGCTCCTAGCGCCTTGTTCCGCCTCCCTGCCTTGCTCTCTTTCTCCTTCCTCCTCTCATTCCTCCTCCGCTCTCTCGTCTCCTTCTTGGTTATCCGGAGCCTTTCCTTGAGGCCCTTCGCAAAGGCGCTCTCGCTAAGGCGAGCGCCTTTGCTGCTCGCCTTTACCACGTGCCAAACGGCTGCGCGCCGTTGGCTCGTCCCCTTTTATGGGGGGAGTTTGGCTGGTGACGTTGTGGGTGGGCGGAGTTAGCTCTCGCCTCTTCCCCTGCTAGCACTGCCTTCTCTGCTCCTCTCTCCGCTCCTTCCTGCTAGCACACTCTCTGCTCCCTGCTCTGCTCACTGTTCTGCCATGTGCTCAGGACTGTTCTACCATGTGCTCAGGACTAGGAACAGCTCCTACAGTCTCCCTTCAGCTGGCCTTGCACTGTGGACTCTCTGCCGTTGGCTCGCACAGCAACATCACATCAACAGATTTCAGCCACTACAGGAAAGAGCCACCAACGGAACTGAGGAGGATATACAGGAAGATATCCAGGAGACCCGGCAGACGACCCCAACCCAAAAAGCAACAAATCAACACCCCCCAAGAAGCGCAGAGTGGTTGTCATTGGGGACTCTATGCTATGGGGAACTGAAGCACCAGTATGCAGACCAGATCTACAATCAAGGGAGGTTTGCTGTCTACCAGGTTTGCTGCCTACCAGGAGCCAGGATCCAAGATGTGACTACCTGCATAGGAAAAATAATCAAGCCCCAAGACCACCACACGATGCTCCTCATCCACATTGGGACAAACAACACGGCCAGGAACACACCAGAGAAGATAACAGACTTCCGAGCTCTCGGAGAGAAGCTGAAGCAGATGGATGCATAGGTGGTCTTCTCCTCCATTCTACCAGTAAGAGACAAGGGGAGAACAAGAGAAGAACGGATCCAGAGGACTAATGAATGGCTAAGAGGATGGTGCAAAGAAATGAACTTCGGCTTCCTGGACCATGGAGAAGCACTTCAGGGAATGCAGGGACCAGATGGCTTACACCTAACCAGAAGAGGAAAGCATGTCCTGGGCCGACGCCTGGCATACTTGCTCCGGAAGGCTTTAAACTAGGTGAGCTGAGGGAGGGGACCCACTCTCACACTAGTAGGGTAAGTAATTCCATCTTGAAACCAAAGGTAAGTAGGGTAAGTAAATCTATCTTGGAACCAGAGGTAAGTAAACACGCGTATACCAAATGAAAAAGAAACAATACCGGAGGGAACAAAGGCACAACCGAGGAAAGCAAATTACCTCACGTCATTACAAAGGGAGACAAAGCAGGAGACAGAGACTTCACCTTGGGTTCGGAGATAGGGGATATAAGATATCAGGAGGGCGACAAGGACAAGATCAATGAGGACAAACTGTCTCGGTCAGAAAGTGGTAGACACAAACAAACAGAATGGAAAGCCATGCATGCTAATGCCTGTAGCTTAGGCAATAAAACCCTGGAACTGGAAACAGAAATGAGAAACGCAGACCTTGATGTGGTGGTGATATCAGAGACATGGTTCTCAGAAACCCACGGATGGGACATGGTTATACCAGGATACAACTTACTCCATCGCGACAGGGAAGGCAAATCAGGAGGAGGAGTAGCTCTATACATCAGGGAAGACATTAAGGTTACTAAAATCACGGACATCAAATATAAAGGGGAATCCCTCTGGGTGAACCTTGCCAGGGGCACTAATAAATGCATGTATCTTGGTGTTGTATATAGGCCACCAAGGCAAGGGGACGATGTAGACGACAGACTAATCAAAGACACTGAGAACATCACACTGCTTGGGCACACAGTGCTGGTGGGAGACTTCAATATGCCCAATGTGGACTGGAACAAACTTACTGCTACAAACAGCGGCAGCAAGAGGCTACTAGACTCCATGCGAGGAGCAAGCCTCAAGCAGTTGGTACTAGAACCCACCAGGGATCGGGCAATCTTGGACCTGTTACTCACCAATGGAAACAGCGTCACAGAAGTAGCGGTGGGAGAAACCTTGGGCTCCAGTGACCACAACATGGTGTGGTTCCATCTGAAGAAAGGAGCCACTAGATCAAATACATCAACTAAGGTCCTTAACTTTAAAAGTACTGATTTTCAAAGTATGGGTGACTATGTCCACAAAAAACTGCAAATGCAAAACACATCAGACAGTGTTGAGGTACTATGGTCGGCCCTGAAATCAACCCTACAAGAAGCAACCAACATATATATAAAAACCGTGAGCAAGTGACGCAGAATAATTAAACCACAATGGTTCTCCGAGGAGATTTCAGAACTAGTAAAACAAAAGAAAAAAGCTTTCATGACCTACAAACAGTCACAACTACCGGAAGCAAAAGAAAACTATATGATGAAATCTAGGAAAGTTAAAACGTCAGTCAGGGAGGCCAAACTCCGGATTGAAGAAAATATAGCTAGGCAGGTTAAAAAGGGAGATAAATCCTTTTTCAAGTACGTCAGCGACAGGAAGAAGAACACCAGTGGCATCGGGCACATAAAAAAACCCGACGGTAACTTCGCAGACTCGGATGCAGACAAAGCAGAACTGCTAAATAAGTACTTCTGCTTGGTATTCACTTGTGAAGCACCGGAATCTGGATCTCAGCTACAGACTATGGGGAGCTTGAAGGATCCATTCCGGGACTTTGAATTTACCTCGAGCAGTGTCTACCAAGGACTGACAAAATTAAAGATCAATAAAGCTTTGGGTCCGGATAATTTACATCCCAGAGTGCTTCGAGAATTGAGAGATGTCCTGGCGGAGCTGTTAGCCGAGATTTTCAATTTATCCCTTAGCAAGGGAAAAGTTCCCTTGGACTAGAAAATCGCCAATGTTTTTCCTCTTCACAAAAAGGGATGCAGGTCAGAGGCTGAGAATTACAGACCGGTAAGTCTCACTTCAATAGTGTGTAAACTAATGGAGACAATGATCAAAAACAGATTAGATACGTTTCTGGACGAGGAAAAATTAAGGGACCCCCACCAACATGGTTTTACAAAGGGAAGGTTATGTCAATTCAACCTGATAAGCTTCTTTGACTGGGTAACAAAAAAGCTGGACGGGGAGAGTCCCTTGACATCGTGCACTTGGACTTTAGTAAAGCTTTTGATAGTGTTCCACACCGCAGGTTATTGAACAAGATGAACACGATGGGACTAGGAGGAACACTGACTGCATGGGTAGAAGACTGGCTTAGCAACAGACTTCAAAGGGTGATGGTAAACGGTACTCTCTCAAAATCATCAAAAGTGGAGTGCCGCAGTGGAGTGGAGTGGAGTGCCGCAGGGCTCGGTCTTGGGCCCAATGCTATTTAATATCTTTGTAAGGGATCTGACTCAAGGACTTCAAGGCAAAATTGTGTTATTTGCCGATGATACTAAACTATGCAACGTTGTGGGCAGGGCAACTAAACCCAACAGCGCAACCGCGCAAAACACTATGGAACAAGACCTACTTTTGCTTGAGCAATGGTCCAGTACTTGGCAACTAAACTTTAATGCCAAAAAATGTAAGGTGATGCATCTTGGCAGCGGGAATCCTTGCACTACATACACCCTAAATGGAGAAAACTTAACAAAAACTGAAGTAGAAAGGGACTTGGGAGTAATCATCCGTGAAGACATGAAGGCTGCACATCAGGTGGAGAAAGCCTCAAAAAAGGCTAGACAAATGCTTGGCTGCATCAGAAGAAGCTTTATCAACCGAAAACCCGAAGTTATAATGCCATTATAAGATCCATGGTGAGACCGTACCTGGAGTACTGTGTCCAGTTTTGGAGGCCACATTACCAAAAGGTTGTGAAAAGAATTGAGTCAGTTCAGAGAATGGCCACAAGGATGGTCTCAGGACTTAAAGAACTTTCATATGAAGATTGTCTGAGCAGTCTGTGCTTATACTCGCTCGAGGACCGCAGAGAAAGGAGGGACATGATAGAAACTTTCAAGTACATAACGGGCCGCATTGAGGAGGAGGAAGAAATCTTCACCCTTACGGGTCCCAAGGTGACAAGAGGACATCTGCTAAAACTTAGGGGAGAAAGATTTCATGAGGATACCAGGAAATACTTCTTTACCGAGAGGGTGATTGATAGATGGAATGGTCTTCCACGTCAGGTAGTCGAGGCTAGTAGCACGCTCGACTTCAAGAGACGATGGGACAAACATGTGGGGTCGCTACAGAGGTATGATAGGGGATAGTTTCTCGAGGGTGGAAGGGATCATGATTGGGCAGACTTGTTGGGCCATCGGTCCTTTTCTGCCGTCGTATTCTATGTTTCTATGAACCCACAAGGGAATCCTTGTGCAGATACCTGGAACCATTAGAGGAAACCTATTCCCTCATAAGTGGCCAAGGGAAGGGACATGCTCAATATTGGGGACAGAACAGCACTCACAGGATCCCCAGACCTGAGGCCATGCATACTGTTGAGGAGCTAGACACAGAGAATGAAGGCAGCTGCCCAGCTCTCCACACTGCCACCCCCTCCCCCTAAGAGACTCCTGGGACACAGGAGGGAGAAAATTCCAGTAGCTCAAAAAAGCGAGTTTAACATAAGAAAATAAAAACATATGCTGAGGAGCCCAATGGTTCTCCCCAGCAGCCAAACCAGGGTGAAGCAACATTCCCTGAGAGACTTTGACTGAGCAGGAGTTTAAACCTTGTCCGAGAGCCCCCCCCCCCCCCCCCCCGCAGCATGAGAGGGCAAGCTGATCGAGTACACTCCTGTCCTGTCTCTGTCCAGAAAATAAAAGCTGAGGCACCCAAGTTAGGAGAAAAAACTAATGCATAGATGGCCACTGCATTTAAAGAAAGGAGGGTCATTCCATATCAAGTGGTCCAAAGCTCCCCAACTCAACCATTTTGGAAACGGATTAAATTTTTTCAGGAGAGGATAACCAACATTTTGGGACATGATCTCAACTAGGTCCAAAGTTAGGGGCCCCTTTAATTAAGTCACTTTTATGAATCCGCATAAGATATCAAGTAGGGACACTCCTTGAAATTGGACCAGTTGACACGGAATTACCCAGGTGTGCCAATACCAGCCAATCCGGGTGCACTGAGACCTCTAACAGAGCTGATCAAGGGGCGCCAAACATGGAGGGAGAAAAGACCCATACCTGAAGCCAGCATCCCCTCCGGCAATAGCACTGCACACCACCAACATCAATCTAGCTGTCCTGACACCTGGAGCCTGCTGAATGTTTGATAAGCCACTTCGGGAACAGTCCTGCTGTCAGGCCACACCTAACTGGTCCAGTCATACTGAGGGAGAGTCGTGCAGCACAAAGTAGAGAATGACACAGGGACAAATTTGTCCCCGCAGGAACTCAATTTTCCCGCCTTGTCCCCTTGATTTTTGTTAATGTCCTTGTCCCTGCCCCATTCCTGTAAACTCTGCCTTAACCACACAAGCCTTGAACACTTATGATATTAAAATGTGAGGCTTGTGCACATGAGGACAGAGCTTGCAGGAATGGGGCAGGGACAGGAAAAGAACTCATGGGGATGGAGAAAAATTTGTCCCCATGTCATTCTCTAGCACAAAGAATCGTGAGGAGGCGGAAGTATTTCTCCACATAATCCCCCCAGGCCAGGAGCAATGAACATACAGTACTCGCCCCTCCTCCCAGTCAAACAACACAGACACAATGTCGGCTATCCAAAGTTGCCTCCAGTACCTGCACCCCCTTTGGAGGGGTTTCCCAGTGAGGAGGGAGTATGGAGTGCTGGATCATGGTAAATGTGGCCACTAAGGACCAGCAGGGAGCTGGCATCACCAGCCATACCCTGCAATAGGCACCCAGGAAGCCTAAGCCCCTTGCTGAAAGAGGAGCCAAGCCAGGCCATGCTAAGCAGACGAATCCAGGAGCAGGAAAGAGCCCATCCATCCACCTGCAGAAATGGAGAATACTGGAGTACCAGTGAGCATCCCATCCTATACACGAGAGAGCCCCTTTTTTACATTTGTAATTCGCTTTTAAAGTATGTTATAAGTGTATGCATCAAATTTGAATAAACATGAAACATGAGCTCTGCTTAGTGCTCTCTATCGCCACCTGTTGGTGGATGGACACAACCCATTCGTCTCTGGATTCATCTGCTGCTGCTGACCAGGAATGAATTGTTGAGATTACCTGAATGTATGTTTCTGTGTGTGCTCTCTGTCATTGGACAATTGATTATACTTTCCTATTACAGAGTTTGGTGTTCCTTTCTCTTTATGTAGATTGTAAACCGCTTTGATTTTCAATGTGGCAGTTAAAGGCAGTATAGAAAGCACTGGGAAGTGTATTGCTGGTTATTGCTTGTGAAGTTTTCTTGCAAATAAAATTGCACACTGAAGCTCACCAATGATTCTCTTCATCTGTATCAGCCAAGAGAGCATTACCCATGCCCAGGTATGATCAGCCTTAAAGTTACTTCCTATATACCGCATCATCTCCACGGATGTTGTGGAGCTCGGCACGGTTTACAAGAACTTAAAATATAGGAAAAGAAGGAAAAAGGTTTACATGAACTTATATATAGAAGAGAAGAGTAAGGGGGGATAGCAGACTTCTTACCATTTTGCAACTACCACAAGGTTACAAATACATAATTTATCATTAGAGGCCTGAGAGTGATTACTTCCATGCTACTGGTCTTAAAAAAGCACCAAGGCAATACAGCAGTGAAAAGTTAGGCTTCTGTTTAATGGTATAACATAGAAATGCTGGGAATAACCAATTGTGAAATGCCTAAAGAAGCAGTGCCCCAAGGTCCTGTGGGTCTGCCTTATGCCTGGAGCCGGCACAGTGTTGTCTCAGCAGAAGGATGAGCATGCTTGTCAAATGCGAGCATACAAACACTTAGCATGCAGCTCCATACCATTTACTTAATCTTTGCAATGTAGAAACATTCTGTAGCTGAGAATGGTGGAATGTCTTGGGGTGTCTCGGAAGATAACATGAAGGCATGACTCCCATTCTCATATCACAGCCAGCTAATGAAAGACTTGCCTCGAGCTCATCAAGCAGAAAAATGGAGGACACAGACAAGATCACATCAATCTCAATGTCCCATCAAACTGTTACCAAAGCATTCTATGGCATTTTATATTTGCCTTACACATTTGGGGATGAAAGATGTGACAGGGATTTTGTTCTGTTTATCTCTTACTTTTTGATTAATTGCTGTAACTGATGGGTTGGGGTTTTTTTGTTGCTCTTATTGTAGCCATTATTTTGTCTGAAATTGCTCCAAATCTTTTTTTTTCTGAAGAAAGCAGCATGAAATGCTGATCCTGCAGATTACGGGGCACCCACTTCTAACAGTCTCTATGTAATAACAGGGAAGTACTGTATATGGGAGGATTTAAGAGTTTGAAAAGACTCTAAGCCAGTGCTCTCAAACTCGCAGCCCGCCAGGTACCATTTTGAGGCCCTCAGTATGTTTATCATAATCACAGAAGTAAAATAAAACAGTTTCTTGATCATAGGTCGCTTTAGCTATAAATGACAATATTATTGTTAAGACTTAGCCAAGAGGAAAGATTTATAAACTATAAAGAGTTTTACCTCATTTCTTTAATAAGACACAAACTATTTTTTGAGACCCTCCAACGACCTACAGATCCAAAATGTGACCCTGCAAAGGGTTTGAGTTGGAGACCAAAGTTGAAGAAGGAAAAGCTGTGAAGCGTCTATATAATTATGTATGTATTTTTCTAAGCTGCTTAGGTTTAAGCAGGTTGGAAATGTTATCAATCAATCAAATTAATACCCTTGTACAAAAACCTTGGGTTCCTTTTATCAAGCCGCACTAAACCGCCGACCGTGCTATCCGCTGCTGCCTCCTCTTGAGCGCAGGGGTTAGCGTGTGACGAAAAGTCACGCGTGTTAACCCCACTAGCGCGGCTTGATAAAAGGAGCTCCTTGTGGCATAAAACCCTATAATTCTATATTAATGCACATCAAACATTAGGCTGCATGTGTATCAATCTCAAAGTGATAGAAAAATCAGTGCCAAAAACCTCTTCTGTATTTTGCAACTCTTCATCGGGAACCAGAAGACCACATTCAAGAAGTCTTGGTTTAAAACTCAAGGTTTTGAGTTGTTGACACACATGCAGTCCAAGAAAAATGATTTAAAAAATCAGGACAGCGAAAAAAAGTTGCACCAAAACCATAAGGATCGATGAAGGACTTCTAACTTAAGGCATCCATTATATAGCATTTAGCGTGTCTTAAGCAAAGGACCCCTTAGTTTGGTAATTTTATCTTCTTTTACTTACTTAAAATCAGTGAGAAATGCTAACTCTGGTAACAAGTTTAAAATTTTGTCAGATATTGTACCTGTTCTGCAAGGATTTCTTGAGATCTATCAACCCAGAAGGAGTTTAGTATGAAATTATGTTTGGGTGGCAGGATGACAATTTCTCACTCCGGGGTTGGCGACGCTATGTTGCAGTGGTGGTGGTGGTGGGGGGGGGGGGGGGGGTGAAAAGCTTTAGAAGGCCTTGCTAGGGTTTCAAGAAAATGTTGAAAACACAATTGTTTGCAAATGCTTTCTTCTGATGAGATATTGTGTGATGTAATTTCCTGCAAATTCTGGATCTTATAGCAAAGTTTTTTTATGCATTGAGAATGCATGCACTGTCTACTATTTATGACTGTTATTATGTAAAGCGTTTAGGATTTATACGGTATAGAAATTTTTAAATAAATATTCATTGAGTAAAAAAATATTTCCTGCAACTTCAAATGAATAAACCACCACCCAGGATTTACCGTTATTTCGGTGTAGTTTACATATTTTGTAGCTGGGGCAATGAAGTGTCAAGTGATTTGCCCAGAGTCATAAGCAGCTGCAGAGCCCCAACCTCTTGAGCCTTTTCTCAGATGAAAGGGTTCCTTCCCGTAATCATTTTGGTTGCCCTTCTTTGAAGCCAACAGGACGGGGACAATCTTGGTCATCTTAACTTTTGAATAGAACATAGAAACATGACGGCAGATAAAGGCCAAATGGCCCATCTAGTCTGCCCATCCACAGTAACTCCTACCAGCTCACTCAATTCTGGTCCCAGTCTTAATATTTTTCTAGCGCCCCCCATTGTTTTTTATTCACTCACTTGAACTCAGCGTTTGCATCCCAGATCTTGACACCGCTAAATCTAGATTACAATCTATAATTACACAACTGCAAATTGATAACTATTGCAGACTGGCTGCTTAAGAATAAATCAGAACTTAATTCAGAAAACAAACTAAAAGTTTGATATTTTCAAGAGATAACCAATGTACCTCAGTGCTTTCCATCAATATTACTGGCATTCCGGTACTCTTGACCTTTTCATTAAATCAGAGCTCTTATTTTAGGAACACATTTCCCATGTTTCCAAGAACTACTTTTTATAAATTAAAGATCATCCAATACGCACAATCTAACTCTATGGACATTAACATATTAACTGATTATTACAGCCTGTTTTACAAAGCCGCATGGCAACAGCCCCAAAGCCCTTTAAATCTCTATGGGCTTTGTGGCCATTACCGTGCAGCAGCTGCTAGCGCGGATTTGTAAAATAGGCCCTTAGACACCTAGACTACTGCAATTCCCTTCTTAAAGGCATCATTAAAGAACCAACTAATTCAAAATATTACATTCAAAATCATTCATGCTGTGCAGAAATATGATCATGTAATAAGCTTTGGAATGCCCTATCTCAGGGGTAGACAATTCGGGTCCTCGAGAGCCACAGCCAGGTCAGGTTTTCAGGATATCCACAATGAATATGTATGAGATGGATTTGCATACACTGCCTCCTTGAGATGCAAATCTATCTCATGCATATTCATTGTGGATATCCTGAAAACCTGACCTGGCTGGGCTCTCGAGGACTGGAATTGTCTACCCCTGCCCTATCTCAATCTATTAGATGTCTCTCAACCCTCCCCAATTTTAAGGCCCTCAAGAAATATTTTTTGAAGCCTCTAACTGATTCCTTTAGACATTATCTGTCGGGCCCCTGCAATGGGAGTAGCACGAAACCCTTCCCTTTTTGACTGTGTGTATTGTGTGCTATCCTTTCCATAAATAAGAGATGGAGCTCTTTTCTGGCAGTTTGACCTTAGGAATTGAGGTATACAAGTGCCAAATTAAATAAATAAGATATCATGATAAATATTGCAATGCCAAGCAGGATATCACTTCTGTAGGACAACACTTCAGAAAACCAGAACACTGCATCAATAATTTTATGGTGAGAATACCAGATGGTATATATAGATCCCAGGATACTGAAAGTCAAACATGAAATTGTTGATCTGCTGTTAGAGATCTGTTCCTAAAATTGTTTATAGTACCTGAAAATTGGAGGGTGGCCAATGTAACACCAATTTTTACAAAAGGTTCTAGGGATGACCTGGGAAAATAGACCAGTTAGCCTGACTTCAGTGCCAGGCAAAATGGTGGAAGCTATTATAAAAAATAAAACTACAGAATACGTTTACAAACAGGTTTAATGGGACAGTCAGTATGAGTTCAGCTAAGGGAAATTTTGCCTCACCAATTTGCTTCATTTCTTTGAAGGTGTGATAAAAAGGAAAGTCAGTTGATGTAGTGCTGTGTTTCTCAAGTCAGTCCTGGAGTACCCCCCATTGCCAGACATGGGGGAAGCCACTGCTTGCCCTGGATCGGTAGCATGGAATGCTGCTACTCCTTGGGTTTTGGCCAGGTACTAGTGACCTGGATTGGCCACCATGAGAAAGAGCTACTGGGCTTGATGGACCATTGGTCTGATCCAGTAAGGCTACTCTTATGTTCTTAATATGCATGAACCTAATTTGCATACTCTGCCTCCAATGTATGCAAATCTTTCATGCATATTCATTGTGGATATCCTGAAAACCTGACTGGCAAAGGGGTACTCCAGGACTGACTTGGGAAGCACTGATGTAGTCTTTCTAGATTTTCAGAAAGCTTTTCACAAAGTTCCACATGAGGCTCTTGAGAAAATGAAAGAGTCAAGGGATCGGTGGCAAACTTCAGCTGTGGATTAGGAATTGGTTATCGGATAGAAAACAGAGGGTAGGGTTAAATGGTCATTTTTCTCAATGGAAGAGAGTAAACAGTGGAGTGCCGCAGGGGTCTGTACTGGGACCCATGCTATTTTACTTATTTATAAATGATCTGGAAATTGGAACAATTAAGGTAAATATATTTGCAGATGACATTAACCATATGCAGACTGTGAAAAATTGCAGGAAGACCTTAAGAAATTGGAAGACTGGGCATCCAAAAGGCAGATGAAATTTAATTTGGGCAAATGCAAAGTGATGTACATTGGGAAGAATAATCCAAATCATAATTACCAGATGCTAGGGTTCACACCCATGAAAAAGATCTAGGTGTAATTGTAGACAATACTCTGAAACTTTCTGCCCAATGTGCGGCAGCAACCAAAAAAACAAACAGGAAGTAAAAGGCCATTGGCCTCCATAAGGGGAGCACAACTCAAACAATTGGTGTTGGAGCCTACTAGGGCCCAGGCGATACTGGATCTGGTACTCACCAACGGAGGAAGTGTCTCAGAGGTATCAGTGGGCGACAAGCTAGCCTCCAGCGACCACAACATGATATGGTTCAACCTCAAAAAAGGTTTCACTAGATCTAACACGACAACAAAAATTCTCAGCTTTCGAGGCACTGACTTTAAAGGCATGGGAGATTTTGTCCATCAGGCACTGCGACACAAAGCGGTGACCAACGATGTGGAGGCTATGTGGTCAAACTTGAAATCAACCCTACATGCAGCAACAAACTGTTACATAAAATCCGTGAGTAAAAGGCGAAGAAAAAACAGACCTCAATGGTTCACCACAGAGATATCAGACCTTGTTAAAGACAAGAAACGAGCATTCATTCACTACAAACGCTAGAAGGGTAAAGAGGCTAAAATAAAATATATGACTAAGTCGTCAGCAGTCAAACTGGCAGTCAAAGAAGCCAAGCTCCGAGTAGAAGAAAACTTATCGAAAAACATTAAAAAGGGGGACAAATCTTTCTTCAGGTATATTAGTGATAGAAAAAGAAACACAGATGGAATAGTACGCCTCAGAAAACCTGATGGAAATTATGCAGAATCAAACACAGATAAAGCCGAACTACTAAATGAGTACTTCTGCTCAGTCTTCACCTGCGAGGCACCAGGGTCAGGTCCAAAGTAAAAGTTAAAGGTGAAGCATAACTTAGGAGACCCGTTTCAGAACCATGAGTTTACACCCAGTGACGTATATGACGAACTATCGAAACTCAAGGTGAACAAAGCCATGGGACCGGACAATCTGCACCCAAGGGTGCTCAGAGAGCTGTGTGACATCCTAGCGGAACCGTTAGCCGTACTCTTCAATCTCTCTCTAAGTACAGGAAAAGTCCCTTTGGACTGGAAAACAGCTAACGTCGTTCCTCTGCACAGAAAGGGTTGCAAGGCAGAAGCTGCAAATTACAGACCGGTGAGTCTCACTTCGATTGTGAGTAAGCTCATGGAAACACAAATCAAACGCAAACTAGACACGATCCTTGACGAGGAGAACCTATGCAACCCCCACCAACAAGGTTTCACCAAGGGTAGGTCATGCCAATCCAATCTTATCAGCTTCCTTGACTGGGTAACTAGGAGGCTGGACATGGGAGAGTCCCTAGACGTCGTGTACTTGGACTTCAGTAAAGCTTTTGACAGCATCCCCCACCGTAGATTACTGAGCAAGATGAAATCAATGGGATTAGGTGAAACACTAACTGCATGGGTCAGCGACTGGCTAAGTGGGAGACTTAAGAACATAAGAAGTGCCTCTGTCGGGTCAGACCACAGGTCCATCCTGCCCAGCAGTCCGCTCCCGCGGTGGCCCAAAAACAGGTCAAGACCTGTCTGAATCATCAGAAGGGGCTCCCCTGCCACCTTGGTTTCCCATTTAAGTCCTGCCTTCCTATCGAAGTCCTAGCCCTCCGGTCTACACATGCACGACCAGGTTGGTTTACTCATTTCCTGGTTAACTTCCTACACCCGTGTTACATCCCAGCTCCTCCCTCAGTATCCCACGATCCCTCTATCCCTCAGGAATCCATCCAATCCCTGCTTGAATCCCTGTACCGTACTCTGCCTGATCACTTCCTCCGGTAGCGCATTCCAAGTGTCCACGACCCTTTGGGTGAAAAAAAACTTCCTTGCATTTGTTTTGAACCTGTCTCCCTTCAGTTTCTCAGAATGCCCCCTCGTATTTGCTGTCCCCTTCAGTCTGAAGAATCTGTCCCTATCCACCCTCTCTATGCCCCTCATGATCTTGAAGGTCTCTATCATATCTCCCCTGAGTCTCCTTTTCTCCAGAGAGAAGAGCCCCAGCCTATCCAGCCTCTCGGCGTACGAGCAGTGTTCCAGCCCTTTTACCATTTTCGTTGCTCTCCTTTGGACTCTCTCAAGTACCGCCATGTCCTTCTTGAGGTGCGGCGACCAATACTGAACGCAGTATTCCAGATGTGGACGCACCATCGCTCGATACAATGGCATGATGACTTCCCGTGTTCTGGTTGCTATGCCCCTCTTTATGATGCCCAGCATCCTGTTGGCTTTTTTTGAGGCTGCTGCGCACTGTGCAGATGGCTTCAGTGATGCATCCACCAGCACACCCAAGTCTCTCTCGAGTCTGCTGTCTCCCAACAATACCCCCCCTAATTTGTAGCTGAACAACAGGTTCTTTTTCCCTATATGCATGACCTTGCATTTGTCCACGTTGAATCGCATTTGCCATTTGTTTGCCCAGTCTTCCAGCTTGTCCAGGTCCCTTTGTAGGTCCTCACACTCCTCCCTGGTCCTAACTCTGCTGCACAGTTTGGTATCGTCTGCGAATTTTATAACCTCACACTTTGCCTCCTTTTCCAGGTCATTGATGAATATGTTAAAGAGTAAAGGCCCCAGCACCGATCCCTGTGGCACACCGCTCGTGACTCCCCGCCAGTCAGAATATTGACCCTTTACTCCAACCCTCTGCAGTCTACCCGACAGCCAGTGCTTGATCCATCTGTGCACATCCCCTCCCACCCCGTGGTTCCACAGTTTCTTAAGTAGCCTTTCATGTGGCACCTTGTCGAAAGCCTTTTGAAAGGGTGTTGGTTAATGGTGTTGGTTAATGGTACCCTCTCTAAAACGTCGAGGGTGACCAGTGGAGTGCCGCAGGGATCAGTCTTGGGCCCGATCCTTTTCAACATATTTATAGGAAACATGACTCAGGGGCTTCAAGGTAAAATAGCATTATTCGCCGACGATGCCAAATTATGTAACACAGTGAGTGACACTGCAAGTAAAAATGATTTGTCTGACAGCATGAAGCAAGACCTGCTTTTACTGGAACATTGGCAGCTGGGCTTCAATGCGAAAAAATGCAAGGTCATGCACCTTGGTAACAATAATCCGTGTAGGACATACACACTGAATGGTGAAACCTGGTCCAGGACTATAGCAGAGCGGGATTTGAGGGTGATCATTAGTGGAGACATGAAATCAGCCAATCAAGTGGAGAAGGCTTCATCCAAGGCTAGACAAATGCTGGGATGTATCTGTAGAAGCTTTGTTAGCCGGAAGCCAGAGGTCATTATGCCATTGTACAGAAGCATGGTGAGACCTCATCTGGAGTACTGTGTGCAATTCTGGAGGCCGCACTACCATAAGGATGTGCTGAGAGTTGAGTCGGTTCAGCGAATGGCCACCAGGATGATCCTGGGGCTCAAGGATTTCTCGTATGAAGACAGCCTGCACAAGTTGCGGCTATACTCTCTCGAAGAACGTAGGGAGAGGGGAGATATGATAGAGACATTTAAGTACATCACTGGTCGCATAGAGGTGGAAGACGACGTTTTCCTTCTAAAAGGACCCTCGTCCACAAGGGGACATCCGCTGAAAATCAGGGCGGGGGGGGGGGGAAATTTCATGGGGATACCAGGAAGTACTTCTTCACTGAAAGAGTGGTGGACCATTGGAACGAGCTCCCGGAGCAGGTGATCGTAGCCAGCAGCATACAAGATTTTAAGAATAAATGGGATGCCCACGTCGGATCCCTACGAGGGTAGCTTAGAGGAGGGCAGCTTGGGGACGATTGATAGAGTGTAGATTGGGGGAGGGTTGGTGGAGTAGGCAGGCTTGATGGACTATGGCTCTTTTCTGCCGTCATTTTCTATGTTTCTATGATGCTAGGACTTATTAGAAAAGAAATGGTAAATAAGACTGAGAACATTATGCCATCTCTGTATTGTTCCATGGTGCAACCTTACCTTGAGTACTGTGTTCAATTCTGGTCACCTTACTTAAAAAAAAGATATAGTGGAATTAGAAAAGAATCAAGGAAGAGCAACCCAGATGATAAAGGGGATGGAGCTTCTTTCGTATAAGGAAAGACTAAAGAGTTTAGGGTTCTTCAGCTTGGAAAAGAGATGGCTGAGGGGAGATCTATTGAAGTCTACAAAATCATGAATGGTGTAGAATGGGTACAAGTGGATTGATTTTTTACTGCATCAAGATTTACAAAGACTAGGGGACACTCAATGAAGCTATAGGGAAATAATTTTAAAACAAATAAGATGAAATATTCTTTTTCACTCAATGAATAGTTAAACTCTGGAACTTGTTGCCAGGGGATGTGGTAACAGCGGTTAACTTAGATGGGTTTAAAAAATGTTTGGACAAGTTCCCGGGAAAAAGTTAATAGTCTCCTATTGAGACAGACATGGGAAAATCCATTGCCTGTCCTGGGATTGGTAGCATAGTACATTCCTATGGGTTTTTACCATGTACTTGTGACTGGAAACAAGATATTGGGCTAGATTGACCATTGGTCTGACCCAGTATGGCTATTATGTTCTTATGACACAAACCTGAGGATAGGGTTAAATGGTTATTTTTCTCAATGGAGGAAAGTGAAGAGTGGAGTGCTGCAGGGATCTGTATTTATTTATTTATTCCGTTTTCTATACAGTTATCCCAGGGAAGCTCAGAACGGTTTACATTAATTTATTCAGGTACTCAAGCATTTTTCCCTGGGACTGGTGCTATTTAACATATTTATGAATAATCTGGAAATTGGAATGACAAGTGAGGTGATTAAATTTGCAGATGACACAAAGCCGCTGTGTTATTATTGTAATGAGAAGCAATTGGAGCCCACTAGGGCCCAGGCGATCCTGGACCTGGTACTCACCAACAGGGAAAGCGTCTCGGAGGTCTCGGTAGGAGATACGGTATGGTTCAACCTCAGGAAAGGTTTCCCTAGATCAAGTACGAAAACAAAGGTACTCAACTTCTGAGGCACTGACTTCAAACGCATGTGAGATTTCGTCCATCGGGCACTGCGGAACCAAGCTGAGACCGGTAATGTGGAGGCTATGTGGTCAACCCTGAAATCTACCCTACACGAAGCAACAAGCCGCTACATAAAATCAGTAAATAAATGGCAAAGAAACAATAAACCCCAATGGTTCACCGCGGAAATCTCGTACCTTGTTAAAGAGAAGAAAAAAGCACTTATGTCTACAAGCAAACGGGGAAAAGGGAAGCCAAACTAGAATATACGGCCAGGTCTACAGCAGTTAGGGAGGCCAAACTTTAAGTAGAAGAAACTCTAGCAAAGAACATTAAGAAAGGGGACAAATCCTTCTTCATGTATATTCGTGACAAGAAAAAGAACACAGAAGGGATAGTACGCATTAGAAAACCAGACAGGAATTACGTAGAATCAGACTCCGATAAAGTTGAACTACTGAATGAATACTTCTGCTCAGTCTTCACCTGCGAGGCACCGGGTCACGGTCCACAGTTGCAGGCCAAGCAAAGCGTGGAAGACCCGTTTCGGAATTTCGAGTTCACTCCTAGCGACGTTTATGGCGAACTGACAAGACTCAAGGTGAACAAAGCCATGGGGCCGGACAATCTGCACCCCAAGTGCTCAGAGAGTTATGTGATGTCCTGGCGGAACCATTATCCATGCTCTTTAATCTCTCCCTAAGTAAAGGGAAAGTCCCCTTGGACTGGAAAACAGCTAACGTTGTTCCGCTGCACAAAAAGGGCTGCAGGGCAGAGGCTGCGAATTACAGACCGGTGAGTCTCACATCAATAGTGTGTAAACTCATGGAAACACTAATCAAACATAAATTAGACACGATCCTGGACGAGGAGAATCTACGGAACCCCAGTCAACATGGATTCATCAAGGGTAGATCCTGCCAATCCATTCTCATCAGCTTCTTTGACTGGGTAACAAGAAGGCTGGACTTGGGAGAATCCCTTGACATCGTGTACCTAGACTTCAGTAAAGCTTTTGATAGCGTCCCACATTGCAGGCTGTTGAGCAAGATGAAATCAATGGGGTTAGGAGAAATACTAACTGCATGGGTCACTGGCTGAGTGGTAGACTTCAGAGGGTGGTGGTTAACGGTACCATCTATAAAACATCGGAGATGACCAGTGGAGTACCGCAGGGTTCAGTCTTGGGCCCGCTCCTTTTCAACATATTCATAGGGGACCTGACTCAGGGGCTTCAAGGTAAAATAACATTATTCGCCGATGACGCCAAACTATGTAATATAGTAAGCAGTTGCAATTTACTCGATAGTATGACGCAGGACCTGCTTTTGTTGGAACATTGGTCCTCGACCTGGCAGCTGGGCTTCAATGCTAAGAAATGTAAGGTCATGCACTTCGGCAACAGAAATCCATGCAGAACATACACCTTGAATGGCGAGACCTTAGCTAGGTCTTCAACAGAACGAGATTTAGGAGTGATCATTAGTGCAGACATGAAAACTGCCAATCAAGTGGAGAAAGCTTCATCTAAGGCAAGACAGATGTTGGGTTGTATCCGTAGAAGTTTCATAGAAACATAGAAGATGACGGCAAATAAGGGCCATAGCCCATCAGGTTTGCCCACTCTACTGACCCACCCCCAAGTCTACTATCCTAGGGATCCCACTCCGGAAGCCTGAAGTCATAATGCCATTGTACAGAACCATGGTGAGACCTCATCTGGAATACTGTGTGCAATTCTGGAGGCCACATTACCGTAAAGATGTGCTGAGAGTCGAGTCGGTTCAATGGATGGCCACCAGGATGGTCTCAGGGCTCAAGGATCTCTCGTATGAAGAGAGGCTGAACAAATTGCGGCTCTACTCTCTCGAAGAACGTAGGGAGAGGGGAGACATGATTGAGACGTTTAAATATATCACCGGACGTATCAAAGTGGAAGATGATATCTTCTGTCTCAAAGGACCCACGACCACAAGAGGGCATCCGCTCAAAATCAGAGGCAGGAAATTTCATGGCGACACCAGGAAGTATTTCTTCACCGAAAGAGTGGTTGATCATTAGAATGAGCTTCCGATACAGGTAATCGAGGCCAACAGCGTGCCAGATTTTAAGAGTAAATGGGATGCCCACGTGGGATCCCTAAGAGGGTAGAGTTAAGAGTTGGGCAATTAGGAGTGGGATCTCTAGGAAAGTAAACCCAGGGGGGTGGGTCAGTTGAGTAGGCAGACTTGATGGGCTATGGCCCTTTTCTGCCGTCATTTTCTATGTTTCTATGTTTCAATATACCAAAGCCAATAAACCATAAAACTTTTCATACTGTTAAAACACATACAGACTGTGAAAAACTGCAGGAAGACCTTAGGAAATTGGAAGACTGGGCATCCAAATGACATATGAAATTTAATGCGGATAAATGCAAAATAATGCACATTGAGAAGAAAAGGTGATGGCGACAGCTAGAAGGATGCTAGGGTGCATAGGGAGAGGTATGGCCAGTAGGAAAAAGGAGATACTGAATACTGATGTCCCTGTATAAGACTTTGGTGAGACCTCATTTAGAATATTGAGTACAATTTTGGAAGCTGCATCTTCAAAAAGATATAAAAAGGATGGAGTCAGTCCAGAGGAAGGCTACTAAAATGGACAGACAAAGATCTCAATCTGTATACTATGGAGGAAAGGCCACTAAATTATTGGAGGGGGTGGTAAATGTTGAACTAACCACATACTTGGAGAAGTATAACATCTTGCATGATAACCAATCAGGTTTTCGATCAGGTTACAGCACCGAAACAGTCATAGCTTCTCTGTTTGACTACCTGCACTCACTATTTAGTCAAGGTTCAAGCGCTATGATCTTGCAACATGATCTAAGTAGTACATTCGATTTGGTCGATCATAACATTCTTCTGGATTGCTTGGAATCCAATGGAATTTCGGGAAAAGTCCAGAACTGGTTTTGTGGGTTCCTGGGAAAAAATCTTATCAGGTGTTTAAGGATGATATTCTGTCCTAATGCTGGGTTAATTCTTGCAGAGTTCCTCAGGGTTCCCCTTTGTCTCTCACCCTATTTAACATCTATCTTGTTTCTTTGGGAATTTTTTTACACAGCTTAAATTCTATATTTATGCGGATGACATCACTATAGTCATCCCACTAACCTGTCTGTCATCTGAGTTTACAAATTAATTATCAACTATTTTAAATCAGATTAAACTCTGGCTGGCTGCCTTCAAACTCAAATTATATTCAGAAAAAAACAATTTTTTTAGCAACTCCCAATGATAAAATCAAAGAAACAATGATACATGTAAATGGGATGGATTACATTATTGAACAATCTTTAAAAATATTGGGAGTAACTTTGGATAAACACCTCACATTGGAAAAACATTCTGATTTAATATTTAAAAAAAGCATTTCAGTGCTTTGGAAACTCTGCACCATCAAGAAGTACTTTGATGAAGCCTCTTTTCGCTTGTTAACTCAATCTTCCATTTTAAGTATTCTGGACTACTGTAACATCATATATTTGGGTGCTTTTAAGAAAATTCTCAAAAACTTGAGAGTAGTTCAGAATACGGCTGTTCGTCTTATTTCTGGTTTAAAAAAATTCTATCAAAAGCTTCATTGGCTGCCATTGGAATCCAGAGTCTTATTTAAGTTCTCATGTATCTGCTACAAAGCAGTATTTGGCATGCTACCAGGCTATCTTACTCCTCATGTTACCCTGAGTTACATTAATAAGAGCTCTCGAAGAGTATACTTGTTTGCATATCCCTCAATAAAATCCTGTCATTACAAAAGGTTCCTCAACAGAACCTTTTCAGGCGGCCACACTGAATACATGGCTTGCCAAAATTGCGTTAGAAGCTTCCCTTATCCTGATTTTAGAAAACAGCTAAAAACTCAATTATTCAATAGACTGGCAACCTAATGTATCTTATTACTTGCTTATAATTTTTATCTCATTTTAAATTGTTTTTATCTTCCCACTGTAAGCTTTTAATGTTACCAAAATTTTAGATGATTTTAATTTTAAATATCTATTTGTACTGTATGTATAATGATTGACTGATGTGAACCGCCTAGAACTCCCGGATATGGCGGTATATAAAAATAAACTATTATTATTATATGATTGAGATATTTAAATACTTACGTACTATAAATGTGAATGAATTGAGCCTCTTTCATTTGAAAGGAAACTCTGCAATGAGAGGGCACAGGATGAAGTTAAGAGGTGATAGGCTCTGAAGTAATCTGAGGAAATACTTTTTATTGAAAGGGTAATAGATGCATGGAACAGTCTCCCGGAAGAGGTGGTGGAGACAGAGACTGTCTGAATTCAAGAGTGCCTGGGACAGGCATGTGGGATCTCTCAGAGAGAGGAAGAGATAATGGTTACTGCGGATGGGCAGACTAGATGGACCATTTGGCCTTTATCTGCCATCATGTTTCTATGTGAGAATGAGAGTATATCGATGAAATGGTTCATGAGGCACAAAGATTTCCAGCAGTGGGAAAGAAGAGGCTGTGCTAAGAGAAGACAGCTGGACTCAGATTACTGATCTTTGCAAAACTGGTACTGTGACTCCACCCGCCCTTGAACTGAAGAACCAGTATGCTGCCCTGGAAGTGAAGGAGATGAGAGCATCCAAGAGAAAGGAAGGACCAAAGCTTGTAATCTCAAAAATGACTGGATCCATGACCACTAGGAGGCGTAAGGTAGTGGTGGTTGGTGTTTCCCTTCTGAAGGGATACAGAAGCATCCATCTGCAGACCAGACATGTTTTGGTAGGTATGTCTGCCTGTTGCCAAAATTCAAAATATTATGGAGAGTTTACCGAGACTCATCAAGCCTAATGACTATTATCTAATGCTGCTCATCCACGTTGGCACTAATGATACTGCCAGATACCCCTGCAAATGCATGAAAAGTGACTTTGTGGCACTGGGAGAGAAGGTGAAGCATTCAGATGCGCAGGTGGTATTCTCGTCCTTCCTCCCTGTTGAGGGTAAAGGCCAGGGCAGAGAAACTCAAATCCTGGAGATGAATGCGTGGATAGATGGATAGTGTCATCAAGAGTGTTCTGGCTTCCTGGACCATGGAATCATTTTCCAAGGACTGCTGAGCAGGGATGGTATGCATCTCTCAAAGAAGGGAAGAAGTGTCTTCAGCAACAGGCTGGCTAATTTACTGAAGAAGGCTTTAACTAGAAATGATAGGGCAGGGTGATCACTGTGAGTACTGTGTTTCCCCGAAAATAAGACCTAGTGCATATTTTGGGCCCAAAATTAATATGACACTGTCTTCTTTTCGGGGTATGTACATGATCATCTCTCCCTTCCTCTCGTTCACTCCAATTCTTCCTCTTTCTTTTCTCTTCCTCACATGTGCATCTTTCCTCCCCTCCCTCTGTACAGAAGAACCCTTGCCCAGCTTCTATCCTTCCCTCCCATCCCCCTGTGCAGCAGAACCCTTGCCCAGCTTCTATCCTTCCCTCCCTCCCATCCCTTGAGCTGCAGAACCCTTGAGCACCCCCCGCCCCACAGCCAAATCCACCGCCCCTCCATCCTTTCCTCCCATCCGAACCCCGCCGACCGTGAGCCCTATATACTTTCATCCAAAGCAGCGTCGGGTCGGCAGCACTCTAAACAGGCTGCTTCGGCCTTGTCCGAGGAATTCCCTCTGCCGCGTTTCTGATGATATTATCAGTAACATGGCAGAGTGAATTCCCCAGTGGAGAAGGCTGAAGTAGCCTATTTAGAGTGCTGCCGGCCTGACGCTGCTTTGGATGAAGGTATATAGGGCTTGCTCACGGTCGGGGTTCGGATGGGAGGGAAGGATGGCGGGGAGGGAGGGGTTCGGCTGCACAGCAGAGGCAGGTTAAAGAGTTGCTGCCGGTGAATCCCGGGACTAGGGCTTACTTTTGGTGTAGGGCTTATATTAAGACCTACCCTAAAAATCATGCTAGGGATTATTTTCGGGGTAGGTCTTATTTTCAGGGAAACACGGTATAAGCCCTCAGGTAAGTAAATCACTGAATACCTCTACATGGATGGGAAAAGGGGGCAATGTTTGGAAAGCAGAATATACTAATGCTCAAAGTATGGGAAACAAGATTCTGGATCTAGAAGCTGTGATGGAAGAAGATAATTTGGATATAGTGGTGATCATGGAGAACCATGACAGGTATGTAGTTATACTGGGCTATAATCTGTTCAGAAAAGACAGGGTAGGAAGAAAAGGAGGGATGAGTAGCGTTATATGTTAAAGATCATATTACACATGCAAAGAAAGTGAGTGGGTGTATAAGCAAAGTACATAGAGAGGTGACTTAGATGAATATGTTCTTTATTGTAAATTTCTAAATAATGGACTAAACACAAGCTGTGTTTCAGCTATTTGCCTTCATCAGGTGTCCAAGTCTATAAGTGGATGATAAAACTGACCTATACTCATTTTGATGCCTCAAACATTAGACCTGTTTCTGGGTATATTTGATCTGCTGATTCAAAAAATGACACCGGTTTTCTTCTATCCACTCTAATTTTGGAGATACAGAACATGTACCATATACTACTCTTTACGCTGTTCGCCCATTAAAAAATCAGGATATTTTAATGTAGTGTTTAAACTAATATCTTTTAAGCATGAAAGACATATTAAAAATTAAAAGAAAAGTGTACAACATGAAAATCTACTTATTTCCTACCCAAAACACAAGTTTATGATACAAACTTTCCAGTCATTCGACACACAAGACTTCCGAGAGTGGGATCTGCCAGGACAATCCCGCATAAGATTCCAACAATAGTCTGCCATCATGTGTGCATCCCACATTCCTTGGTATCTGGCTTTCATTGTTTTTATGCCTTGCTCTTGTCTTAAGTCACCAAGGTTCTCTGGAAAGCGATCTAAGTGACTGCAGATTATAATAGAGTTTAACATTGTGTATGTGTAGGCAGGAGGTTAGAGTGATGGTAGGTGTTTTTTAAATAGAAGCGTTTTGATTTCTTTTCGGAGAACTTTGATGTCTGATGTTTTGGTCAGCAGTTTGGAGATTGACCCAACAGTCTTCAAACTGCTGACCAAAACATCAGACATCAAAGTTCTCCGAAAAGAAATCAAAACGCTTCTATTTAAAAAACACCTACCATCACTCTAACCTCCTGCCTACACATACACAATTACTCCTTCATATTCATCATTCCTACAACATCCCTCAACGCCATGTAAGCAACCTCCATATGTAACCAATATTTCTTCCTCAGCGCTATGTAATAATCTCCTTAACTTGAATGTACTGCTATCCTTACCTGTGATTTAAACCTGATAAGTAAACATATTATATTCCTGATATGTAAACTTCCTGGAAATGTCCAGTTCTCTTCCAGTTTTGTAATCCGCTTAGAACCGAAAGGCACAGGCGGAATAAAAATCTCTAATGTAATGTAATGTAATGTTACAGCCAAGCCTGTTGAAATGAAAGAGCATATCTTCTACTAATTGTGTGTAGTTGTCTTCCTTCTTGTTGCCAAGAAAGTTTTTCATAAGAACAACAAATGAAGGCTAGGCACATGATTCGATTTCATTAACTGATGCTATGAAATGTGGGTAATTTATAAGTTGTCTGATCACCATCGAAAATTCCTGCCTTCAGTTTTTCCATGGTAAGTCCAGGTAACATATGCACAAACTGTCTTTATTCAAAGACTTCACAAATTGTTTCATCAGGCCTAGCTTTATATGTAGTGGTGGCAGTATGATTCTATCTTGTGCTATGAAAGGTTCATTGATTACATTTTATCCTCCAGCCACCATATATCCCCTCGGAGGCCAATCTTTTTTTGCCCAATATTCATGGTTGGCTCTACTATCCCAAAGGCATAAATTCAAATTATAGCTGATGCGGTATATCCAATGCAATTTTCTGAATCAGTGCCCAAAATAACCCCAGGACCAGGTCAAAAAACCCAAGCTACCAAGAAAAAGTTTTGTTTTGTTGGCCTGTGTAATAGGTGCTTTAAGTACATCTTCACAAATATCTCTGTAAGTCACTGCTTAATGTGCGACAGTGGCTTTCATTTTGCTTGTTCTTTTCTTTTGCAGTGTCCACTCACTACAATAGATTTTTTGAACAGGTAGCCTGCCACATTGACGGTGGCCAGCGTTTCAGCTGCTTCAGGATGTGGACTTAAACATCAGATTCCTTCATTCCCCCCTGTTCACTACTTGTAAGTTTAAGTCCACATCCTGAAGCAGCTGAAACGGTGAAACGCTGCCCATCATCAATGTGGCAGGCTACCTGTTCAAAAAATCTATTGTAGTGAGTGGACTCCTGATGAAGGAAAATAGCCAAAATACAGAATCCATTATTTGGAAATTGACGCCTAAGACTTATCCAGAACACCGCCGTCCGCCTCATCTATGGTCTCAAAAAGTCAGATCATGTTAGCCCTTTCTACAGAAAACTTCATTGGCTACCAATTGAAGCAAGAGTCATCTTCAAATTCGCCTGCCTCTGCTTCAAAACCTTAACTGGCACATCCCCGATATACCTGTCACGCCACTTTGTGTTCCCATGCTCCAACCATACACGCAATACGGTCCTGTTTGCCTACCCCTCTCCAAAGGGATGTATCTACAAAAGATTCCTTGATAAAACCCTCTCTTTCCAAGCTGGTAAATGGAATGACTTCTTGACCACCCTCATCTCTCTTGCCCCATCCTACCTATCCTTCAGGAAATCTCTCAAATCATACCTCTTTGATAAATTTCTCTTCTCCCTCCCTCCCGACTAAACTACTAATCTCGACCCCGCCTCCCTTCCTTCCCTTTCCTCTCCCTTCTCACCTATATACCTCATCTCCCCAGGTTTTTCCTATCCCCTTTCTGCACTCCCTTGTAACTGTTTTTGGTTTATTTTGTAATTGCTACTGGTTATATTATACACTTGATAACTAACTCTCTGTTATCTTCACTGCATATGTACAGTCTCTTCTCCTGTAAACCGCTCTGAACTGTTTTGTGGTATTGCGGTATACAAAAATAAAGTTGTTATTATTATTATTATTAAAGAACATATTCATCTAAGACATCTCTCTATGTACTTTGTTTATACACCATTCGCTTTGTTTGTCTGTTTCCTTTTTCTGTGGGCTTTCTGTATCTTCTTTATGTCATATAACGATCATATTAAAGCCATACAATTGCAGGATCTACAGGGCAAGGAAGACGTACTATGGATAAATTTGGAAAGAGGGAAGAGAGAATATATTTACATTGGTATGATATACAGGCCTCCTTCACAGATAGAAAAAGTGGACAGAGATTTAATAGTAGATATTCACCAGTTTCGAGTGCTCCATAGGGCGTACTTCACGAGGGTTCAACTGTTTCATTCTGGTTTGGCTGATTCGGATCTTTGTGAGAAATGTATAGCTGCCCCGAATTCCTTTTGGGGGTGTCCGGTAGTTCAGTCTTTCTGGAGGCGGGTAGTCCGATATTTGGAGGCTGTGTTGGGCTGTTCAATCCCGCTTACTCCGGTGGGGTTTCTCTTAGATAAATTTGAGGCTTTTCGTTTGCCGCCTGGTGTCGGCAGTTTATTCTTGCGGAAGGCGGGCTTGGTAGCTAAAACGGTCATATTGACTGAGTGGGTGTCGGCTGACCCTCCTGCGTATTGGGCATGGTGCAATAGGCTGCATGCTTTGATGTTACTTGAGAGGAGTTGGGTGCGTGCTTCCTTTCGACAGAAAAATTTTTTCCTGCGGGTTTGGGGGCCCTATATCTATTCACTGTCCCCTAGAAGTCGGAGCTTAATTCTTAATCTGCTGCGGCTTTGAGCTGTTCTGAGCGGTGAGTGGGGGTGCTCGGGAGTGCCTCTCCCCGGCTGTGGCTCTCTCTCTTTTTTTTTTTTTTCCCTCCTTTCTGCCCCTTTTGGTGGGTGGGGAGGTTGGGGGCTAGTGTTCCTCTCAGGGCTCATCAGAGTACAGAGCTCTGTTTGCATGGTATTTTGGACTCTGGTGTTTGGGCCTTCCCAGTGGCACAGAGTTCGGATGCTGCTGGTTTCTGGGCTTGCTTATTCTTGTTTCTTCTTTCTGATGCTTGGATGGTCTTGGTTGGGGGGTGGTTTGGGGAGGAGTTGGGTTTGGGGGTGGGTAGGCATTGGGGAACTTGTTGCTTTTCCACATGATTGTATCTTTTTGCTGTGTTATTTTCGCTTCAATAAAAATTGCTTTACACTAATAGTAGACATTCAGAATATATCTAAAAAGGGGGAAGTTTTACTAATAGGTGATTTTGACATGCCGGATGTTGATTGGTATATCCCTATTGCAGTTTCTTCTAGAATTAGGGAGATCCTGGATTCTCTACAAGAAGAACTGTTCCAGCAGTTGGTAATAAAGCCACATGGACTTAGCGCTTACAAACGGGGGAAGTGTTTCTGATGTTACAGTGGATAATCATCTGGCATCCAGTGATCAATGCATGGTACAGTTTAATATTAAGACGGGTACAGAGAGGATTCATTCAAAAGTAAAAGGTTCTAGTCTTTAAAAAAACTAACTTTGTTCAGGTGGGGGCTTACGTCAAGGAATTGTCTGGATGGGAAAGTCTGGAAGGAGTAGAAATGCAGTGGGCAAAACTGAAATGAGTTATTGTAATGGCGACAAATCTTTTTGTGAGGCACATAAGTAAAAGTAAGATGAAAAGAAGGCCGTTTTGGTTCTCAAAAGTAGTAGCTGAGAAGATAAGAAATAAGAGGTTAGCTTTCATAAACTACAAAAGATCGCAGAAAGAAGACAGGCAAAAATATCTGGAAAAGTTAAGAAAGCAAAGATACACATAAAAGAAAAAATAGCTGACATGGTAAAACGGGGAGACATTTTTTTTTTTTTAGATATATTAGTGATAGGAAGAAGTGCAAAAGTGTCATTGTGAGACTCAAAGGTGAAGAGGAGAAATATATAGAAGCTGATAAAGAAAAGACTGAATTGTTTAACAAATATTTCTGTTGTTTGTTCACGGCTGAAGTACCGAAAGCAGGGATGCAGAAGACAAACGTGAATAAGGATGAAGTAGTGGTTGACCCTGATCGATTTTCAGAGGGTTAGGTTTGTGAAGAACTAGCTAAATTAAAGGTAGACAAAGCAATGGGGCTGGATGGTGCAGAAGGAACTTAGGGAAGTTCTGGTGGCTCTGCTGACTGACCTTTTCAATGCTTCTCTAGAGTCAGGAGTGGTACCAGAGGACTGGAGAAGGGCGGATGTGGTCCCTCTCCACAAAAGTAGAAGTAAAGAAGAAGTAGGGAATTACAGGCCGGTAAGTCTGACTTCTGTGATAAACAAATTAATGGAAACGCTTTTAAAACAGAGAATGGTCAAATTTCAGGAATCTGGTGGATTAAAGGACCAGAGGCAACATAGATTCACTAGAGGTAGGTCTTGTCAGACAAATCTGATCAATTTCTTTGATTGGGTGACCAGAGAACTGGATAGAGGGAGAGTGCGCTAGATGTGGTATATTTAGATTTTAGCAAATCATTTGACAGTTTTCCATACAGACGTCTAATAAATAAACTGAGTGCCCTCGGGATGGGTTCAAAAGTGACCGGCTGGGTCAGGAACTGGTTGAATGGAAGGGGACAGAGGGTAGTGATCAATGGAGATCGCTTTAAGAAAAGGGATGTTACCAGTGGGGTGCCTCAAGGTTCTGTTCTTGGGCCTGTTCTTGTTAACATTTTTATAAGCGATATTGTTGAAGGGCTGTCAGGTAAGATTTGCATCTTTGCAGATGATACCAAAATCTGCAATAGAGTAGACACCTCGGATGGTGTGAATAACATGAAGAGAGATCTAGCAAAGCTTGAAGAATGGTCTGAAATTTTGCAGCTAAAATTTAATACTAAGAAATGAAAGGTAATGCATTTAAATCTAAAGGAACGGTACAGTTTAGGGGGTGAAGAACTTAAGTGCACGACAGGTGGGTCTTGGGTGTGATTGTATGTGATGATCTTAAGGTGGCCAAACAGGTTGAAAAGGTGATGGCAAAAATTAGAAGGGTGCTAGGTTGCATAGGGAGAGGTATGGCCAGTAGGAAAAAGGAGGTATTAATGCCCCTGTATAAGACTCTGGTGAGACCTCATTTAGAATATTGTGTACAATTCTGGAGGCTGCACCTTCAAAAAGATATGAAAAGGACGGTCCAGAGGAAGGATACTTTAATGGTGTGTGGTCTTCGTCATAAGGCGTATAGGGGCAGACTTAAAGAATTGGAGAAAAGGCAGGAGAGGGGAGATATAATAGAGACCTTCAATTACCTATGTGATGTAAATGCACACGAGTTGAAAATAAGCTTTGGAATGAGAGGGCATAGGATAAAGTTAAGAGGTGATAGGCTCCTGAGTAATCTAAGGAAATACTTTTTACAGAAAGGGTGGTAAATGCGTGGAACAGTCTCCCGGTAGAGGTGATGGAGACAGAGACTGTGTCTGTATTCAAAAGTGCCTGGGATAGGCACAAGGAATCTCTTAGAGAGAGGAAGAGATAATGGTTACTGCGGATGGGCAGACTAGATGGGTCTTACACTGCATCAATAGAGCATGTTGGTCATCAGTCCCGGCATTTTAAGAACAGATCCATAAACCAAAAGTCCCTTATACTGCCATGAATGGTCCCACTTTCACATTTCAAAACATGTTATGAATATAAAACATAGATAAACATAGGAGAACCAAATTCACAAACTGAAAGTCGCAAGGCAAAGAGTGGATATGTCCTAATAAGATTGGTGAACACTGTTACATAAAAGTTTTTTATTCATCAAATAACTTAACGGTTCAAACTCTATGACTCGATATGTACATGTTTCGGCCTTAACCGGCCTTCCTCAGGAGTCTTATGGGTGAAAAACCCCCAAAACGCACGAACGTCCAGTGTGATGATATTGATTCTTTGAAAGCTAATACACGCTGAAGTTGAAACTTGTCTTCAGTTTAAAATATATTTAAAAAAAAGAAAAAAAAATTTCAACTTCAGCATATATTAGGTTTCAAAGAATCAATATATTTATCATTACACCGGAAGTTCGTGCATTTGTGGGGTTTTTTCACCCATAAGACTCCTGAGGCAGGCCGGTTGAGGCCGAAACATGTACATGTCGAGTCATAGAGTTTGAACCATTCAGTTATTTGATGAATAAAGGACTTTTATGTAACAGTGTTCACCAATCTTATTAGGACATGAGCATAAAACATGCCACGTACCAAATACAAAATCAAAACATAATGATACTTAGCTCTGTTGCATGATCTCTAGACAGAATAGCAACATAAGGTACACCATCATATGTGAACCCTTCACCACCACAAAGAGGCATAGTAAGTTGTTTTGCTTGCGGGCCATTCCTTTACCCTTTCTACCCAATAGACCACTTGAAGACCAGTTTTTTTGTGTGTAGAATAGGTTCCCCTATAGTAGGCTTCTGCAACCTGATTCTTGTAACCCTTTCTGGGCTCCTTTGGGAGGACGGGTTAAATAAATGAATGGATAAACACACACCGTTGTATTTTGCCATCTGCTTCATCGAATAATGGTAAAATACAAAAGCCAGTCTCTCTCTCCCTACCTGCAGCCTTCATCCAGTCTACTTGCTCTCTTTCATGTAGCCCCCCCTCGCCTCTTTTCCCTCCTCTGGCTTCAGTGACTGGGCTGCATGGTGCTAGAAGTTCAGCAATCCAAACTTCCAGCACTGCTTGACTCAGACTTACAGAGATCTGAGTCATGGCGAGGAAGAGGAAATTGCGTTCCAAGAGCCAAAACAAAGCGGTTGGACGAGCCTGCCCTGCACAGTATGGTTCCTTCTTGTCTGAAAAAGGCCCTGACTAAAACAGGCTGTGCTATACAAGCTATTCATATCAATTTTTCTATTTAAATACAGAATACACTTGGCAATCGAAGGCTGTGATAATCAGGTCACAGGCCAACACAAGAATGAACTTGACATGGTACCTGAAACCATTTAGGACTGGAAGGCAAGGGAATGATTATTGGTGTATATCAAAATATAGCTCATATTCAAAGCTAAAATGTGTATTTTTGTGTGTGATACTGAATTTAGTGGTTCACATCCTCTGGTATTATTCTAGTTTGATATAACTACAAGGGGGGGAGAGTGTGGTGCAGCGGTTAAAGCTACAGCCTCAGCTCCTTGTGACCCTGGGCAAGTCACTTAATCCTCTCCACTGGGCAGATACCTGAATAAATTCATGTAAACCGTTCTGAGCTCCCCTGGGAGGAGGTGAAACATAATTCAGGGCTATATGGATTGTTTGGTCAATGGATCTCCTACATTCATGCCTTTTCTGCATCTTCCATTCTCTCATCACTCTTAGGCATTTTCTGCATAATCAATGTGATTGCTCAAGTACCATTCTCCTGTCCTTCTGAGAGCAGAACTTCTGGAAGTTGTAGAAGCTTGTATACAGTAAGAATTATTCAGAGATGAGGAAAAGAAATAAATATGCGGCTGGGCTACAACAGGCTGAAGCTTGAAATCTTACTCTTTATCTGTCTTCATTTTTCATGTTTCTCTATAAGATTTCAAACTTGAACCAGATGTTGGAGGGGAGGCAGACACTGTTCTACCTATTTTGTGGACAAGTGTGGTCAACTTGGCTAGTCAGCTGATCACCGCAGCAAGAAACTGTGTGATAGTGGCTTGAAGGGACTCCTCGGTGTTGTCCTGCAAAATGTGATTATAAAGGGTGAGAGAGGTCCCATTTGATAGAGAAACTGTTTACTAATATGCAGTACAAACACCACATTCTGAAAGGAAAGGAGTAGGGGTTGGGCTGAGATGGGACTAAGTGGGGAATCATAGGGTAGAAGGAAGAGATGTTTCTATCTACCCGTGAATGCTGGGATTGTCTTTCTAAGATGGTTAATAAAAATGACATTCCATTAGTGACTTCTATTCTGTTTATACCTTGCAGTTCTAGGCGGATTACAGAAGAGGAAACGGTGCTAATTACATGGCTGAGAGATTGCTTGGAAAATTACAGGATTGGGAGCAATAAGGAGAAGTTTTAGTTTTTCTTGATAAATTTTCTGAAAAATCTATAAAGTACAAAAAAAAAAGACCTTATAGATCCTTTCTTTAGTTCTCATGTTAGGGTTGAAAGGTACCTCCTCTTTGAATAATTCTTATTATATGTCAAGTTTATATCACGGCCTCTTGACTCCAGAAAAACAACAAGATAGTAAGTAAAGGAAGCCGAGGAAATCATGCATTCCCAGAAGGAGCAGAGTATCAGCATTGCTCTGTAGTCATGCCCCCTCAGGAACTGGTATTGCTTAGTGTAAGGAGGACATTCAGAGTCCCTTCCTACTCGAGAGCAGCTGCTCTCAGCCATGTGTGCATTGTCCCTGTGAGATATGTGCATAAGTGTAAGTGAAGCTATGACATTATAGATATCTGCATACTCAGGTTCCCGGGTATAAGGCTGCGCTGCAATACTTCAAGTCTAGATAATTATATAGAGGGATTCTTCAGTCTGACCAGGTGATGTCAGAAAGTCATTATCTGGCAGAAGCCCTACTTTCACTTGCCAGTGGTCTTCCTTTGGTTGCTGGGCTCTGAATTTGGGATTTTCCCCTTTGTCCTTTCCTGGCCATGCCTGTTGAAGCAGAGGGTTCCTCTGACAGTTCCAGGGCTTGTGCTCGGGGCTGAGGACGCAGGGGGGGAATTACCAGCCTTCGTTGCCGGGAGGGAGAAGGACTCTCTGTTCTGGACAGTAACTGGTTCTTGGGGGAAGCACTGAGATTTTGCGACTGTATTACAGGGCTCCTAGGTGGAGGGTGGCTGGGTTTCCTTGGACTGCTTCGAGGGGGAGTAGGCCCCACCTTTGATCTATGCTCAGACTGTACTCTCACTCCTGTACTTCCAGTGGACTTCTGCACTTGCAACCTGGAGAAAAAGAAAAGTTGACATTTTAGAAGAACGGAAAGATGTGCTATTTCAGCAATTCTCCACACAATTTCATGCAAGTAGCTTTTCAACTCTGAACTTAAAAAAACGATTTGCCATAGCTTTGCACAGGTTAGGAGCATCCTGAGCTTCCCAGTGGCCAGCGGACAGAGGGAGGTGTTAGAAGAGCAGATTAATACATTAACTCTCCTCCAGTTAATACAAGAACTTTGAAGCACACTCTATTTTAACATCACTCAATTTCAATCCTTCATGTAACTGTCAAGCGCAGACAGCTGTAAAAGACACTTTTGTCCAGATGAGCCAACTAAGAGATTGAGCTTAGTAGTTAGTGTACATTGTGCACAATGAAATGAATGATGTGTAAGCAATGAAATGAGAATATGGTTTTGAGCTCAGTTGTTTGATAAAATGGAGTTAGGAAGATGACACATGGAGGAGCATTTCTGAAAGGATGTCCATGTCAGAATGTCTCAAACAGATGTCCATCTTATAAGTATTTTCGAACAAGAAACAGCCTGTTTGAAAATACATGAGATGGACATTCATGCACTAGATATGGCGTGCCAACATCCATTTTACAAACCTAAACGTCCACATTTTGAAAAGGGAAAGGACCACACAGGTGCTCAGCCTAGTGGTTACTGCAATGGTCTCTAAATCAAGGGCCACTTTGCATTTGTGAGCCCTCCAGGAACAGAAAAATACCTACTGTACACCACTTTAATAGCCTAACCCTTCAGGCTCACAGTTGTCACAGTAAGCACTTTTCTGTTTCTGGGATTTGAACCTAGGACATCCCTTTGTCTACAGCCCTGCTTCCCGATCTGTTAAGAATGCCCAAAATAGCTGAAGCGGTCATAAAGCCCTTTCTTGTTTCACTTTCAGGGGAGAGGGAGGGGGGACAGCAACCATAGGGGCATTAAGGAGATGTCATGACTTGGACATTCCTAAAACAAGGTCTAAATAAGGATGTCCAGAACACACTTCGCTTCTATTTGGATGCTGGGATGACCCTGCCTGTGCAAAATTGAGATTTGGATATGCAAAGCACATGGAGGTCATATGCTTTGAAAATGAGCGCCAAAGTCTGGCATGGGACATACAAAATGGCGTACCTGTTCAGAACTCCTTTATCCACTAGGGTGCTGATGGGTATTGCCAGAGGATGTGGTGAATAGTTCTCGTATTTCAGCTCCACTGATGTGATGGGCCGAGGAATCCTACTCCTTCTGTCTTCCCTCCTGAGTACAGATTTCTCTTTCCCCACTTGTCTTGTAGCAGAATCATCTGAATCATGTGTATCCTCTTCAGAACCTGTAGCTGAGAGGGTTTCTGAAGTACGTCTCCATTCATCACTGGAGGAGGCAGATGACGATGCCCCCGATACTAGCCTCAGAAACTTGTTTTGTCTTTTTTCCATTACAAGTCTCACTAGATCTGGCTGCTTAGCCATCTTGTACAACCTTTCTTTGGCAGAGTGTGACCCTGAATGATCAGAGCCTGTATCTTCTTCAGAGAACACAGGAATCCGGCTTCGGAATCTGGACCCCAGAAGCTTTCTGGGGCTTTGTTTTGAACCCTCTAAGAGAACTTCTGTTTGTTTAAGGCGTTCTGTGGCAAGAATTATCTTCTCAAAACTTGGTTCTTCCAATTTGACAATTTCCTCAGGAACCAGATGCCCTGAATATTTGTCAACTTGTTCTTCAGACCTAGCAATACCATTGGAAAGTGCTGCTTTTCCTAATGCCATTTCAACTGAGGTTTCAATGTGATTAGCAGAGAGTGCACAGCTTTCCATCTCTCCCGTTTCCACAGCAGAGTTTACACTTCCATTTTCCTTCAACAAAGTATATTTCTCTTGCTCTTCTTCAATAATAGGGACTTCCAATTGGCCAGGACCGTAGAAGTCCTCATGCCTTATCAGCTGGCCACTAGAAGACATGACATTTAGGTGGCTCTTTTCAGCAATATGAACAAATGTGCGTTCAACTTTGGTAAAAGGGGAGGAAGTAGTAGCAGCTGTGACAGGCGGCTTTGGCTCTGATTTAAGGATAGAGGATAAGGTTCCTGGCTCAGATACATCTAGTTGGCTTCCCATAGGTTGAGGCTTCTCATGCTGGGGTGTTAATGCAGCCAATGTCCCCAGGTCAACATCTGGAATCAAATCATTGGTGACTGGAGATTTTTTCATGTCACCTGGTGAAAACAGTACCAGAGTTTTGGAACCTTCTTCTAATTCCAAATCATTGTCAGCAGTCGAAGCCCGACCTTTAGAATCTTTTTGGTCATCAGCCAAGAGAGTTGAAGGGGCTCCTTCTTGGCTATGCTCTGTACTCTTCTGGCTAACTTCACTACTAGATGCACTATGTAGGTCTATTTCTTCTCCTAAGAAGCCCTTGTCCTCTTCTGCTTCATCCTCATCCTCCTCCTCCTCTTCCTCCACAAACTCCTCCTGCTTGTATTTCTCATTAAGGTATCTATGTGACTCAGATGGAGCAGTCAGCACTACTTTGCAGAAGTCAACTTTCTTCGTTCGTTCAGGGACTCTGAATTTTTCCTTGCTATCGGATATATCCATCTTGAATTCTTGATAAGGCAAAGTTAAAGGCACCACCTTTGGTAGACCATTTGTTTCGGAATTCCTCATTGAGAGAACCTGGAAATATATTTATATAAAAATAGTTAATAAGTAAACAATAAACATAAATTTCAAGATCAGTAAAACAAATGAAATGGGTTCCATTCTACATTATAGAAAGGAGAAGATGCAAAATAAATGAGAAACTCTGTGCAGCCTAAGAATGAAGTTCTTCTTTTTTTCTAGGGCTGCATGTTAATTATTAATCGCAATTAAAAAATATAATCACTGCTACCTATCTTCTGCTCGCCTCCCTCCTCCCTGGACTTGCTCACAGCTTGCTCTCAGGTCCCCCTTTCCCACCCGCTTTACTTTTTTAAACTCAGACATGTCTTTGGCCCTGCAGTGCCAGCAGCAGCTGTAAAAGGCTGACTGAGGCCTGCACCAGGCCTTTCCTTCTGATGCAACTTCCTATTTTCAGAAGGGCGGGCCAGATCAGAGGTGCAGGCCAAAGGCAGCCTTTAAGTACAGCTGCTGCTAGCGTTGCAGGGCCAAAGACTTGCCTGTGTTTAAAGAGGTAGAGTGGGTGCGGGTGGGGAGGAAGAGGCCTGAGAGTGAGCCGTGGACAGGCCCAGAAGGGGAGGGAGAGATGTTGGACCATGAGGGGTGGGGAGGGAGAGAACCGAGAGAAAACCGCAGGCAGTGCCAAGAGGGGAGGATGAGATGCTGGACTATGCACAAGGGAGAGGGAGAAACAGGGAGATAAGGATGAAGGAATAATAATAGTTTATTTTTATGTACCGCCAAACCATCAGTTCATGGCGATTTACACAATAATAATTACACTAGGTAATTAGAAATACAAAGCTAGAGAATGACACAGTGGTTGTTACCTGCGGCTAGCCGCGGGTAACCCGCCGAAATGGGAAAAGAAAAATAGTAGTCGCTGCGAGGACAGGGACAAGGCCATTTGGTGAATGGTCTTGTCTCCGCAGTGAGGCATCAAGGATCACGCGGTCCAGCAGCCTCCACCCGCCCGATCGCAGCGTTTAGCCAGCTCCCTCCCTCCACCTCACCTTATATGCTGTTTGCCGGCTTTCTTTTTCCCGAGCCACACGCATTCAAAAAGACGCACGCGCGGCTGCGCAAGTTGATCAATCTTCTCCTCTGATGCAACCGGAAACAGGAAGTTGCAGGAGAGAAGATTAGGGAAAAAGATTCTGGGCCAAGGGGATGAAGAAGGAAAGAAAGAAACCCACAGCAGGAAAGAAAGAGGAAGACAGGCAGGTGAGCCAGATGCTGGAAGCAGGGGGGGGGGGAAGAAGCTAGATGGGGTTGAAAAGAAGAGACACACTGGTATGGAAGAGGAAGATAGGGGAAATCTGGACACAGGAAGGTAACTGAAAGAGGGGAAATTATGTGCATGGGGGCATAGGGACAGAGACATAAAGGGGACATGCCATGGGTATGGTATATGGACACAGGGGGGGGGGCAATGCCCGATACATAGGGGAGATATTAGAAATGGGGAAAATAGGAACACAGAAGTGAGATGGTTTGTGGGGATGGGACAGGGACCGAGCTCGCAGGCTCCAGCGGCTTGCACAAATTACATTGTAACGTGCCACGAAATTAAGAGGGAGGAAGGTAGATAGATAGGCCACGCGAGAGGAGCTGAAGGGTGGTAGAAAGGAACAGATGGTAAAGGAGGGAGGGAAGGGTGATGGTGGAAGGAATAGAACAGACATTGAAAGAGGGTAGAGAGGAATAGACCTTGAAGGGAAATGTGGAAGACAGAGTGGGGAGAAGACGCTGGAAGGGAAGAAGACAGATGCCATACTATGGGGGAGTGGAGGGAAGAAGATGGGTGCTAGACCAATTGGGGGGGGGTGAAGGGAGAGGCACAGTAACAGCAAATGGAAGATGCAGAGAGAAGACACACTGTGGATGGAAGGAATTGAATGAGATGTGGAAAGCAGAAACCAGCGGCGAAGAGAGAGAGGAGCAGAGTGAGAAGCCAGAAGAGGGGAGAAGGAGAACTGCTGAAGCGGAGCGGGTAGCGGCGAGAGGAGGCTCCGCCCACCCCCACCGCGTCAGCGAAGCATCATCAGCCGGGCTCCTCCTTAAGAGGAAGGGAGCCAACGGCGCCCCGCCGTTCGGTGCGCGGCGAAGGCGCGCAGCAAAGGCGCTCGCCTTAGCGAGAGCGCCTTTGCGAAGGGCCTTAAGAAGGGCCGGGCCACTACATCTAAGGTAAGGTCACATCCACATACAAACAAGAAAGGCGTAGGGTAAACAACTCGGAACAAAAGGCAGAGTAGGCCCAGGGAGGACCACACATATAGGGAAACGACAGACAAGGAAGGCACCAAAGAACAGAAGCAGGGGCAGTGGACAAGAAGCACGAGCAGAAGATAAAGTAGAGGCAGACCAAGCAGGTAGCACACGTGCGAACAACACAAGACAGCATCAAGCACAGCTGAACAAGATAAAGAGGAACCAAGGAAAAACACAAATACACGAGCAAGCGGAGAAGGCAAACACAAGGCGTACAAGAGGCAAACAACACACACGCACAAGCAAAGGAGCAGAGGACGAAGAAGGTAAGGAAGAGCCAGGAACAGGGGTGAACATACTAGCGTCAGGACTCCTAAAGGGCAGACAAGAATGCAAGCTGAAGGAACACAGAGGATGAGCTTCCCAGTGTACTGCACGGACTGCCACATGTACGACTACCTCCCCTCCGGGTTGCAGTCATATGTGTGCGGGCGTTGTCAGGAACTGAAGAGCTTGAGGAGTGAAGTCAGGCATCTGAAGTTGAGGATCCAGGAACTAGAGGGACTCTACATCTCAGAAGACCCCTTCCAGACAGCTGAAGACCTCACGCAAGAAGGGCGCATCGAGGAACAGGTCTGGGAGCTCAAGAAGTTCATTGAAGATGCCTACAGGAGAGTGGAAGGGCAGGCACACGAGGAGAGGAGAGACGAGGAGGACACACAGAGCAGAAGACAAGAAGAATCTGAGGTTACCCAAGGAGGAATTTTGCTGAAAGAAGAGGAGAGGCACTCTCAGTGCCTAGAGCGAGAAGAAATGAGGAACACCAGGGACACAGACCTGCGACCGCAACGGAGGCTGAAAAAGGGGAAATCTGCAATCCTAGTGGGAGACTCAATCCTAAGGCAAGTAGACAGTCACGTAGCAGGAGGGAGAGAGGATCGGCTAGTGACCTGTCTCCCAGGAGCAAGAACTAAGGACATCGTGGACAGAATTGAAAGAATCCTGGAGGGAACAGAGACGGAAGAGACAGCAGTGATAGTTCACGTCGGGACGAACGATGTCACCAGGAGAGACTACAACAAGAATGCACTGACCGAACAGTTCAGGATCCTAGGAAGGAAACTGAAGATGAGGACCCAGAGGATAGCCTTCTCAGAGATCCTGCCAGTACCGAGGGCAGAAACGAAGAGGCAGACAGAACTACAATCAATAAATGCTTGGATGAGGAGATGGTGTGAGGAAGAGGGATTTCTCTTCGTGAGGAACTGGACAACGTTCTGGGGAAAGAACAAGCTCTACAAGAAGGATGGTCTGCACCTGAGCACGGCAGGAACTAGACAACTAGCAAATAACATCAGAAGAGCGATAGAGCAAGCTTTAAACTAAATGGAAGGGGAAAGCCGACAGTCGAACTGATATCGACGGTTCGGGACCCAGTACCCAGTGAAGGTACTGAGGGGGATAAATGCTGGGCAGACACATGTGAACAGCAACAGGTTATGAAACAACAAGGGAGACAGATGAAGAGGGAGGAGGACATGATAAACATACTACAAGGGGAAGTCAAAAAGGATCAGGAAGAAGGGAAGGTTCAGGAAGTAGTAAATACGAACATGCCACATGGGCGAGGCAATAGAAACATATCACAAAGGGAGGACAAAGGAGATAAAATACAGGAGTTGGCTGGCCAGGAAGAGGACAGAAAGAGGACTGAAGCACATGGGAAAACAGCGAGGAAGACTAAATGCCAGGACTTGAACTGCATGTACACTAATGCAAGGAGCCTAAGGAACAAAATGGGAGAATTGGAAGTCATGGCCAATAATGAGAACCTAGACATCATAGGGATCACGGAAACATGGTGGAACGAGGAAAACAAATGGGACATAGTACTGCCAGGGTATAAACTCTACCGAAAAGATAGGAATTATCAGAAGGGAGGCGGAATAGCACTGTACATAAGAGAAACCATTCACTCAACCAGTGTGGATACAGCAGCGGCAAATGGACAACTAGAGTCATTGTGGGTTAAAATACCAGGAAAAAACGGATCCGAGATAAAGATGGGACTGATCTACCGTCCACCTGGGCAACTTGAAGCAGTGGATACAGAAATGGTAGCCGAACTGAGGAGGGAATGCAAGAACACCAACACTATAGTTATGGGAGATTTCAACTATCCCGGGATAGACTGGCATCTTGGAAATTCAAAATGTACGAAGGAAACGGAGTTCCTGGAAGCCGTCCAGGATTGTTTCATGGAACAACTTGTACAGACTCCAACGAGAGGGGCAGCGACCCTGGACCTGATCCTCAACGGGCTTAAAGGACCTGCAAAGGGAGTGGAAGTAATGGGACCGCTAGGAAACAGTGACCACAACATGATTCTGTTCCAAGTGGAAGTAGGATTACCAAAGGGGAGGAGAACAAAGGGAACAGCGTTTAACTTCAGAAAAGGGAACTATGATGCCATGAGACAAATGGTGAAGAAGAAACTCAGAAACAGCTACAAGAAAGCTCTGTCTGTGGAGCAAGCCTGGTCCCTACTCAAGGACACGGTAAGCGAGGCACAACACCTATATGTACCCAGATTTAGGAAAGGAGGCAAAAAGAATCAGACTAAAGACCCAGCATGGATAAACAATGAAGTAAAGACAGTGATAGGAGACAAGAAAACATCATTTCGGAAGTGGAAGAAGGACAAAACGGAAGAAAACTGGAAAGAGCACAGGGAGCATCAGAAAAAATGTCACCGAGTGGTCAGAAAAGCCAAGAAAGAATACGAGGAGAGACTAGCCAAGGAAGCAAGAAACTTTAAACCATTTTTCAGATATGTAAAAGGGAAACAGCCAGCAAGGGAGGAGGTGGGACCCCTGGATGAGGGAGACAAGAAAGGAGTGGTGAAGGAGGAAAAAGAGGTGGCTGATAGACTAAACAAGTTCTTCGCGTCGGTCTTTACAAAAGAAGACACATCCAGCGTGCCGGAACCAGAAAAAATCTTCAAGGAGGATCAGGAGGGTATATTATCATGCATGGAGGTAAGCCTCGAAGCCGTTCTAAGGCAGATAAATAGACTAAAAATCGACAAATCTCCTGGCCCAGATGGGATCCACCCGAGGATATTGAAAGAGCTCAGAGACGAAATAGCGGAGTTACTCAGGCATATTTGCAACCTATCCTTAAGATCAGGGATAATCCCGGAAGATTGGAGGATAGCAAATGTTACACCAATCTTCAAAAAAGGATCGAGAGGCGACCCGGGGAACTATAGACCGGTGAGCTTGACCTCAGTTCCGGGGAAGATGGTCGAATCACTGATCAGGGAAGGTATCAATGAGCATATAGAAAAAAATAAACTGATGAGATCAAGCCAGCACGGTTTCTATAAAGGACGATCGTGCCAAACGAATCTACTACATTTCTTTGAGGGGATAAGCAAACATTTGGACCAGGGTAGCCCCATTGACATAGTTTATCTGGATTTCCAAAAAGCCTTTGACAAGGTACCCCACGAGCGCCTGCTGAAGAAACTGTGGAACCACGGGGTGGAAGGGGACGTCCACAGATGGATCCAAAATTGGCTGATGGATAGGAAGCAGAGGGTAGTAGTAAAAGGACACTACTCTGACTGGAAAGAGGTCACGAGTGGTGTCCCCCAGGGGTCAGTGTTGGGACCGCTGCTGTTCAATATATTCATTAACGATCTGGAAACGGGCACGAAATGTGAAGTTATCAAGTTCGCGGACGATACAAAACTCTCCAACAGGGTCAAAACTGTTGAGGAATGCAAAGAACTACAGAGCGACCTGAACAAACTGTGCGAGTGGGCAAAAAGATGGCAGATGAGCTTCAATGTGGAGAAATGTAAGGTCTTGCACATCGGGAAAGGGAACCCCATGTACAGCTATACGATGGGAGGAAGGGAGATGGGGAAAGGCACCCTAGAAAAAGACCTGGGGGTATTGGTGGATACAACAATGAAGCCAGCGGCGCAATGTGCAGCGGCCTCAAAGAAAGCGAACAGAATGCTGGGCATTATCAAAAAAGGTATCACTACCAGAACGAAGGAGGTCATCCTGCCATTGTATCGAGCAATGGTGCGACCACATCTGGAATACTGTGTCCAATACTGGTCCCCGTACCTTAGGAAAGACATGGCGATACTTGAGAGGGTCCAGAGGAGAGCAACTAGGATGATAAAGGGAATGGAGAACCTTTCATATGCCGAAAGGTTGGACAAACTGGGGCTCTTTACCCTGGAAAAGCGGAGACTGAGAGGAGACATGATACAGACATATAAAATCATGAAAGGCATAGAGAGGGTGGATAGGGACAGATTCTTCAGACTAGCGGGGACAACAAAAACAAGAGGTCACTCAGAAAAACTGAGAGGGGACAGATTCAAAACGAATGCAAGGAAGTTTTTCTTCACTCAGAGGGTGGTGGACACCTGGAACACGCTTCCAAAGGAGGTAATAGGACAGAGTACAATACTGGGTTTCAAAAAGGGACTGGATGACTTCCTGAAAGAGAAGGGGATTACAGGGTATAGATAGAAGGTTACACTACAGGACAAAAGCGAAAAGCATATGTGAGTTTTAGGGTAGGAGCACTATCAGGTCCTGGACCTGAGGGGCCGCCGCGTGAGCGGACTGCCGGGCACGATGGACCTCCGGTCTGACCCGACAGAGGCAAGTCTTATGTTCTTATGTTCTTATGGTAGAAAAAAAAATTCTATTTATTTATTTATTTTTTAATTTTAGGATAAAGTAGTATATTAGTTGTGTTGATAAAAATTTATAAACAAAGCCCTACCAGCTGAACATCTCTTTCTCTAGTTCAGCAGCCAGAACTTTGATTTATAAGAAAGGAATGTTAAATATTGCAGTACTAAGGCTTATATGGATGCTGCGGGGACGGTGACGGGGCGGTGAAGGGAATGGCAGTGACGGGGCAGTGAAGGGGACGGTGGGCCGGGGACAGATTTTTTCCCCGTGTCATTCTCTATACAAAGCCATGTAACAATTATTATAAATGAAAATAACAGTTCAGAATAAAATACTAAATAGCAAAATACAGCCCTATAAAAGATAGTAATTACACAATACAAGTTGATTATACTAAAATAAATAAAAATAGTCTGTAGAAGTGTTTAAACGAATGATCATAAGATAGTAGAAACTGACTATGATAACAAATTTAAGGATAAAATCAATATTGTGTTTTGTATTGTTTACCGGTAAATAGATCAGTTTTAAGATCTTTCCGAAATTGATAATAAGTAAGCATTCCAACATGAATTCATTACTTCTGCTTGGAATGCCAGTGAAGGGAGAAGGGAGAGACGTTTGGATCAGGGAGGGAGGGGGAAGAAAGAGAGCGAATGGACCTGGGGTGGAGAGGGAGGGAAAACAGAGCGTTGGGCCTGGTGGCAGGAGAAAGAAGATATTGAGGCTTTAATCAGGGCAACAGCCATGGTGGGAGGCCTTGGAGACCTGAGCTGCCAAGCTTGTTCAATGGCAGGTGGGTTAGCTGAAATCTGCTGCTTAAGTCACCCCCTTCCTCCTTGTACTGCCCCATAGTGGCACCCGTCCCCCTCCCTGCCTCCCTTTCCCTGTACTTCTAGTTGAAGTTGTTGCTCGTAGCGGTCAACAACATGCTCCTCATGACCCTGTTGGCTCTCCCTCTGATGTCACTTCCTATGCATGGGACCCAAAAGTGACATCAGCGGGAGAGCCGACAGGAGGAGCACATTGTTGACCACCACGAACAACAACTTCAACTAGAGGTATGGGAAGGGGGGAGGGGTGTCGACGCCCCCACCAACATGGCTCCTCTGCTGTCTCAGGAGTGACAAAGTCAGCAGCATGCCTCTAGCCATCGATGCATGTGCTCTCCAAGCATACTCTGTTTATGCATGATCTGTGTATGCTTGGGGAGTGCTGGAGGCACCCTAATGATTCTCTCATTTCTTAGGCAGTCCAAGGAGGAAGAGAGCGGCTTCAGCTGGTGAGGCTTCAGCATTCCTTCCTGCAAAGGTATGTGGGGAAGAAGAGGAAAAGCATGGCTCCCCACAATGGACTGCTGGCTATGCCCCACCTTTAACTGCGAGATTAATCAAAATGCAGCCCTAATTTTTTTCTAATCTCTAAGGGTGAATATTTGTGTGCATAAAGTGACTAATTTGGAAGTGTAAATGCTCTTTCTATCCTCCATCAGTGTACTCTATCACCCTGAGGGTGGGCAATCATGGTTCTTAAGGACCATAACCTTCCCTCTTTCAAGATTTCCACAATGAATTCGCATGAGATTGTGGCCCTCGAGGACCGCCTAGTTCACACTGAGGAATTGTCTATGCCACTAAAACACTATCTGAGTTGCACTCTCATTGGTAGTTTGAGTAGACAGGTCACTGGCTCTCAGGGATGCCCACTCCCTCCTAACACCGTAACCCCCCCGAACCCCGGCCATATCACCTGACTCCCTCTGCCAGGACCCCTTCCTCCTCCCCATACTTTACAAAAAATGAGCAGGAGGGATGCCCACTCCTGCCACCAAAAGTCCCCCTGCTCCCCCCACCTCTCTGTACCTCTAGTGACGAAGACTAGTGCTGCCTGATTCACTGATTCGAATCAGGTGAATCGATTTGAATCGATTCAATTTTTTAAAAAATCGGCTTCCCGATTCAATGACCGACCCTTCCCCAGTGCCTTCCTAAAGCAGGAGCTGCAGCACTGCCTCTTGCTGGCCGTCTGCTGCTGCTCCTGCTTGAGGGGGGAGGGTCAGTCAGAAAGGCCTCCCCCAGCTTGCCCGCTCTTGCCTCCCCCAGCTTCCCCGCTCTTACCTCCTTAAGGCTAATACGGCAGCCCGCAGGCTCGCTGGTGTTATAGCGATCCCTGCAGCTGCCCGTCGTCCTCAGCAGCACGTTCTCTCTGCTACGTCCTGCCCCTGCTCTGACGTCAGGGGCAGGATCGCAGCAGAGAGAACCTGTGCTAGTTTTTTAAAATGCACTGGTTTTGCTGTGGTGTGCTGTTAGCCCAGAGAAGCGTTGCTAGAGTCTTTTCCCTGTCACAGTAGGGATGTAACTCTATCCCGCGAAACGTAAGCCATGGAAGATTGAAAGTATTAAGCAACGGCCTTGGTTTCTAAAAGGGCACAAGCTAAGTACTTTAAACTATGAGATGCACTGAAGTAATTTATAGCACAAAAGCACTTTTTATAAAGCACTTTGAAGCACCAGTGCATTTTAAAAAACTAGCATAATTTTTCCTGTCGGTTTTGAGTGTTGAAATGAACTGTGAGGCCTCTTAATGAAATTTTTCAAACATGAAGTATTCATGAATTGCAAAGGTTTTTAGGATTTATATATTTCAATTAGATTAATTGGAGAATGAAGAATAATTAATGATTAAATAAGGAGATAAAATAATTTAAGAAATAAAGAATAAATTAATGGTTTTAATTATGGGAGGGAGGATGGGTTCAAGCCGGTAATGTAAGCAGGAGTAAGAGAAAAGAATTGTCTTTCTCTTGAAGAAACCCTAGAATGGGAAAAACACACCATAATTGGAGGCTTGTTCCCGTTTAAATAATAACTAAAGAAAAAATTACCCGCAGTGTCATTTGTCAGTGGTTCTTTATTTTATATTTAATTAATAGATAACCATTAGGTTCTCTTTAGTTTACTGTTGTATTACAAATGATTTTTGATTGTCAGATCATCTCTTCATCCAAACCGACTCTGGACACAGAGGAAGGCCGGCCTCAAAGGCCTTGATTGTCAGATGGATACGGGCAGCTATTTCCTCTGCTTATATAGGATGTGGTAAAAATCCACCAATTTCATTGAAAGCGCATTTCATCAGAGGTGTGGTTTCTTCACGGGTGGAATCTAGGATGGTTTTGCTCAAGGAGCTTTTGGAGAAGCTCAAAAAGGTAGACATGGTAGTGGTGGTGGGTGGGGGTAGATCTAGACCAGGGAAGGAAAGGCTGGACAACAGGAGGAAGGAAGGTAAGGAAGGGAGAATTGTTGGACAGAAGGGGAGGGAGAGAGATGCCACATGGAGAGACAAGAGGGAAAAGATGCTGCAGGAGGGAGAGGGAGAGAAAGAGTGGAGAGATGTTGGACCTAGGGTGCAAGAGAGAGGGGAAGAGAGAAAGAGATGGTGGACAATGGAAGAGAGGGAGGAGAGAAGGGAGAGATGTTTGAGGGGACAGAGAGAGATATTGGACCCAGGGCACAAGAGAGAAAGATGCACAGGAGAGGGAGGGGAGAAAGCCAGGCATTTTGGATCCAGGGGTAGAAGAGATTGAAGGAGACATGATGGACAATGGGAGGGAGGGAGTGACAATTTTAAGAATCTGGGCCTAAATACTTTTTTAACCACCTCTCTGATCTATCCTTTTCAATGTTGATCAATGGCCCCACACATTAGATAATACCCACTCACTTATCAATCAAAACTTCTACCCCTTCCATCTTTACCCTCCCTTGGTTCCACCACTCTCTAATCACATTCTACCTCTCACAGCCCAACAAATGTACAAAAAAAACTTTAACCTCAAACTATACTCAAGACTTCTCCAAATTAACAGACTTATCAATAAATGCCCATTTATCTCTACAAATAGAATCCTTCTTGACTTTATCATTAGATCAGCAAACCCGAGAGTGAGATTCAGCCCTTCATTCTTTCTTGAATATAATCTCTCCCAAACACCTTATCACCTCTTCTAGTAATAAGACATCAGAGTCATGGTATGGCCCCTACGGTTACTGTACCAACAACTCCGATCTCTTGAGTGTCACTGGCATCATATTAAAACACCAGCAAAATCTAAGGAATACAAACTTGACATCGACTTTTCTAAAAAAAACAAACAAAGAACCCTCTTCTTTTCAAAAAAGATCTCTATGGTCAAAAATGTATCAATGCTTTATAAAATATTGAAAACCCAAACAACACAACCACTCCCTAAATGTAGTCTCACTCCCCTCCCCACAGCTCAAGACTTAGTGGACACTTTTGTAAAGATAACACAACTATCCACATCCCTTTCCAACTTATCCATCTTCCCAACATCTACCTCAACAGTTTCAAATCCCAACACATTTACCAGTATCCTTTCAGATTTCAACAACCCCCCAATATCAGAAATCTCAACTATGAAACTTACCATGTCTCCCCGTGATCCAATTCTCTCATTCATCCTCAAATGTTATGTAACATAACATAAAAATTGATTTATATAGAAACATGACAGCAGATAAAGGCCAAATGGCCCTTCTAGTCTGTCCATCCACAGTAACCATTATCTCTTTCTCTGAGAGATCCCACATGCCTATCCCAGGACCTCTTGAATTCAGACACAGTCTCTGTTTGCATGCATGTACCACCCTTTCCGTAAAAAAGTATTTCCTCAGATTACTCCGGAGCCTATCACCTCTTAACTTCATCCTATTCCCTCTCATTGCAGAGTTTCCTTTCAAATGAAATAGACTCGACTCATGTACATTTATATTACGTAGGTATTTGTCTCTATCATATTTCCCCTCTCCCGCCTTTCCTCTAAAGTATACAGATTGAGATCTTTAAGTCTGTCTCCATACGCCTTATCACGAAGACCACATACCATTTTAGTAGCCTTCCTCTGGACTGACTCCATCCTTTTTATATCTTTTTGAAGGTGCGGCCTCCAGAATTGTACACAATATTCTAAATGAGGTCTCACCAGAGTCTTATACAGAGGCATCAATACCTCCTTTTTCCTACTGGCCATACCTCTCCTTATGCAACCTAGCATTTTTCTAGCTTTTGCCATCACCTTTTCAACCTGCTTAGCTACCTTAAGATCATCACATACAATCACCCCCAAATCCCGCTCTTCCGTCATGCATATAAGTTCTTCACCCCCTAAACTGTACCGTTCCCTCAGGTTTTTGCAGCCCAAATGCATGACCTTCCATTTCTTAGCATTAAATTTTAGCTGCAAAATTTCAGACCATTCTTCAAGCTTCGCCAGGTCTTTCTTCATGTTATTCACACCATCTGGTATGTCTACTCTATTGCAGATTTTGGTATCATCTGCAAAGAGGCAAATCTTACCCGAAAACCCTTCAGCAATATCACTTATAAAAATGTTAACAAGAACAGGCCCAAGAACAGAAACTTGAGGCATACCACTGGTAACATCCCTTTCCTCAGAGTGATCTCCATTGATCTCCAGTGATCTGTCGCCTTCTACTCAACCAGTTCCTAACCCAGCCTGTCACTTTGGGACCCATCCCAAGGGCACTCAGTTTATTTATCAGACGTTTGTGTGGAACACTGTCAAAGGCTTTGCTAAAATCTAAATACATCACATCTAGCGCACATCCTCTATCCAATTCTCTGGTCACCCATTCAAAGAAATTGATCAGATTTGTCTGACAAGACCTACCTCTAGTGAATCCATGTTGCTTCCAGTCCTACAGGATTCCAGAAACTTGACCATTCTCTGTTTTAAAAGCGTTTCCATTAATTTGCTTACCACAGAAGTCAGACTTACCGTCCTGTAATTCCCTACTTCTTCCTTACTTCCACTTTTGTGGAGAGAGATCACATCTGCCCTTCTCCAGTACCACTCCTGACTCTAGAGACTCATTGAAAAGGTTAACAAAGCAAGAAAAACAGAACAATCTCAGCATACAAATCTTTGCCCCCTTCATTCACTTAATGATATCCAAGAGCTTCCAGCAAGCATTCGTTCCTATTACCTGTAAACAGGCAAGAATCTGCCCCAAACTGAAAGACACTAATCAACCTCATAATGTTAGTACTAACTAACAACCAATTTCAAACCTACAATTCTACTCAAAGATTGCAAAAAATACATCTTTACCCTTCTTACAGACTATCTCGACAAACTAACACCCTACATCCAAACAGGTTTTTGGGAACATCACTCAACTGAGACCTCACTGATTGGCATAATCCATCATTACAGTTTAATACTCCATGCTTACCTTTCTAGGAGTAAAAACTTGGAATAACTTCACAGAAACAACCATAACAGAACCTAACTACACTCTCAGGTTATTGAGGCCAGCGCTCTTCAATCTCTCCCTTAGTACGGGTAACGTCCCGTTAGACTGGAAGACGGCCAACGTCATTCCACTCCACAAGAAAGGCTCAAAGATGGAGACAGCAAACTACAGACCGGTGAGTCTCACATCAATAGTGTGCAAACTAATGGAAACTCTAATCAAACGCCAATTGGATACGATCCTGAACGAGGAGAATCTATGGGATCCCCGTCAACATGGATTTACTAAGGGGAGATCCTGCCAATCCAACCTGATCAGCTTCTTTGACTGGATAACAAGGAAGCTGGATGTTGGGGAGTCCCTGGACATCGTATACCTGGACTTCAGTAAAGCATTCGATAGCGTACCACACCGCAGGTTGCTGAACTAGATGAGTTCTATAGGATTGGGCGACACATTGACGAAATGGGTTGGGAACTGGCTTGGAGGTAGGCTTCAGAGGGTAGTGGTGAATGGCACCCCCTCCGAAATGACAGAGGTAATCAGTGGAGTGCCGCAGGGCTCGGTCCTGGGCCCGATCCTATTCAACATCTTTATAAGAGACTTGGCAGAAGGGCTGCGAGGTAAAATAACATTATTCGCCGATGACGCCAAACTAAGCAATGTAGTGGGCAAAAGCACAACAGACATAAATTCAATGTCCGACAACATGATGCACGACCTACTCCTACTGGAGCGCTGGTCTAGGTCCTGGCAACTCAGCTTCAATGCCAAAAAATGCAAAGTCATGCACCTGGGAAGCCAAAATCCATGCAAGACTTACACCCTTATGGCGAGATCCTAACAAGAACTGAAGCAGAACGAGACTTAGGGGTGATCATCAGTGAGAACATGAAAACTGCCAATCAAGTGGAGCAAGCTTCATCCAAGGCAAGGCAAATCATAGGTTGCATACGCAGGAGTTTCGTCAGCCGTAAGCCTGAAGTCATTATGCCATTGTATAGATCCATGGTGAGGCCCCACCTGGAATACTGTGTGCAATTCTGGAGGCCGCATTACCGTAAGGATGTGCTGAGACTGGAGTCGGTTCAGAGAATGGCCACCCGGATGGTCTCGGGACTCAAGGATCTCCCGTACGAGGAACGGCTGGATAAGTTGCAGCTGTACTCCCTCGAGGAACGCAGAGAGAGGGGTGACATGATCGAGACATTCAAGTATCTCACGGGCCGCATTGAGGTGGAAGAAGATATCTTCTTTTTCAAGGGTCCCGCGGCAACAAGGGGGCATCCGTGGAAAATCAGGGGTGGGAAACTGCAGGGGGACACCAGGAAATTCTTTTTCACTGAAAGGGTGGTTGATCGCTGGAATAGTCTTCCACTTCAGGTTATTGAGGCCAGCAGCGTGCCTGATTTTAAGGCCAAATGGGATAGACACGTGGGATCTATTCACAGAGAAAGGTAGGGGAGGGTCATTGGGGTGACCAGACTAGATGGGCCGTGGCCCTTATCTGCCGTCTATTTCTATGTTTCTATGTTATATTCCGGAAGAAACTGAAACCCCATCTTTTCGACACTTAATCTCCCCTTTCCTCTCTCTACTTCCACTTCCACCCTCTTGACTATCTTCCACCACCTCCTTCCTCCCTCTCCTCCCAACTCTCTTTCGCTCTTTATGTCGCCTTGAGCCTGTATAGGTATGTGCGATGCACAAATAGAAGATTAGATTAGAATACCACATAGATCATTACAAATCTGATCTTTTAATTTCTCTTGATCTCACTGCAGCTTTTGACACAATTGATCACACAATTCTACTAACCCGGCTCCAACACACTGACATAACAGGCACTGCTTTAGCATGGTTCACATCTTATTTCTCTGACTGGCAAAATATTGTTCATTTTCAAACATCCAAACTCTACAATATATCCTGTAGGGCTCCTCAGAGATCTACTCTTGCACAACTTTATTCAACATCTTTATGGCACCCCTACTCACTCTCAATAAATCAGCTTTGCATCCTTTTTCTACGCAGACGACATACAGTTTTTACACCTACTTGATCTCACTGATACCCAGCAAATCTATGAGGTCAAGTACAACTTAACGAAGATAAACTGGCTTTAAGACAACCATTTTCACCTTAATCTGAAAAAAATCTAGGGCACTTATTTTCTCTAACCACGGATCACAAGATTTATCCATACCACTTATACTCTGCAAAGAGATCATTTGACCATCCTCAACCTTAAAACTTCTAGGCATTCACTTTGATGCTAAACTCACTTTTCAGCCACAAATATCCTATTTGTGGACTTTCTATAAATTACACATGAACCAATCAATCTCACGTCTTCTTTACCTGTTGGCACTAAACATTCTCATACATTCTTTGGTAATTACCCACATCGACTACTGGGGCTCTATCAAGGTATTCACAAGAAAGACATTCAATGTTTACAACTAATTCAGCCACATATGACAGGTACTAACTATTGATACTGAAACCTTATTATATTTCTTTATTATATATGAAGGTATGTGTTACTCGCTCATCATCTAGCAGTCACACATAAATAAGAGATTTTTTTATATGTATGGACCATCAGAGTGCAGCTAGGCATTTCATACTACTAGCTGCTAAAGTCTTCATCAGTCCAATCAAACTACTGTAATTACTGGAAAGAAGAAATTTGATCATGTCATACCCCTTTGAAATTGGCATATTGGTTCCCCATAACCCATAGAATAACATAATATCCTACTACTAAAACACGGCAATCAAAATCTCCTCCTTATCTCAATCACCTATTAACTCCTTATCAGCAAAACCTACTCATTGTCCCAACCACTAAATAGATCATTCGTAACAGTACTTTTTCAGTAACTAGTCAATACTCTACCCTCACATCTCAGTCTCGAAATTTCATTTGACAGATTTAAATCATTACTTAAAAGATTCTTATTTGAGGAAGACTTTAATTGACCAGACTCCCTTAGCATCTCAGCTCGCTTGACACTACCTTTATCTTTCCTATTCTGTTAAATATTGTAGTTCTGCCTTCCTTCTGCAGTACTTCTTCTCACTCCTTCTCACTATAATAGTTGGAATTTTATGTAAACTGCATTGATATTTCTGTGAATTGTAGTATATCAAGAATAACCTGAACTTGACCTTGAACATCCAAAAACGGCATAAAGTAGCACAGACACTGCTGTTTTTGAAGCTTGTTCTAAGACGTTTTTCTCCACAGTTCATCTAAATCTCAAGGGGACATGTTGTGGGCATGTTTTGAGTGGGACTAGTGCGAGCTTATGACTTAGATGTTTTTCTGCAATAATGGAACTTTGTGAAAACATTCAGGGCAAAAATAGGATGGACTTTCTCTGGGGATAAGGTAAACATAATCTAAGCCATGTAACAGATCATAAAGTAAGATTTAGAAATAGAAATGTCAAATACATTTTAATACCTAGTGGGCTTTGATCCTGGTGAACTGGGTTTGATTCCTTGGGCAAGTCATTTAATCCTCCGTTGCCCCAGATACAAAACCCTCCAACAACAGCAAACCCCCTTAAGATTGTGATCCCACTAGTGACAGAGAAAGTAGCTGCTTATTATGTATACAGCGCTGCAAACATCTAGTAGCGCTAAAGAAATGATTATTGTGTTTCCCCAAAAATAAGCCCTAGCATGATTTCAGGGTAGGTCTTAATATAAGCCCTGGTCGTAGGCATCTGCGCATCCTCCTGCCGATCCTCCATCCTTCTCTCCCATCCGATTCCTGCCGACCGCAACCATAAATACCTTCCAGCAGAGGAGCGTCGGGCCAGCAGCACTCACAGAAGGCACCAGCGAGAAGGCCGCGAAGCCTCTTGTCACTGCTCTTAGGGCTTCTTTTCTTTTAATGGCACAGATGTTGTGCGTGTGTTACACACGCACAATCTAACCATTTCAAAAAAAAAAAGCTCCCTATGCTGATGGCCTGCCACAATGACCCTCCCCCAAGAGCTGGGAAGGGCCTAAGGCATCTGAGCCAATCATGGCCTTAGGCTCCTCCCCGTGCATCACATGGTGCATTGGAGAAGGGAAGGCCCGTCATTTTCAACAGGTGGGCCTCGGAGCTGAAGGGACCGTGCTTCCATCCAGCTTCCAATGTCTACCAAAAGGACAGGAGTGGAGGTGGTGTTCGGGGGAGCATCCATTGGCAGGAGGGGGTGGGCATCCATCTTGCCTTTTCTGGGGGGGGAGAGGGGAGGGTTTGGGTGGGGGGGGTCCTCCACTGGCAGGAGGAATTGGGCATCCCTCATGCCAATTTTCTCTCATGGGGGGGGGGGGAAGTGTCAGCATGGCAGGAGGGAATGGGCATCCTTCCTGCCAATTTTCTCTCTTGGGGGTGGGTATTCCCGGTGCGGTGTTTGTTAGGGAGGGCCGTCATTAGCAGTGGAGGACTTTTTTTCTTTTTTTATGGGGCAGATAAAAAAAAGAAGCCCCTCAAACTACAGGCAGCCCTGTTGGGTTTTTTTTGATTGCTAAAACCCCTGTTTTTTTTGGTTTTTTTTTGCATAGCTGGATCAGAAAATGGGCGATCAAAGGGAAAAACATGCAGTGGGGCCATTTTGTGAATCGGGTCGGTAAAAGCAATGATAATTGCTGACTTTGGTGCAGTGCCCAAACTGACCAGATAACTACTGGAGGGATAAAGGCATGACCTACCCTTAATCCCCCAGTGGTCACTGATCCCCTTTCCACACTCTATGACAGTGGCAGATATAATGACCATTCCTCTTAAGAGCAGCAACCGGGTCTGTGGAGTCGTTGTGATGGACCCAGGCCCATATCCTGCTCTCACTGGTACACCTGTGGTGGGATGTGTGAGAGCACCAAATGACACCTGCAGGCCTGTTTGGAACTGGAGGTCATACTGAAAATGCCCCTCAAAGTGTACTGTTTGTTTGTCAGCTTAATTCAAAGATTAAACATTTACTGGAGACCCAGAAATAAAACTGTTTTCTTTTAATAGGTTAACTAATATGTGACTTTGTAACTTCTTTCCACAGTATCAGATGTACTATTTTGTCACTATGTAATTTCTGTGTAGGATCTACAGCAGACTGTCTGAATTCAAGAAAGTGTGGGATAGGCAGGTGGCATCTCTTGGAGAGAGGAAGAGATCATGGTTACTGCGGATGGGCAGACTGGATGGGCCATTTGGCCTTTATCTGCCATCAGGTTTCTATGTTCTGTTTTCCAGTAGGATGTACACTGATGTTCCTTTAACATTTGCTTTACTGATTTTTCCTAGGTAGGTCTGTTTCAGCTTTAGTCCTGGGAGTTAGGGCTCTTTTCATATGGCAGTGTGGAAGAAGTACTGAAGGACCAGTTCCGGATGCTAGGAAGGAAGTTGAAGACCAGAACGCAGAAGAAAGCATTCTCGGAGATCCTGCCAGTACCCAGGGCTGATGAGAAGAGGCAGTCAATGCGTGGATGCGGCGCTGGTGTGAAGAAGAAGGATTCCATTTTGTGCGCAACTGGACGACGTTCTGGGGAAAGAGCAAGCTATACAGGAAGGAAGGACTCCACCTCAGCAGAGATGGAATGAGGTTACTTGCAAGCAACATCAAGAGAGAAGTTGAGAAGTTTTTAAACTAGGAAGAAGGGGAAAGCCGACAGTCGACTGACAGAGAGAGTCAGTGGTTCGGGAACCGGTATACCCGTAGGATACCGTGCAAGAACATAGAGGAAATGACTCACCAGATCATAGGCAAGACAGATAAAAAAGGACACAAGAGGGAAGGAAATGCAAGAAAGGAACAGGTCGCAAACTCAAGTGTATGTACACGAATGCAAGGAGCCTTAGAAATAAGATGGGTGAATTAGAAGCTATGGCACAAAAAGATAACGTTGACATCACGGAAACATGGTGGACTGAGGAAAACGTCTGGGATACTGTGCTACCAGGATACAAACAATACCACAGAGACAGAGTGGCTCACAATATGATCCACTTCGATCTGGATGCAGGGGAGAAACATCGGTCCAAAATGAACTTACGAAAAGAGAATTACGAAGGGATGAGACTCATGGAAGGGAACAAGATTAAGAAGAGGATAAGCACTGTAAAAACACTAGAGCAAGCTTGGTCCCTTTGTAAGGGCACGGTCACCAAGGTGCAAAATCTATATATACCGCGTATCAACAAGTGATCAAAGAGGAAAAAGAACAAATAACCAGTGTGGCTCACTGTAGAGGTGAAAGAAGCGATCAGAGACAAGAAAACTTCGTTTAAGGAATGGAAAAGGTCAAAAACGGACGAAAACTGGAACAAGCACAAACAACATCAACGCAGGTGCCATAAGGCAGTAAAAGGGGCAAAAGAGACTACGAGGAAAAAATAGCCAAGGAGGAGAAGAACTTCAAGCCATTTTTTCGATATATTAAGGGGTAATGACCCGCAAAGGAAGCAGTGGGACCACTAGATGACCATGGAATAAAGGGATCGCTAAAGGAGGACAAAGCAATCGCCAACAAACTGAACACATTTTTTGCGTCTGTATTTACCGAAGAAGATCTGCACAACATAACGGAACCCATCAGGCTATATGCTGGAAACGAAGACGGAAAGCTAACATTATTGATGGTCAGTCTAGAGGAGGTGTGTAGGCAGATTGATTGGCTTATGAGCGATAAATCCCCGGGACCAGATGGCATCCATATGAGGGTTATCAAGGAACTGAAAGGGACCATAGCTGAACTGCTTCAACTAATAGCCAATCTGTCGATCAAATCGGGAAAGATTCTGGAAGACTGGAAGGTGGCGAATGTTACGCTGATCTTCAAGAAAGGCTTGAGGGGAGATCTAGGAAACTACAGACTGGTGAGTCTGACTTCGGTACCAGGAAAGATGGTAGAGTCGCTGATAAAGGACCGCATCACAGATCACCTTGACGGACACGGGCTAATAAGGACCAGGCAGCAAGGTTTTAGCAAAGGCAGATCGTGTTTGACTAACTTGCTAAACTTCTTTGAGGGAGTAAACAGACAGATAGACAAGGGCAACCCGGTTGACATTGTATATCTGGATTTTCAGAAGGCGTTTGACAAGATTCCGCATGAACGACTACTTCAGAAAATTGAGAGCCACGGAATCGAGGGTGAAATATTCACGTGGATTAAAAACTGGCTGGAGCATAGGAAACAAGAGAGTGGGGGTAAATGGACAATCCTCGGACTGGAAGAGCGTCACCAGTGGGATGCCACAGGGCTCGGTGCTTGGACCCGTGCTCTTCAACATCTTTATAAATGATCTGGACATTGGTACGACGAGTGAGGTGATTAAATTTGCGGACAATACGAAGTTATTCAGAGTGCTGAAAAAACATTGGGATTGTAAAGATCTGCAATGAGACATAATCAGGCTCAAGGAATGGGCATCAACATGACAGATGAGGTTCAATGTGGATAAGTGTAAAGTGATGCATGTAGGTAACAAAAATCTCATGCATGAATACAGGATGTCTGGGGTGGTACTTGGAGAGACCTCCCAGGAAAGAGACTTTGGAGTTATGATCGACAGGTCAATGAAGCCGTTCACGTAATGTGCAGCGACGGCGAAAAGGGCGAACAGAATGCTAGAAATGATAAAGAAGGGGATCACGAACAGATCGTAGAAGGTTATCATGTCGCTGTACCGGGCCATGGTGCGCCCTCACCTGGAGTACTGCGTCCAGCACTGGTCTCCGTACATGAAGAAGGACATGGTACTACTCGAAAGGGTCCAGAGAAGAGCGACTAAGATGGTTAAGGGACAGGAGGAGTTGCCGTATAGTGAAAGATTAAACTGGGCCTTTTCTCCCTCAAACAGAGGAGATTGAGAGGGGACATGATCGAAACATTCAAGGTAGTGAAGGGAATAGACTTCGTAGATAAGGACAGGTTGTTCACCCTCTCCAAGGTAGGGAGAACAAGAGGGCACTCTCTAAAAATTGAAAGGGGATAGATTCTGTACAGACATAAGGAAGTTCTTTTTTACCCAGAGAGTGGTAGAAAACTGAGTTGCTCATCCGGAGTCTGTCATAGGGGAAAACACCCTCCAGGGATTCAAGACAAAGTTAGACAAGTTCCTGCTGAACTGTAACGTGGTCAGGTAGGGCTAGTCTCAGTCAGGGCACTGATCTTTGATCAGAGGGCCGCCATGTGAACGGACTGCTGGGCACGATGGACCCAGGGCTGGCAATTCTTATGTTCTTAAAGTTCCAAAAAGGTCTGTCTCCTCTGCTTCAGCTGACAGGTTATTTGATATGAATAGTGTGTGGCGCAGTGGTTAAAGCTACAGCATCAGTACCCTGGGGTTGTGGGTTCAAACCCATGCTGCTCCTTGTGACCCTGGGCAAGTCACTTAATCCCCCCAATGCCCCAGGTACATTAGGTAGATTGTGAGCCTGCCAGGACAGACAGGGAAAAATGCTTGAGTACCTGAATAAATTCATGTAAACCGTTCTGAACTCCCCTGGGAGAATGGTATAGAAAAATTGAATTAAAAAAAAAAATATATATGGTATGCTTGCTACATGCTTTGCTTCCTGCGAAAGAATGTAAGCTATTTTTAAGTTTATGAATCAATACTAGGTTCTGATGAACTGTAAGATGTCTAAAGCTACAGGATTGCATGTCAGAATTGTGTATAAGATATTTTAGTTCTAAACTGTGGTTGTTTTTTTTTTTTTAATTGAATCTGTTAAGAGAAGAACTGAGATTCTGGATGTACACTTTGCTGGTAGACATGTGTTAGTGCTTGAGAATTCTGGGAAATGTAACTTTAACAGAAACTCACTTGAAGATGTATCCTTTTTCTCTCGTTATTTAATTGTAATCAAGCTGGCATAGGTTTGATGTCTTTTGACAAATGGAAAATAACTTCTGTGTTATTTTTACTTCCTCTTTCCTTTCTGACGCAATTAGTATTGCCTGGCAGGGAAGATAACATCAGAGAAGACAGTGGGAACGGACTATGAGCACTCCACAAGAGCCAGCAGGATGCAGGAATGTCTTATGAGGGCGCCTCTATTCTGAGAATCCACTCAAACTTTTCTGCCGACTCCAAACATAGTTTTAAAACTTTTCTTCTCATTTACATCTTAGCGTTAGGCTTACTGACCTACTACAACAACACCTTCATAGTTTCTACCATAACTGCAACCCCAAAAAATATCCCAGTCTTCTGGGGCCATCGCCCTAGGCTCCATAGAATTCCAAGAACTTGCTCACCCACAATTTTAGAAGTCCCAATTTCACCATATTCTCCAAATGACAAATCTATAGATACATCTTCGCCTCTACTCAAAAATCATACTTTAAATAACATTAGCCTGAAATTAGGTCTTATCAATGCAAGATCCATCAAAAGTAAATATCACCTTTTAAAAGATTCCATCCTTCAATAGGGCTTACACATTCTCTGCATCACTGAAACTTGGCTCACTGACGGAGAAGAAACATACCTTTCCTACTGCTGCCCACCAAATTATGATTATTGCTGGAATCACCGTCATAATCGCAAAGGCGGTGGACTAGCTATCATATTTAACAACAATTTAGTTAACATCTGCGACCTATCTACCGGAAACGCCGCCATCGAATACCTTCACGTCAAACTCAATTTAAAACCCAAAACCTCTCTTATTGCTTTATGCTCCTCCCCGGCCATTGAGCCACTCGCAGCTAAAATCCGGCAGGATGAGACCATTAAGGGCATTGTGGTGCGGGGACAGGAATGTAAAATCAGTTTGTTTGCTGATGACATCTTACTTTATATGGATCAGGTCCCCTTGCATCTGCCCAGAGCGTTGGCGGTGATCCGAGCCTTTGGTGCATTATCGGGTTTACAGGTTAATTGTAGCAAGTCGGAACTCTTGTTGCTGACAGGTGGCCAGGCGGAGCCGTGGCAGGCGGTGTTGCCTATAGCACCTACGACCAAGCCAATGCGATATCTTGGAATATTCCTCAGCACTGACCTGCCCACACTTTACAATGCAAATATTCGTCGCCCACTCGAGGCAATTGGAAAGCTGTGTCAGACATGGCAGGAACAGCCGTTGGGACTCTTGGGACGGGTGGCTCTAGTGAAAATGGTTTTGGTACCGAAACTCTTGTATCCCCTACAGACTGTGCCGCTATGGCTTACCAGGCGGGACGAACTTGTTTTTAGATCCACTATCTCCCGTTTCATTTGGAGGTCCCGAGCTCCTCGGATCGCGATGGCCAAACTTACACTGGATAAATCTTTGGGGGGACTAAATGTCCCGGACATTCGGCTTTATAATGTAGCGTCCCTTCTCCGATGGATCCATGAGGGGTACACGGGGTGCTTTCGCTATTCCCCCCGGGGGTGGCTGGCGAGCTGGAGTTCTCCTTTCCACTTTATGAATATATTACACCGACAGGACGATCCCGGGAGACGATATTTAGTTTGTTTTCGTTTTTTACGCCCGTTTAGGATGGCGTGGCGCTGGTGGCGGCGTAGACAGCAACTGCCCCCGGACACGTCTCCCTTTCTCCATTTGGGGGGCAACTCCAGGTTCCAGCCGGGCTGGGGTAGATCTGTATTTCAGCAGTGGGCAGCTCGGGGCTGTATGATGATGGAGGATATACTTGAACTGTCCCCTGCCGGGTTCCCCTCCTTTCAGCAAATACGGGATGCGTGGGGCCTCCCCTCACGTTATCTGTTTTCTTATTTTCAAGTCCGCCACTACTGGGACGCTGAACGTAGCGGAGGTGCTGGGGTATGGGACAAGGGCCCTTTGGACATCCTTTTTTCGGCCACGCAGCCCGTGACCAACTCCCTCGCGCACTGGTGTCGAATCCTTAAATCGTCTCTCTCTTTGTCGGTACTTTCTCCTGTGCGAGCTTCCTGGGCTAGGGATTTGGGACAGGATATTTCTGAATCCCAATTTAAGGCCTGCTTTACTACTTTATACTCATAAACTAAATCCGCAGATTTTCAAGAACTACAGTACAAGATCCTCCATCGTGCCTATTTCACGGCCCAGAGGGGGGCGCACATGGGATTGTGGGATAGTGGTTTCTGTGTTAAGTGCAAGAATCGGCAAGGCACATATCTCCATTCTTTCCTGGAGTGCCCCCGACTGAGTGTTTGGAGGGAAGCTCTCTCCCTACTGGAAAGAGCTGTACAGCGCACTGTTGAGTGGGACTATGGGTTTCTTCTCCTGGGTCTGCAGACCTCTTTCCAGGATCAGGGTTTCACCACTCCCCAATGCAGATTTTTTTATAATGTTATTCTCGTAGTGAAGAAGCTGATCTTAACTTATTGGACGGCTGAGGAGCCCCCCCCCGATACCTCATTGGAGGAGTAGACTTCGAGAAATGGCTCGGTTTGAAATTCGATCTTATGCTAGATCTATGAGCGTGCCTAGGCAGCACTACGTTGACCTATGGGAACGGCTGCAGGACCTGTTGCCATCACAAGAACAGGACGGGGACCTGGAGCTCGCTTAGCTTGGTTCTCTTCTACGCTACATCGGCCAGGCCCTTGATGTGCTCCACAAATACACTTTCTTTGCTATCTTCGGTGCCCTGGGGGGGAGGGGATGGGGGGGTGGGAGGGGGGAAGGGAGCTGTCTGGGGATCTGAGTGGTAGGTCTGTATGGTGTGGATGTTGTTGTGTGCGAATGGTATTTTGAGACTTGCGTGGTTTTGAGGGTCATTCATAGGGCATATATAAAATGGTGGGAGATCACTGTCCCTGATGGGCGGCACACTCCTCTTTGTTGTACATTATCGCTTCTGCCCCCGCTACCATCAATGTCTCTTTTGCTTATATGCATACTGTACGTGTGAGGGGGGACACCCTGGGGAGGCTTTGTTTCTGTTCCAGCACTCTACTTGTATTGGACCACTTTTGAATTCCAGATGTTTGTTGTTATGCCCTGTTGGGAGGTGTATTTTCCCTGTTAATAAAAATACGATTTAAAAAAAAACAAAAACTTAATATTTGATTTTTGTTCTGCAACAATGTATCCTCTGATTTTAGGAGATTTTAACATTCATTTCGACGACTCCTCCAATCCAATTACTATCGAAATATTAAACTTATTCAGAACATTAGATCTGCAAACATTAATACAGGACTCAACACACTCTGCTAATCACACGCTGGATATGATTTTCACATCCAAAGCCCAATTCTTTACTTACTCAGTATCATCCATCTCACCCGTGCCCTGGTCTGATCACTATTTCATATCGTTCAACCTCCATTTTCAAAAATGTACATCTTCTCAAATACTTCCAACAGTCAAAAGGATTTCATTTCGGGATTTTTCCAAACTTGAACTAACAGATATATTGCCCACTTTCAATCCTTCCATTTCACATCTCATTTCTGCCTCACTTGACAAACAATTAATGTCTTGGAATTCCTCTTTACAATCTCTCATAGATAACAAAGTTCCAGTAATTTCAAAAACACTTTCCCTCCGTAAACTCTCTAACCCCTGGTACACGGAAGAACTTTTCCTTCTGAAAAAACAATTACGTTCATTAGAAAGAAAATGGCGACACACCAAATCGCATATAAACTTAAAACTCTATAAAGACCAAGCAACACTTTATAAAAAGAAAATTAACCAGGCCAAAAGCAAATACTATTCCAATAAAATCTTTAAAGCAAAAAATCCCTCCATTTTATATTCCATTTTAAAATTCACTACCCCTTTACTCAAAAAGATAACAATAAACAAAAATGCAATCTCACGGCCCAAGAGCTGGCCAATCACTTCTGCATTCGTGATTCTTTTTACCCTAGTACATCAGACAACTCCATAACCAACTGCAAAATTGATTCCATATCTATGGCCAAATGCTCTAATTTCAAGATCCCATCCATAAATAATTTAGAATCCCTTCTCCAGAGAATTAATTTAAAAGGTTCACGTTCCGAAATCATCCCTCCGTTCTACCTTAAAAAGTTTTTCTCCTGCTTTGGCCCCTTCATTCATTCTCTTGTTCAAAACAATTTACTTACTGCATCAGTTCCTCTTCTCTGGAAAACTGCCACTATTACCCCAATACTAAAAAACCATAAAATCAGCACAGACGACGTGTCGAACTATCGACCCATCGCTAACATACCGTTTCTTGCTAAAATAACCGAAAGACTTGTATTTGAGCAGCTGTCTGATTTTATTGAATCTACTAATGCCCTTCATCCGAATCAGACCGGCTTTTGGAAATTTCACAATACAGAATACTCAATGATAGAACTTATAAATAATATCCACTACTACCTAGACTATCACAAATCAGTAATTCTTTTTTCACTAGACTTATCTGCGGTCTTCGATACAATAGATCATGACCTATTACTCAAACGACTTGAATCCTTAGGTATCGACAATCATGTCTTAAATTGGTTCGTTTCATTTCTCTCTAATCGTTCTTCAATTGTCAGATTCAATGACGAAAACTCCAAAGCTTTTTCCTTTACCTATGGTATCCCTCAAGGCTCTATTCTGTCACCTCTTCTGTTCAACATCTTCCTCTCCCCACTACTTAGCTTATGTCAATCAATAGGCTTTACACCATTTGCATATGCGGATGACATCCAGCTTCTTCATCCTATAAACCCAGAAAATAATGATGAAATCACGGCAATCAATAAGAAACTTAAAACCATAAAAAATTGGCTCAACTCCAATACATTAGCTTTAAACATTTACAAAACTAAATCAATCCTCTTTACTTGGAAAAAGGACAGAAATTTGAGTTCCCCATTCGTCCTTAATGCTTTAAAGCTAGTGTGTTCCTTAAAAGTCCTTGGTGTTATCATCGACGACAAGCTATCGTTCCACGACCACATCAGTAATATAGTCAAAACTTGCTTCTTCAAATTACGGTTGATTCGCTCGATTTCTAAGTTTCTCGACCCAAAATCCATTAAAATATTAATTCATTCTCTGGTTATAGCTAAAATCGATTATTGTAATACTATTCTACTTAACATTACACAAAAAGAAAAAAGAAGGCTCCAACTCAAAATACGGCTGTTAAACTTATCTATAATGCCAAAAAATTTGATCATGTCACGCCCTTAATAATAGACTCTCATTGGCTTCCCATCAGCCACCGCATTACCTTCAAAATCTTATTTTTAGTTTATAAATCTTTAATTTTTAACGAATCTCAATTTATCACCAGAATGTTAATCCCTTATAACACCTCTTGGTCTCTACGTTCGACATCACAAAACCTCCTAACCGTTCCTTCTCTAAAAATTATAGGCACCAGAAGACAAGATATGTTTTTAGTTATGGCCCCACAACTGTGGAACTCATTACCACTGTACATTAGAGAAGAAAAAGTTCTTATCTCATTTAAAAAGCTCCTAAAAACTTATCTTTTTAATGACGCTTTTAATCTTTCTTCTTCCGACCTATAACCAGTTGCTTTAAGTCCCAAAAATTTTTTACCCTCCCTTTCATTTTTCCCCTTTATGTTTTTTTCTCTTTAATAAAGAATTGTATCTTTTCCCTCCTACCCACCCGACTCATGTTTGTTTTAGATTTGTAAATCAGAAATTACTTTGTTAGTCTTTTTTTTTGTTTCTTATGAAGTTGTACATCGCTTAGCAAACTGAATAAGCGATTCATCAAATATTAATAAAAACTTGAAACTTATGTATTTCACTCTGGAACGTAGAGTAACATGGACCTGACACAATACTGTGTTTCGGTGAACTACGTACCTGCATCAGGGGTCACTGTGATATGGGATCCACAGATCAAAACAACTCCTTTGTTAATGCATGAATCTGAGCCAACAAAGCACAATGTTAAGTACATCAGAAACAACTGTCTAGGGAGTGGTGCTTTGTCCATTCCCACTGTCTTCTCTGCTGCTTGGCACCGGTGGGTTTTCGTCTTGTTAGTGAAGATAACATAGCATTACCTCACTAAATGAGATCTTTTGGGAAAATGTTAACTTTTTCAGTGTTTAACCCCTGTGTTATCTAATACATTCTGATTTTTGTTTCTAGTGCTTGGTTATATCCATACCTTAGAATCTTTTTTTATGGGCTTTTCACAAGAATGTTTCTCCATTTAATGACTAGTGTATATTAAATTTTCTTTATTTAACATCTTTGCAACCACCCCTGTGATCTCTTGTGATTTTATAACAATGTGATAATGGAATTTTACATAGATGTTGAGATAAGTAGAAGAATATGTACATATAAAAAGATGTAGCTGGGACAGATAGGGAAAAATGTTTGAGCCTGAATGTAAACTGCTTAGACAACTTCCACTGATAGGTGGTATAACTTATAAAATAAATAATAAATAAATGATTTCTAAACTACTTTGTAGGCATTTTGTGGAAAAGATACTATAAGTAACTGATCAATTTTTAGCCAGTGGTGGTCAGCATTTTATAAACACTGATCATCACAAGCAAATTATTCTATGGCCATGGCCTGGGGTCTCTTCCATATATGGAAGGCTGACCTCTAGTGGCAGTACCGTGAGACTACCCCCAAGCATAAGAATGACCACTGCCTTGATCTTGTCCTCTTCTCTAACTCTTCAACTGCCAACTTCTCCACAATTCTTCTGCTCTCTGACAACCTGATAACCTTCACTACTCAACATCCTTCCCTCAGACACAACTGATCCTCACCAATACGTTCAGGATCTACTGACAAAACTCCCGACTCTATCCCTTCTGCCTTGCTGCACTGTATGCCTGTAACACCTTCATGATCTGGTACATTAGGCTCCATCTCTGGTGGTCTTCAAATCCAAGCTAAAAGATGCATTTAAATCTTAGCCATACCGACCTGTAAAGCACCATATTTGTCTATCATCCCCTCTATCTCTTCATCCCTTTGCATTTACCCACATGAATTGCATATATTCATTTATCATTTTTGTCCAGTGTGTCTGCCATAATTAGATTGTAAGCTCTTTTGAGCAGGGACCATGTTTAATGTACAGTGCTGCCTGTGTCTGGTAGCACTATAGAAATAATAAATAGTAGAACATCCGGTGACGTTATGAACCTTGATGGCGGGCTGAGGAGGGAGTGCTGACCTCGGCGGCTCTGAACCCCCCTCTATGTGAAGTTTAAGCAGAAAAAAAAAGAAGGCAGTATTTGAAGATTCTTTGGAGAACTGGGAGAAAAGATGCTGGTGAAAAAAAAAACCTGAGGAGAGTTACTCTCAGGAAAGAGAAAGGTGGCCTCCGGCGTGGACCAGGAACCGCCCATGAGACGCCATGTGAGTTGGGAGAGAGTGCATCAGAGGAGGAGATAGAAAGAACGGTTCTGCCCCTGATGAGACATGGAGATCCAGCGGTTTGGGCCATAAAGGAAGAACTTCAGCTGTGGGCCCTAGAAATAAAGAGTAAAGTGGCTGTGGTGAAGGGGAAAATTAAAGATGCTGTAAAAGAAATAAGGCAAGATTTGGTGGACCTGCTGGGATGAGTTGAAGAAACTGAGTGGCAAGACTTACCTCTAGTGAATCCATGTTGCCTCCAGTCCTACAGGATTCCAGAAACTTGACCATTCTCTGTTTTAAAAGCGTTTCCATTAATTTGCTTACCACAGAAGTCAGACTTACTGGCCTGTAATTCCCTACTTCTTCCTTACTTCCACTTCTGGGATGCACTGGGGAGGAATCTAAACGATTGGCCTGAGTACCTAAGGCCTCTCCCACAGGAGGGACTTAAGGTATTCAGTTCAATCATACACCTCTCCAGTGCACCGCAGGACAAACAGGGAAGAGGAAAGCCCACCATTTTGAAGAGGAGGGCCTGCTGGCAAGAAGGAGTGGGCATCCCTCTTGTCGGCTTCTACAATGAGGTATGGGGGAGGGGTTGCTTGAGCTGGGGGGGATTCTGATCTGATCCCCTCAGCCCACAGGGCTGTCTTTTGGGGTCTTGTTGGTGGGATCTTTGAGTAGGGTGGGGGGTGTCGGGGAAAGTATGGGGTTGCTGGGGGGAGGGGGTGTGTCCAGGTAGCCCAGATGCACAACCAGGTTGCTGAGGCAGGAGGGAGTGGGCATCTCTCCTTTCTGAGTGTGTTTTTGTTGTGGGGGCAGCCATCATTGGGGGGGGGGGGTTACACAGCGACTCATTGGAGGGAGGGCAGCTTGGCTCGCATTTTTTAAAAATGGGGCAGATATTGTGCGCATTTAACACACGCAAAGCATCTGCCCATAAAAAAAAAAAGTATGGTAAATGTTATAAATATATTAATTTCAGGGCTGAACTATTGGTAGGACAGGTAAGCAACTGGTCTTTTTTCAGATCGCTAAAAGCGATTCCTTTTTTGTGCATCACAAAGCCATGTTACAACATCAATTGCTCTGCTAGTTTACAAGGCATTTGAATATTAATGACCTTATATGCATGACTGGATTGAAGAACAAGTGATCGCGCAGAAAACCATGTGGTGAGCCGTTTTGTGCATTGGGTTGGCAAATTTGATCGTCACTAAACCAATGAAAACTGGTTTAGCGACGATCGTTAGACAATCACTGACTTTAGTGCATCTGGGCTGGAGTGAGCTACAGTAGTATTGCGTTACTGCAAACCATCCATCACTGGCAAAAAAAAACTATCTTAAATGCTCTTAAAGCAAACAATCAATGAAGAAAAGGTGCATTGAGAAAGTTATCTGAGCAAGAGGACAGAGTTATGATCCCCTGATGGCCACTGACTGCTTTAAATGCATGGAGTAGAGCAACACTACTAGAGCTCACTCTTTGGAACATGGAACTTTTGCTGAACCATCTGAGGCTTTTTTCCGTCTTTAGGGAAGTGGATATATATTAGTGTTTTTGACATTATAAAAGTGGAGTTTATTACTGTAAAAAATCATTTCAAGTCAGAAGGAAATAAACCTGTTATGCATGTTATCTTTCAGTTCAAGGTGGATCATAATAAAACATGAAATTAAAACAAACAGAATGATAACAATTCCACACACTCAAGGTATATCCTGTGTCTTAGAAACACATTTTAAGCAAAAACAAGGACTGAAGGAACAACATACAATTCTTTGTTTGGCACCCCGATCTTTGCCAATTTGTGGATTTCTTAGGATATATAGTGGAGTTTGCTTATCAGGCTGTGGAACTGTTTTCATTAATATATCTCTGGACGTTATCCTTTCTTTCAAATTATTTGATTTCTGAATTATTGACCCAAAGTGAAAGGCCTCTCCAGTCTTTACTTGATTAAGCCCATGGCCAACCAAGCTTACCCCAAATAACTGCCTTTCAAGAGCAGAACATGAAAGCCCTCCTGCTAGCACTGCACTGGATATTAGGTAGTGCTACTTCAATGCCAGTGCCAGGAGGGGGCTTCCCTATCTTTCCTGCTAAAAAAGAGTTAGAGAGAGACTGGAGAATCATCTTGATTTTAATTGTCTGATGACAGAGGATCATTATTTACCCAGAGCAGGGCTTACATCACATTGCAGAAAATACCTAAGCACTGAAATAAAAACAGCCATCATCTCAATTCTACCTTTGACTCTTTAATAAGATTTTGGTAGTACATACTCTTGTTCCGATTGTCTGGATTAACATATATGGATTTAAAAAAGGCACAAAATCCATTGTACAGCAGCTTGAGTTGCTATTAGAAATGAATGATTCCTTTGTTGTGATTCAAGTGTAGGTCTTACAGTACTTGGCACTATTTACAGCAGTTTCTAAGTACAGTTTATCACTGCATTTTAATAGAATTTGAATAAAATACAGTATGTATAATATATATAGCTATATACAGATTGCTAAATAAAAAGCTTTGAAATCTTTTCGTTGCATGCTCAGTGCCGAAGCCTATAATACAGACTTATTGCAGTACAAAAGGGGAAGACGCCACGCCACGGTACTGTTCAACATGAAAACCAAGTCAGGATGCCAATAAAGGAGACTAAGAGAGCTGCATCTGACCTCCTCATGCTTGATATAGTTACACCAGGACCAGGACCAAAAGCAACTGTTCAGTTTGCTCCCAGCTCCGTTAAGTGGGTGAGGGAGGGGGTCCTTTCTGAGAGAGCACAGTGCCACCGTGATGCAGAAAGAGCCTCCTTTGGCATCTGAGCCACTTGGCTCTTAATCAGAGTGCGGACACATCTCCACTACTCTAGGAGACCATTTTCAGTTAAAGACCATTGTTTAAAAAAGAAGAAGAAAAAACCTCCAAGTCTGACTCAATACTTGCTGAATCACTTCTCTTTTTTTGGAAACTGCCCATTAGAGATTACACTATTAAACGGAAACATGTAAGGGAATACAAAGCAGCAAACTAGAAGCAAAGAGTAGAAAATATGACAGCGCAAATGTACTACAGATTCAAGTCTCAGGTCAATTTGGGCAGGCTAAGATTTATCCATTCCTCCCAAAGGAGCTCAGAATGGGTTTCTGCCTATCTGTCCGGTGGGCTACCTGGGGCAGTGGGGTTTGAACTCACCACTGTGCCACATTCTCTTACTGCACTGGATTTTGCGGAGGGAGGGAGGGAGGGAGGGAAAGCAGCAGCACTGGCTAGCCAGAAGGAAAAAGGCAGAGATTTCTTAGATGTCATCTTTCCAGCAGTTAGGGACATTCTCGTCATGATCACTCAAAAACGTATTCTTTCCAAATGGAAATGCTAAAATTCTGACTTTGCTTTAGCCGAAAGACTCAGATTAATACATAGCAAAAGATCATTATGGTTCCCACTAGTCAGTCTAGCAAGAAAAAGGCAAGGGCGGTGACTTTTCAACCAATGATTAGTCTTGATTCAAACAAGTGGTCCCAACAAGGATCCCAGTTTCGGGGTGTAGGAGGTGCCTTCCTCAGTGGAGTAATGATTAAGGCGCACTCCTTCATATTCATCCCTCTTAATCATTACTCCAGGTGTCCCCTGAGTCTTCTACACCCCGAAACTGGGATCCTTGTTAGGACCACTGGTTTGAATAAAGACTAATCATTGGTTGAAAAGACACCTCTCTTGCCTTTTTCTTGCTAGACTGTCATACCCTAAGGCAGGGGTGTCCAATGTCAGTCCTCGAGGGCCGCAGTCCAGTCGGGTTTTCAGGATTTCCCCAATGAATATGCATGAGATCTATGTGTATGCACTGCTTTCAATGCATATTCATTAGGGAAATCCTGAAAACCCAACTGGACTGCGGCCCTCGAGGACCGACATTGGACACCCCTGCCCTAAGGCAAGGTGCTCTTCTGCCTGCCCCACTAGAGTCATACATTTGGGAAATATCTGATATTAGTGATCAAAAGGTGAATACTTCTTAATTGTCTTTTTACTACATATTCTTAATGGGTTTGCAATGTATCTGTTTCAGTTCATTATAGCTTTTCTACTTGTTGTAAACTATTCTTAAAATCAAAATTTCTGGATAAAAATAATAAAGCATTTTAGAAATTTTGATTTCCCATGACGTAAAGCTGCAAAAATTCTAAATAAAACATACTATTTGTAATGAACACCTATAATTTCAGTAAAATGGCAAAACACGGCAGAATAGAACCATATTCCCCTCCCCCAAAAGTGTACAATGCAGGGGTGTCAAAGTCCCTCCTTGAGGGCCGCAATCCAGTCGGGTTTTCAGGATTTCCACAATGAATATGCATGAGATCTATTTGCACGCACTGCTTTCATTGTATGCTAATAGATCTCATGCATATTCATTGGGGAAATCCTGAAAACCCGACTGGATTGTGGCCCTCGAGGAGATTTACTGCTGAAGGAATTCCTTCCACTAGCACAACAGAAAGAAAAACATGGCATATAAGCCAGTCTCGTTGCACGTATGTTGTAATATTCCCGGGAATATGGGCTAACTCATGACATTCCCTTAGGCTTTAAAAAGGAAAGTGAGTCCCTTAGAATGATAGAAATAAAAAAGCTTAACAATATAATTTTGTCTTCTATGTCAACTCCTGGCAATTATCAGGAGATGTAAGGACCAGAATTCCATGAATTTTCCTGTAGGCTCCTAAATTACATTACATTACATTAGTGATTTCTATACCGCCATTACCTTGCAGTTCAAGGCGGATTACATCCAAATTAAAACAAAAATTACATTCAAAATTTGAAGGAATAGAATAAGCGATGACATAGAATTTTTTAAGGTAATATATATTGGGTAAAGAGTTACCAAAGGGAAGTGGAGGTCTTTAGGAGATAAGAATAGGGTGAAATTATGGGTTTTTGATATCGTTTGGTAGATAAAACAGTATTAGGGAGATGTAAGGGTAAATAGAGTGTTGGATATTGGGTTGGGATTGGTTGTGCTGGATAGGTTTTATGTGTTTTTTGAAGAGTATGGTTTTAATATCTCTCCTGAAGGCTTTGTAGTCTGTAGTCGAAGATAACAGAGTGGTGATTTGTCTGTCCAGTTTAGCTGCTTTGGAGGCTATTAGGTTATCATAAAGTTTTTTTCGTTTGACATCTTTGGATGATGGGTGAGTGAATAGTGAGTGGTAGTGAGTGGGATCTTCTGTGTCTGGTTGAGGAGGATTGATTTAGTCGGTTATTCCAGTAGGTTGGGCTATCTCCGTTGAGAGCCTTGTAAAGTAAATAGTAGAATTTGAAGTGCACTCTCGCTTCTATTGGAAGCCAATGCGAGTCATGGTATGCCTCTGTGATATGGTCATATTTTTTTAGGAAATAGCCAAGTCTCAGGGCTGTATTCTATATTGTCTGTAATTGCTTCATCATGGTCGCAGGACAAGGTAGGTATAGTATGATGCAGTAGTCTATCATCCCAAGGATAAGAGATTGTATCAATAATAGAAATTGCTTCTTTTCGAAGAATGTTCGTATTTTTCTTAGATTTCTCGTGATCATGAACGATGTCTTTATTATTTTGTTAATTTGGGGTTGCATGGTGCAGCCTCTGCCAATTGTGACTCCTAGCAATTTTAGTGTAGGTTGTATTGGGTATGAGATCGAGTTTATTACAAGATTAGTTAATGTTGGAGTTTTGTTGTTTTCTAGTAGGAAGAAATTTGTTTTGTCAGGGTTAAGTTTTAATTTGTGCTCTGTCATCCAAATTGTAACTGAATCAAGAGTTTTGTGTATTGTGCTTGTCATGACAGGTTCTGGTTGGTCGAAGGGTTGGAGAATAGTGATGTCACCTGCATAGCTGTATGAAATTATGCCATGATTATCTAGGTAGTAGCTGAGGGAGGCTATGTATATATTGAATAGTGTAGGTGATAGGGGTGATCCTTGGGGAACTCCGCAGGTGTTTGGACCATGGTTCTGATTTTTCTTGCATTGTTTTGACTCTGTAAGTTCTTGATTGTAGGAATTCTTTGAACCATGCAAGTACTTTGCCTGAGATTCCTATTGAATCAAGAGTTTGTAGAAGCATGTCGTGGTCTACCAAGTCGAAGGCTGTAGAAAGGTCTAGTTGTATCAGCAGGATTTTCTTGCCTGTACCGAGGTGTTGTCTTGCAGTGTCCATTAGTGTTCCTAGTAGTGTCTCCATGCTGTATTTGGCTCTGAATTCCGATTGTGTGGGGTGGAGTATGTTGTGATTCTCTAGGTAAGAGGCTAAGGGGTTCATAATAAAAAAAAAAAATGTCTAAAAAGTGTCCTAAATGGCTACTTGGACGATCAAAATGCCTGATCGTCCAAGTACCCATAACCAAAGCTGGTTTTTAGACGAATCTAAAACCAACTTAGGCCTTTTCCCTGCCTCTAGACGCACAGAGAGAAAAGAGGTGTGTTTAGAGGAGGGGAAAGGACGGGTGGTGGGCGGGAGGGGGCCGACCTACACCTAGGCGTACAACAGGTATAACCAAAACCTTAGGCAGGTTGCCTAGTCGGCACTTATATGTTTTTGACTTAGACCAAGTCAAAACACGTCTAAGTGCTGAAAATGCAACCTGCCTACCCCTCCACCGCAAGCATCGCGGCAGGAGAGATGTCTCATCTCCCCTACCGCGATGCCATCACTCCTCTACCCTAACTGCTGCGACCCGCGGCAGGAGAGATGGCCAATCGCCATGTGCCTAAGGCCCCGCCCACAGGAGGGGCCTAAGGCTCCCGGGCCTATTCTGATTGGCTCAGTAGCCTTAGGCCCCACCTGTGGGTGGGGCTTTGGGACGGCTGGGCCAATCCGGGCCCATTCTGGCATCGGCTGCCTGCCGGACGGGTGGGTTTGGCACCCATCCATCTGGCCAACTTTAAAAGGTACGGGGAAGGGGGGTGGGGAGATCGTGGGGTTGGCCGGGGGGGTCGCGGGTCAGCGTGGGGGGCGATCGGGGGTTCTGGGGGGGCGATCGTTTGGGGGAGGGGGGTTGCGTTGAGGGCAGGAGGGCCTGGGATCCCTCCTGCCCGTAATATAGTGGGGGGTGGGGGTAGGGAGTCACTGGGGCCAGAAGGGCTTGGGCTCCCTCCTGGCCCAATCCAGTCGCGGGGGGGTGGTCGCTGGGGCCAGGAGAGCTTGGGCTCTCTCCTGGCCCGATGTTAATCGGTGGGGCAAGAGGGCTTGGGCTCCCTCTTGCCCCGATGTTGTCAGGGGGGTCGCGTGTTGGACGGGGCAAGATGGCTTAAGCTCCCTCTTGCCCCGATGTTGTCGGGGGGGGGGGGTCGCGGTTCGACATGGCAGGAGGGCTTGGGCACCCTCCTGCCTGGATCGTTGGGGGGGGGGGGTGGTTCTGTAACCGGTGTTGTTTTTGACAGACACCGGTTACAGAATCCAGCTTTTAGGCGAAGGACTGGCTCCTCCTTCGCCTAAAAGCCCTTCTGTTGGACGTTTGGGGCTTAGGCGTTTTTTTGGTTCATTATTGCCAAAAAGTGTAAACATCATGGGGGTGTACTTTTAGACATAGTGGTGATCTGGGCGTTTAGTAGAGGCAGGCCATAATGAAAACAAGGACGTTTATTTTGGTTATGGACATTTTCCCTGCTTCTGCTTTGAACGTTTAAGGACTTAGGCCAAAAGGGGACTTAGATGCTTTTTTTGATTATGACCCTCCACAGTTTTTCTAAGAGACCTTCTTCCATCAGTTAGATGTACAATGGTATTGAGGCAATGGGTCTGTAATTGGATGGTTGGTCTTTTGCTCCTTTAGGGTCCTTTAATATTGGAGTTATTATGATTTCACTGAGTTCTTGTGGGAAATAACCCTGTAGTAGTGATGAGTATATCCATTGTAGAAGTAGGGAGCGGAATAATATGCTTGAGTTTTTCAGTAGGTATGGGGGGCAATGGTTGAGGTCACAGGCTGCATGGCTGTATTTATTATAAAGATTGTTGAACTCTGCCCATTCTATAGGTGAGAAATGGGACCAGGTTCTATTTGCTGCGACTGAGTCTTTTTCTGTTGGTGGAAATGATGTTTCTATGTATGAGGGTGTTCCGTTGAAAGAAGCTCTGATATTTGCGATTTTGTTTTTGAAGTAGGTAGCAAGAGGGTGGCTGTAGGTGGGGATGAATTGTTGTTCTCTATGTATGGTGGTGTGTTTGTGAGGACTTTCAGTAGCTGGAATAGCTTTTTTGAGTCTTGGGGTCCATCTCCAATTTGTTTTGACATTACAGTAAATAATATAGGCATGCTGTTGTGATACTTGAAAGGATATTTCCTTAGGAAGATTGAGTTTGAGCAAAGTTGGATTTTCATAACATCCAAGGCTTTCTCTGGATTGTATCAGTCACTTTCGAACTTCTAAAATATAACTCATTTTGAACTTGATTTTAATGAAGCAGGTAACATGCTGGATGTTGATTGGGGTATCCCTATTGCAGGGTCTTCTAAAAGTAGGGAGATTCTGGATTCTCTACAAGGAGAACTGTTCCAGCACTTGGTAATGGAACCAACACGGGATGGGGTCATACTGGACTTAGTGCTTACAAACGGGGAAAGATAAGACATTTTTTAGATATATTAGTGATAGGAAGAAGTGCAAAAGTGACATTGTGAGACTCAAAGGTGAAGGGGAGGAATATGTTGAAGCCGATAAAGAAAAGGCTGAATTGCTTAACAAATAATTCTGTTCTGTGTTCACGGCTGTGGGGCCACAGTCTCCCAGTGGAGGTGGTGGAGACAGAGACTGAGTCTGATTTCAAGAAAGCCTGGGATAGGCACATGGGATCTCTTAGAGATCTCGTCCAATCCATCATACTCTCCAGACTGGACTATTGCAATTCCATCTTCATATGCCTAATGAAGAAAAACCTCCACAGACTCCAACGGATCCAAAATGCCTCGGCCAAGCTTATCTTTGCAAAAAGTAAATTCGACCACGTCTCACCACTCCTTGCCAAGCTTCACTGGCTTCCGATAATTTCCAGAGTCCACTTCAATTGCATCTGCCTAACTTTCAAGATCCTCCACGGCATCCTTCCTCCATTAATCCCACTGTCCTGGAATTCCTCGAATCTTAGTACCACCAGACCTACCCAAAAATCGAAACTATCCTTCCCCTCATTAAAAGGCATTTCCCACCCAGGAAAACTGGGGACTTCCCTCCTCTTCAGATTCACTGAGCTCTGGAACAACCTTACCTCCCCTCTTCGGAACCTGAGTGCTCGCCAACCCTTCCGTAAACATCTGAAAACCTGGCTTTTCTCAAAAATTTAACCACTCCCTCCTCATCCGACATCCTAGCTCTCTAACACTCTTCTTTCCTCCGATCTTCATCTAACCCTTTCCCTGGAGTTCCTTTCTCATTACAATCCCTGTAAACCGTGCCGAGCTCTATGACCATGGAGATGGCGCGGTATACAAACCTAAGGTTTAGTTTAGTTTAGTTTAGGAAGAGAAAATGGTTACTGTGGATGGGCAGACTGGATGGGCCATTTGGCCTTTATCTATCATCATGTTTCTATTAGAGAGTTGCGCAGGGACAGAAATCTCACCCATCCCTGCCAGAATCTTGCCCGCCCTCGCCTGTTCCCACCAGAATCTCCTCCGTCCCCCCATAAAAATTACCTGCCCCCATAAAAGGCAGAAATTACTTCAGACAGTTTTGATTTTAGTTTAGTTTTACAGAAAATTCAAAACAAAGTGAGACATCTGCCAGAACAGGCATAAAACCAATACCTCTTCTCCCTTCCTCTCCCCAGTCAGGTGGGGTTGGCATGTCAACAAAATGCTATCCCAAAGAAGTAGATTTAAGAGAATTTGATGAACAAAAAGAAGATGCCTAGTGCAGCAATTCTCTCCCTCTCTGCTTTTTTTTTTTTTTTTTTTTAAAGTTACATATTTAATGTTAGTACCTGCTGGGCTGAAGCAGTTTAATGCAGGGTAGTCTGGCTCTGGGGATTGGAGGAGAGTGGATGTGGTCCCTATTCACAAAAGCGGTCACAGAGATGAAGCGGGAAACTACAGGCCGGTAAGCCTCACTTCGGTTGTTGGAAAAATAATGGAAGTATTGCTGAAAGAAATGATAGCACCACTGAGAGCGAAAATACCAAAGACTCAAAATAAATGGTTTCATAAGGGACAGTTAAGAAGGGCAGAAAGAATTTGGAAAAATAAAAGAAATAGTTCAGCTTTAGGTCGGTGTAAGAATATCAAAAGCATTATTAATAGGGAGATAAAGAAAGCAAAAAAAAGATTATTTTCTATGGAAAATAAAAGATGCAAGAACTCCAACTAAACAACTATTTTCTATAGTATCAGCTTTAAAAAAGGGGGATTCTAATAATAGAACTAGAATAATGCCAGAGGCAGATGTGCTAGCTGATTTTTTTCTCTCAAAAATTTTTCTTTTACGGTCAAGGGGAAAAAATGGAATATCAAATAGTGTTGAGTTAGATAGGGATGAATCAAAAGAGGATAGTATAAAACTAGGAAAATCAAACTGGTCAACTTTTCAACTGCCTACGTTGACAAAACTAGAGGAACTTTTGAGTAAAATGCATGTTACTTTTTGTGAGTTAGATCCCTTCCCGTCACAATGGCTATCGTGCTCTAGACATGGGCTATCAGCTTTGGCTTTAAATAAGGGTGAGGTCCCAGGATGCTGGAAAAAGGCAGTTATTAAACCTATTTTGAAGAACAAAGACCTAGATATATTTAATCCAGCTAGTTATAGGCCAGTTTCAAATCTTTGCTTTTTAGCAAAACTGACAGAGTGGATAGTTTTAGAACAATTGTTCTCTTATATCGAGTCAACAAAGGTTTCCTTGTTATAAAAAAAAAAAAAATTACAACAGCACTAATTCGAACTATACACAGTACTGAGACAGTTTTAGCAGGTTTCCTTAGTGAACTTCACTCTACCTTGGATCATGGGAACTTCGCTATGATAAAATCTTTAGATCTGAGCTCAGCATTTGATCTAGTTGACCATGAACTTCTATTCAGATTGCTCCATGAGATAGGTTTAATAGGAGTGGTTTGCAGCCTTTCTCTGGGATCGTACTTTTAGAGTAGTTACGGATGGGTCAACATCCAGTGATAGATTATTGGACTGTGGGGTACCATAAGGCTCAGCTCTTTCACCTATTCTGTTTAATATATTTTTGAGTCCTCTTGCAAGACGAATTCAGGAATTAGGAATCAGTACATATATCTGTGCAGATGATATTTTGTTGGTATATGATTTATCCCCTTCAACATTGGATCAGAACCCTCTTTTGGTTGGTTTGGATAGGATAGAAGAATGGTTGGGGGAACATGGACTTGTATTGAATATGTCAAAAACAGTAGCATGTTGTATTTCCGGTGACAAGGTAACACCACAACTAGATCTTTCACTATACCATCAGAATATAGAGAGTAGATAGTTTTAAGTATTTGGGAATTACAATTGACTCATTTGAATTTTGAGAAGCAGGTTTCATCTACAGTTGCGAAAGGATTTGGGGCACTAAGACAACTTAGAACTATTCAAGATTTCCTAGATGAGAAATTGTTACATGCTTTAATCCAGCAGTCTCAAACACGCGGCCCGTGGGCCGTATGTGGCTCTCCAGGTTTTATTTGCGGCCCGCGGTCTGGAGGCCATCATTCTCTTCCTTTTGGAGCAGCAGCCGGCTCGTTCGCTCAAAGCCGCAGGTTGGCGGCTCCTTGCGCTATCCACTCCTGCATCGGAAGCCTCTCTGATATCACAACATCAGAGAGGCTTCAGACGCAGGCGCGGATCTCGCTAGGAGCTGCCACCCGCGGCTTTGAACGAACGAGCCGGCCAGACACGCTGCTGCTCCAGTGGCGTACCAAGGGGGGGCGGTCCACTGTTCTCTTCCCTACAGGGCCGACCAACTCTGGCGGCCCGACGTCAATTCTGACGTCGAGAGGATGTTCTGGCTAGCCAATCGCTGCCTGGCTGCCCGGAACGTCCTTTCCGATGTTAGAAATGACATCGGGCAGCGAGAGTTGGTCGGCCCCGTGCAGAAGAGAAGCAGGGAGATGGCCTGTTCCTGATAGTGGCAGCAGCAGCAGCCTATTCGCGGCGGCGGTGGCATGGGGGAGGGCAGGAAGGAAGGAAGAAAGAAAGAAGGTGGGGTGGGGACAGGGAGCCAGAAAAAAAAGCAAAAAATGGGGCACGGAGGAAGGAAGAAAGAAGGAGGGGGGACAGGGAACCAGAAACAAAGCAAAAAATGGGGCACGGAATCAGAGAAAGACAGACAGAGAAAGAAAGAAAAAGTTGGGGGAGGGAATGAGGTCTGGAGGAGAGGAAGCATACAGGAGGCTGAAAGAAGGGAAGAAGTATTGGATGCACAGTCAGAAGAATAAAGTGCAACCAGAGACTGATGAAATTACCAAACAAAGGTAGGAAAATGATTTTATTTTCAATTTAGTGATTGAAATGTGCCAGTTTTGAGAAAGAAAAGATATTGAACTTTAAATGTGAGTGCTGCAGAAAAAAATAGAGTACTTGGAGGGCCGCAGAAAAAATAGTTAATGTCTTATTAAAGAAATGACAATTTTGCATGAGGTAAAACTCTTTATAGTTTATATATCTTTCCTTTTAACTGTTAAAGGAAAGTTTTATAAACTATAAAGAGTTTTACCTCATGCAAAATTGTCATTTCTTTAATAAGGCATTAACTATTTTTTCTGCGGCCCTGCAAGTACCTACAAATCCAAAATGTGGCCCCTCAAAGGGTTTGAGTTTGAGACCACTGCTTTAATCCATGCTTTTGTTCTATCTAAATTGGATTATGGCAACTTGGTATATGCGGGATTAACAGTAGGGTAACTGAAATGTTTACAAATAGTACAAAATGTGGCAATTCAGCTGTTAGGTTGTGCACACATTTATGATCATGTAACTTCATTATATTTGAAATTCCATTGGTTACAAATGGAATTTAGAATTAAATTTAAAATCCTGATGCTGGCACATAGAGCATCTAATCTAGTGTTATTTTACACACCTAGTCGCTCGTTGAGATCTTTAGAGTAGCTGTTCCCCATATCTCAAAGGCTCACCTTGCCTCAACCAGAATGGTGCATTTTTCTACTTGGTTCCAATATTGTAGAACAATTTACCAGTAGAGTTAAGGAAGGAAGAATCATTTCAAAATTTTAAAAGCCATCTAAAAGCACATTTTTTTCAAATGGCTCTCCCAAATTGAATAATGGAATGGGGACCGCAATCTGTCTGAATTTGTATTCATTTCTATTGATTTGGGTTTATTAATTTCATATAACAGTTTAGTGGATATGTTTTAGAAATGTTAATTTCTTTGATGCTCCTCTGCCAATGATGGATCTGTGAAATGTGCTATGCCGGGGGTTGTATTAAGACCTGCACTAAAATATGACTGTTTGCTATCAGGCCGCTTCAGAGACTTTTTTATCTCTTAAATTTGTTTTATTTTATTTTTAATTTTTTTATCTTGTTTCATTATTTCTATCTCTTTGATTTTTGATCTTGGATATGTATTATATGTTTGTTATTACATATTTTTAGTTTTTTTAGGTCAGTAAAATGCAGGAGTGGTATTATCAAATCTTAAAGAAACAGAAACATAACTAAACATACTTCCTTGAATCTAATGGGTTACAGCAGGAGTGATCGACCGGTAGATTGCGAAGGCAACGCGAGTCAATCGTGTTGCCTTCACGTTCTACTTGCTTCCCGACTCAGAAGCGCCGAGCCGACAAACTTCCCCCATCTGACGTCGGAGTGGAAGTTCCAGGCCAGCCAATCGCTGGGGAGAGTGTGGCGCAGTGGTTAAAGCTATAGCCTCAGCACCCTGAGGTTGTGGGTTCAAACCCATGCTGCTCTTTGTGACCCTGGGCAAGTCACTTCATCCCCCCCATTGCCCCGGGTACATTAGAGAGATTGTGAGCCCACCGGGACAGACAGGGAAAAATGCTTGAGTACCTGAATAAATTCATGTCAACCATTCTGAGCTCCCTTGGGAGAACGGTATAGAAAATTAAATAAAAAAAAAAAAGACATAATCTGAGATTGAGGGGTGGTAGATTCAAGAGCAATGTTAGGAGATTCTTCTTGCCTGGAATGCGCTCCCGAGAGAGGTGGTGGAGTTCAAAGAAGCGTGGGATGAACACAGAGGATAAGAATCAGAAAATAATAGTAAATATTGAACTAAGGCCAGTACTGGGCAGACTTACATGGTATGTATCTGTATCTAGCCTTTTGGTTTAGGATAGGCTGGGGAGAGCTTCAATGGCTGGGAGGGTGTAGATGGGCTGGAGTGTGATTTGACAGAGATTTCAGCAGTTGGAACCCAAGCACAGTACCGGGTAGAGCTTTGGATTCTTGCCCAGAAATAGTTAAGAAGAAAAAAATTAAATTGAATCAGGTTGGGCAGACTGGATGGACTATTCAGGTCTTTATCTGCCGTCATCTACTATGTTACTGTGGTAAGGAGGTTCTGGAAGCCAAATTTAGGCTCTTAGGTAGGAAGTTAAAATCCAGAACCTCCAGGGTAGCATTGTCTGAAGTGCTCCCTGTTCCATAACCAAATTCCAAATGACAGGCAGAGCTCCAGAGTCTCAATGCATGGATGAAGCAATGGTGCAGGGAGGAGAGTTTTAGATTTGTTCAAAACTGAGCAACATACTGGGGAAGGGGGAGCCGATTCTGCAAAGATGGGATCCACCTTAACCAGGGTGGAACCAGACTGCTGGTTCCATAATCAACATTTAAAAAGGAGATAGAGCAGCTTTTAAACTAAAAACTGGGGGAAGTTGACATTCGCTCAAAAGAGTATGGTTCGGGACAAGGTATCTTTAAAAGATATCATCATAAAAGTTAAGACAGAGCATGCTGATAGTGAGATTGCAAATTATCCATGCCAACTGCTGAGCAAATTGTAAATAGATATTACAAACATTGCTTGAAATGTCTGAATGCAAATGCCAGAAGCCTAAGAAACAAGATGGCAGAGTTAGAATATATTGCACTAAATGAAAAGATAGCTATAATAGGCATTTCTGAAACCTCGTGGAAGGAAGATAACTAATGGGACACTGTCATAGCAGGGTACAAGTTATATCGTAGTGATAGGGTGGATCAAATTGGTGGAGGCGTAGCGTTATGGAGGGCTTTGAATTGTATAGAAACATAGAAGATGACGGCAGATAAGGGCCCATCAGGTCTGCCCACTCTACTGACCCACCCCCAAGTCTGCTATCCTAGGGATCCTACTCCTGGACTGAAAATTCTACAGGAACAAGAACACACCTTGGAATCCCTATGGGTAGAAATTTTGTATGTAAGGGAGAATAGGATATTGATAGAAATGTACTACCAGGATGAACAGAGAGATGCTGAAATATTTTTAGAAATTAGGGATGCTAACAAACCGGGTAACACAGTAATAATGGGTATTTCAACTACCCTGATATTGACTGGGTAAATGTATCATCAGGGCATGCTAGGGAGATAAAATTCCTTGATGAAATCAAGAAATGCTTTATGGAGCAACTGGGTTGTTTGTTTTTTTTTTTAAAAATAATTTTTATTAGAATTGCAGCCAGTACAAAAAGAAACACAGAAACAAATGTTAAACAACAATATTAACCACAAGCAATGCCAGTGTCCCAGGAGGAGAACAGAACGAATACAGTTGTATGACTTGAACAAGTGCAAAGTCAGTTAACCCGAGAAAGGTGTCCGTCACCCAACAGTAGGAAAGTCCCCCACAATGTCCTTGAAGAAGAGAAAATGACAACATTTCCCTTCCTGGAGTATACAAGGAGCTACAATAACATTTTTTGAAAGCTATATCTAACCCCACGTATTCACACACTCTCCAGCATACTTCACCAAAAGGAACCAAAAGTACTCTAAACACACCACACATTCCTACAACCACCACATCACCACCAGCTTGAGAGCAACAAATCAATCATTCAGAAGGGGGGAAAAAGTCCCCGAAAACACTATCCAGTCTGGCTCAAGGATGAGTCCTCCACACCCGCAGTTTGAATGCCCTCCACAGAGAGACATAAGTCAGTTTTTCTCTATGCTTTGTATTTCAAATGCAGCAAATTTCCCGCATGTTCTGCAACCATTGGGTGAAGGAGGCTGGAGTCTCTGAGACCCAATGCTGTAACAATAACATTTTTACCAGAAACAGTGCTAAGTAAATGAAAGCCCTATAAGGCAAAGAAAACCCCAATCGAGTAAGTTCTCTTTGATCCCCGAGAAGCAGCAAGCCTGGAGAAGTTGCCATACTGTGAGAGGTTAGAGAAACTAGGCCTCTTCTCCCTTGAAAAGAGGAGATTGAGAGGGGACATGATCGAAACATTCAAGATAATGAAGGGAATAGTAGATAAAGACAGGTTGTTCACCCTCTCCAAGGTAGGGAGAACGAGAGGGCACTCTCTAAAGTTAAAAGGGGATAGATTCCTTACAAACGGAAGGAAGTTCTTCTTCACCCAGAGAGTGGTGGAAAACTGGAATGCTCTTCCGGAGGCTGTTGTAGGGGAAAACACCCTCAGGGAAGCCAGGGCACGAAGCAGACCTGTTGCAGGGTCCTTTCTTTTGACTTGTGTTTTTTTTCAGCGGCGGAGGGCAGGAGGAGGAAGCCACGAGGAGGTAGCCAGGGGAGGAAGGCAGAGCAGGCAAGAGGAATCGGGGTCGCGGCGAGAGGTAGCTCCGCCCACCCCCACCGCGTCACAGGTCGCGTCGGCGCCCGGGCTCCCCTTTAAGAAGAAGGGAGCCAACGGCGCCCAGCCGTTCAGCGCGCGGCGAAGGCGAGCGGCAAAGGCGCCTTTGCGAAGGAGCCTTGCGAGGGAGCCAGAAACGCCCAGTAATTCACTTTTCTCTTCTTTTCTCTTTTTCCTTTTCCCTTACTCTCTCTCTTACCCACAGCAGGAGCACACCAGCACTTCACAAGAGCGATGGAGGACCCAGGATCCCAGAGGTACTTTCCAGTATACTGCACAGAGTGCAATATGTACGACTACCTCCCTTTGGGAAGGCGGGAGTACATATGCAGTCGGTGTCAGGAACTGGAAAGCCTGAGGATGGAGGTCGGCAGATTGAGGGTCAGGGTCCAGGAGCTAGAGGGACTGGAGGAACTGCGCACCACAGAGGAGACAAGCTGGTCTACCCAGAACACAGACGGAGCAGGCCCCATTGTGGACCAGGTGAGGGACCTCGAGAGATTCATTGAGGAGGCCTATAGGACGGTGGAGGAACGGGATCAGCAGCAGCACAGACGGATGTCGGTAGACGAGACCCAGGATCCACAAGGTGATACCGGGGAAGGACCTAGCGGAGGGACAACGCAAGAGGAGGAGACCGCGACTCACCAGGACCCCGAGGGAGAGACACCACACTACACCGAGGACACGGACCTGAGGCAGAGGAGGTTGCCGAGGAAAGGGAAGTCTGCTATTGTGGTGGGAGACTCGATCTTGAGAGAGGTAGACAGTCACGTAGCTGGAGGAAGGGAGGACCGGCTAGTGACTTGTCTCCCAGGGGCCAAGACACGAGACATCACTGATAGGATCGAGAGGATCCTGGACGGAGCAGAGACAGAGGAGACTGCAGTAATAATCCACGTCGGAACAAACGATGTGAGCCGGAGGAACTTCAGCAAGGACGCACTGACTGACCAGTTCAGGGTCCTGGGACGAAAGCTGAAGCGGAGTACCCGGAGGATAGCATTCTCAGAGATCTTGCCTGTACCGAGAGCAGATGCAAAGAGGCAGGCAGACCTCCAGGCTGTGAATGCATGGTTGAGGAGATGGTGCCAGGAGGAGGGCTTCTGCTTTGTGAGGAACTGGACGTCCTTCTGGGGAAAGAGCAAGCTCTACCGGCGGGACGGCCTGCACCTGAGCACAGCGGAAACCAGACTACTGGCAACCAATTTGAGGAAGGAGATCGAGAGGGCTTTAAACTGAAGAGAGGGGGAAAGCCGACAGCAGATCTGATGTTGACGCTTCGGACAACAGCATCCAGAACAGATGCTGAACGGGCTGACTGCAGGGAGGAAACAGAGGGACCGGAAGATCTACAGATCAGACAGCGAGGGAATCATCAGGTAAAGGGAGCTTGCTGGGAGAAGACTAAGGGGCATGGGGACACAGGGGGACTGGGTGGCACAAGGGCGAAAGCCGAGGGTAATATAGAAGCACCACAAGGCAAGGGGGATCAAACAGAGGCTCAAGGGATGACAGCCCAGGAGGGGGCCGGTAGGGCTAAAAATCCCAGAGGAAAAGCGGGAAAGTGGGGTGGCAGGAATGTGGGGAAGCTGAAAGCTAAGAGGGTAAAGGCTGAAGGTAAAACAGAAACACAGAGAGCGGGAAAACTGCCAGAAATCCAAGGGCAAGTGGACCAGGTAAATGCAGAAATGGAAGAAAAACGACGGGACCTGCGGTGCTTATACGCAAATGCAAGAAGCCTCACGGCCAAGATGGGTGAACTAGAAGTCGTCGCCAAGGGGGAGGACCTGGATATAATTGGAATTGTAGAAACCTGGTGGACAGAGGAAAATCAATGGGATATAGCGCTGCCAGGGTACAAGCTCTATAGGAGGGACAGGACCCACAAAAAGGGGGGAGGCATAGCACTATATATAAAGGAATCTATCCACTCGGTCGGAATGGATATGGCAACGAAGGCAGAGGGGCTGGAATCGCTGTGGGTCAAATTACCGGGAAACAAGGGTGCGAGCATTAAACTGGGGCTGTACTATCGACCACCTGGTACGCCAGAGGGAGTCGGACACGACTTGGAAGCGGAATTGAGACAGGAGTGCAGGACTGGAAGTGTAACAGTGATGGGGGACTTCAACTACCCAGGGATAGACTGGAGTACGGGTCACTCCAACTGCACTAGGGAGACAGGATTTGTAGAAGCTGTGAAGGACTGCTTCATGGAGCAACTAGTCAAAGAACCGACACGAGGGGGTGCTACTCTTGACCTCATCCTAAACGGATTAGGGGGGCCTGCAAGAGGGGTAGAAGTGGGAGGACCACTAGGCAACAGTGATCATAACACGATCAGATTCACATTAGAAAGAGGGACACCCATAGTTAGGAGGACCGCAACAACTGCGTTGAACTTCAAGAAAGGGAACTACGCTGCTATGAGGGAAATGGTGGGGAGGAAGCTCAGAAACATCTTTAGGATGGAGACTGTGGGAAGCGCCTGGACCCTATTTAGGGACACCCTGCAGGAAGCACAGAGAATGTACGTCCCCAATTTCAGGAAAGGCTGCAAGAACAAGCGATCAAAGGACCCGGTTTGGATGTCAATAGAAGTAAAGAGGGCGATAAAGGACAAAAAACTATCTTTCCGGAGATGGAAAGAGGACCCAACAGAGGAAAATCGCCAGGCGCACAGGAAATGCCAAAAGGAATGCCACCGGGAGGTTAGAAAAGCAAAAGAGAAATACGAAGAGGGGCTGGCCAAGGAGGCGAAAAACTTCAAGGCATTCTTCAGTTACGTTAAAGGGAAGCGACCAGCGAGAGAGGAGGTAGGGCCGTTGGACGATGGGGACAGGAAGGGAGTGATTAAGGAGGATAAAGAGGTAGCTGAGAGGTTGAACACGTTCTTCTCGTCGGTTTTCACGAGCGAAGACACATCTAATATACCGGACTCAGAGGAGCTCATGAGTGGGGAACAGGCTGAAAAATTAGAGCACATAGAGGTAAGTAGGGAGGATGTCCTCAAACAGATAGACAGGTTAAAATGCGGCAAATCACCGGGCCCGGACGGGATCCACCCAAGGGTGCTGAAAGAACTAAGACAGGAAATAGCGGGCACAATCCAACATGTTTGCAACCTATCCTTGAAAACTGGTGAGGTGCCAGAGGACTGGAAATTGGCAAATGTCACACCGATCTTCAAGAAGGGATCGAGGGGTGACCCCGGGAACTACAGGCCGGTGAGCCTGACTTCAATAATAGGGAAGATGGTGGAAGCTATGATCAAGGACGGCATTTGTGAGCACATCGAGAGGAATGGCCTACTGAGAACAAGCCAGCACGGATTCTGTAAGGGAAGGTCGTGCCTAACGAACCTTCTGTACTTCTTTGAGGGAATAAGCAGTCGGATGGACAATGGGGAGCCCATAGACATCATTTACCTCGACTTTCAAAAGGCTTTCGACAAGGTGCCACATGAAAGGCTACTTAAGAAGCTGTGGAGCCACGGGGTGGGAGGGGATGTGCACAGATGGATCAAGCACTGGCTGTCGGGTAGACTGCAGAGGGTTGGAGTAAAGGGCCAATATTCTGACTGGCGGGGAGTCACGAGCGGTGTGCCACAGGGATCGGTGCTGGGGCCTTTACTCTTTAACATATTCATCAATGACCTGGAAAAGGAGGCAAAGTGTGAGGTTATAAAATTCGCAGACGATACCAAAATGTGCGGCAGAGTTAGGACCAGGGAGGAGTGTGAGGACCTACAAAGGGACCTGGACAAGCTGGAAGACTGGGCAAACAAATGGCAAATGCGCTTCAACGTGGACAAATGCAAGGTCATGCATATAGGGAAAAAGAACCCGTTGTTCAACTACAAATTGGGGGGGGTATTGTTGGGAGACAGCAGACTCGAGAGAGACTTGGGTGTGCTGGTGGATGCATCACTGAAGCCATCTGCACAGTGCGCAGCAGCCTCGAAAAAAGCCAACAGGATGCTGGGCATCATAAAGAAGGGCATAACAACCAGAACACGGGAAGTCATCATGCCATTGTATCGAGCGATGGTACGTCCGCATCTGGAATACTGCGTTCAGTATTGGTCACCGCACCTCAAGAAGGACATGGCGGTACTTGAGAGAGTCCAAAGGAGAGCAACAAAAATGGTAAAAGGGCTGGAACACTGCTCGTACGCCGAGAGGCTGGATAGGCTGGGGCTCTTCTCTCTGGAGAAAAGGAGACTCAGGGGAGATATGATAGAGACCTTCAAGATCATGAGGGGCATAGAGAGGGTGGATAGGGACAGATTCTTCAGACTGAAGGGGACAGCAAATACGAGGGGGCATTCTGAGAAACTGAAGGGAGACAGGTTCAAAACAAATGCAAGGAAGTTCTTTTTCACCCAAAGGGTAGTGGACACTTGGAATGCGCTACCGGAGGAAGTGATCAGGCAGAGTACGGTACAGGGATTCAAGCAGGGATTGGATGGATTCCTGAGGGATAGAGGGATCGTGGGGTACTGAGTAAACCAACCTGGTCGTGCATGTGCAAGACCGGAGGGCTAGGACTTCGATAGGAGGGCAGAACTTAAATGGGAAACCAAGGTGGCAGGGGAGCCCCTTCTGATGATTCAGACAGGCCTTGACCTGTTTTTGGCCACCGCGGGAGCGGACTGCTGGGCAGGATTGACCTGTGGTCTGACCCGGCAGAGGCACTGCTTATGTTCTTAAAGTTAGACAAGTTCCTGCTGAATCGGAACATACGCAGGTAGGGCTGGTCTCAGTTAGGGCACTGGTCTTTGACCCTGGAGGCTGCTGCGAGAGCGGACTGCTGGGCATGATGGACCACTGGTCTGACCTAGCAGCGGCAATTCTTATGTTCTTAGTCCCTTGGGATGGGATGAGGGAGGAGTCTATCACAAAAAGGGAGAACCTGAAGCCACAAGGCTGTGCGGGACATTCCAAAAACACATGCACTAATGTGCCAGTGGCCTTCCTGCAATGAGAACACAATACATCTTGTCATAGTCCCATAAGCTGGCCCCTTTCCTTAGAGATATAGGCCCAGTGTATGATTTTGAATTGTATTTCTCTGAGATTTGTGGAGCTAACCAGAAGAAAGAAATTACTAAGGAGGTCCAGAAACTGTGGCCTGGCATACTCAATATCCAGATCCCAAGTCCATAAAGCAAGTAGTCTGCCCAGATATGGTGCAGTGCAGACAATCTTAAGGATCTTGTACCAAGTAGCTAATTTGTTCATTGTGTATGGAGCCTTCAACAATTGTACATCAGACATTTCTCCCCCGGATGTGGTCCCTATTCATAAAAGTGGTCACAGGGATGAAGCAGGAAACTACAGGCCGGTGAGCCTCACTTCAGTTGTTGGAAAAATAATGGAAGTGTTGCTGAAAGAAAGGATAGTGTATTTCCTTGAATCTAAGGGGTTACAGGATCCGAGGCAACATGGCTTTACAAAAGGTAAATCGTGCCAAACGAACCTGATTGAATTTTTTGATTGGATCAAGGACATATGCTAGATGTAATTTACTTGGATTTCAGCAAAGCCTTTGATACAGTTCCTCATAGGAGGCTGTTGAACAAACTTGAAGGGCTGAAGTTAGGACCCAAAGTGGTGAACTGGGTCAGAAACTGGCTGTCGGACAGACGCCAGAGGGTGGTGGTTAATGGAAGTCGCTCAAAGGAAGGAAAGGTGACTAGTGGAGTCCGTCAGGGTTCGGTGCTGGGGCCAATCCTGTTCAATATGTATGTGAGTGACATTGCTGAAGGGTTAGAAGGAAAAGTGTGCCTTTTTGCAGATGATACCAAGATTTGTAACAGAGTAGACACTGAAGAGGGAGTGGAAAATATGAAAAAGGATCTGCAAAAGTTAGAGGAATGGTCTAATGCCTGGCAACTAAAATTCAATGCAAAGAAATGCAGAGTAATGCATTTGGGGATTAATAATAGGAAGGAACCGTATATGCTGGGAGGAGAGAAGCTGATATGCACGGACGGGAAGAGGGACCTTGGGGTGATAGTGTCCGAAGATCTAAAGGCGAAAAAACAGTGTGACAAGGCAGTGGCTGCTGCCAGAAGGATGCTGGGCTGTATAAAGAGAGGCGTAGTCAGTAGAAGGAAGAAGGTGTTGATGCCCCTGTACAGGTCATTGGTGAGGCCCCACTTGGAGTATTGTGTTCAGTTTTGGAGACCGTATCTGGCGAAAGACGAAAGAAGACTTGAGGCGGTCCAGAGGAGGGCGACGAAAATGATAGGAGGCTTGCGCCAGAAGACGTATGAGGAGAGACTGGAAGCCCTGAATATGTATACCCTAGAGGAAAGGAGAGACAGGGGAGATATGATTCAAACGTTCAAATACTTGAAGGGTATTAACGTAGAACAAAATCTTTTCCAGAGAAAGGAAAATGGTAAAACCAGAGGACATAATTTGAGGTTGAGGGGTGGTAGATTCAGGGGCAATGTTAGGAAATTCTACTTTACGGAGAGGGTAGTGGATGCCTGGAATGCGCTCCCAAGAGAGGTGGTGGAGAGTAAAACTGTGACTGAGTTCAAAGAAGCGTGGGATGAACACAGAAGATTTAGAATCAGAAAATAATATTAAATATTGAACTAGGCCAGTTACTGGGCAGACTTGCACGGTCTGTGTCTGTGTCTGGCCGTTTGGTGGAGGATGGGCAGGGGAGGGCTTCAATGGCTGGGAGGGTGTAGATGGGCTGGAGTAAGTCTTAACAGAGATTTTGGCAGTTGGAACCCAAGCATAGTACCGGGTAAAGCTTTGGATTCTTGCCCAGAAATAGCTAAGAAGAAAAAAAAAAATTTAAATTGAATCAGGTTGGGCAGACTGGATGGACCATTCGGGTCTTTATCTGCCGTCATCTACTATGTATGTCACTGCTTATGTAGAGAAAAATAATAGTGTCTAGGCTGCAGATAGGCCCAGATATGGGTAGCAGATAAGGCCCACTGAGATTGTAGTTGGGAGAATGTTGGGAAGGCCCCTCTCCCCCTCCTCGAGAAGATGCCACAGACACAACTCCGTGCTGCCAATAATTGAAACCCAGAGGTCCCTATCCCTGGGGGAAGGCCACATTACCCACCAATGGCAACAGTAGAGAAGCCTGAGGTGGACGCTGTTGTTTCCGGTGCCACCATTTCTATGCCAATCTCATAGGTGCCAAGAATTAGAAATAAATCCCTGGTAATGCAGTGGGTACCATATGCAGTAGAGTTAAAAAGGAATAGGGAGCACACCATGTGGTCATCCAGCCCTTTGGGGAGAATTTGTAATAGCCCATGATACCCTCATATACAAAATGCAGCAAGGTGGCTACATTGTACAGGTTCAACCCACCCAACCATTTATTCAGGGCCAATGTGGAAAATCTGATCTGAACTGATTTGTTGCACCAAATAAATGAGGTAAGAATAGATCTGAAGGCCCACTCATCTTTGTTGGTAATCCAAAGGGGGACAGTCTGCAAGTGGTATAATATTTTGGGTAATAACACCATTTTAAACAGACCTACCCTTACCCACAGAGAGAGTGGTAAGTCTTTCCATTTAGCACATAGGTTTCTAATGTTATCGAGATGATGTAAGACATTATACTGGTACATGACTTTAGAGTTGACACTTAAATAGACCCCTAAACATCGCATCAGCTTCTAAACCGGGGGTATAGGTCATGCCAACTCTTGTGTCTAGTAGAAGCCAGAGGTAATAATTCAGATTTGGCACAATTAACCTGTAGGCCCGATATGACCCCAAAATCCTGAACTATGGTTAAGGCCTGAGGTAAATGTATATGAGTCTGATCGAAATATAAAAGAATATTATCTGCAAAAAGGTTAATTCTGCTTTCCCGGGCTCCTATACGTATTCCCAGAATAGTAGGATCTGCCTTAATCTTAACAGCAAGCGGCTCAATGGCCAAGAGAAAGAGGAGTGAAGATAGTAGGCACGCCTGGTGCGTTCCCCGCTCCAAAGGAAAAGGTTGGGTGAGGTACCCATTAACAAGAAGGCGAGCCTGTGGCGACAAATACAAGCTGCGCTTCCACTCCAAGAAGGTGCCCCCTATCCCATAGGAGGCGATGAGCCAAAGCAAATAGGACCATGAGATACTGTCAAAGGCCTTCTCCATGTCCAGGCCTACTATGGCAGCCCTATCCCCCCCCCCCCCCACTCTCCTAAAACAGATCGCCATCAAGGCTCTGGTCAAATTCATGGAGGCATACCTCCCTGGTACAAAACCAACCTGGCCTTCATGAATGAGGATGGGTAGAAAAGCATTCAGACATTTAGCCAGTAAGGCTGCCAATAACTTTGCATCCTGGTTAAGAAGCGATATAGGTCTGTAGGAGTCCTTGTCAGGTTTAGGAAGTAGTACTATACGTGCCATGTTCTCCCTGTCTAGGCCTTTGTGAGTGTGCAAAGCATTGTATGCAGCACAGAAAGAGGGTGAGATAATGTCAGACAGTATCTTAGAGTATTCGGGTTCAAAGCCGTCTGATCCGGGAGACTTAGTGAGTTTAAGTGCCTACCTTCAGGCAGGTAACAGGAGCATTTAACAAAGTAAGATGTTCAGGGACAACTTAGGAAGCAAAATATCCTGAAAAAACGCTTCCCGTTTGGTCTCTGTATAAGGTTTGAGCGTACAGGCCCTTATAATATTTCACAAATGTTGTATGTGAATCTCTGTTGTGTAAAGTCTGTCCCTGTGCATTTTTAATAGAAATTATCACCTGACGTTTCCAGGATGGACAGACTAGCCGTGCCAGTAAACTATCTGCCTTCCTTCCTCAGCGATGAAGTCTGTATCTGTGAAAATAGATATCTCGCTCCAACCGCTGAGTTAGGATAGCATCAATCTGTTTGCAGAGAGAGTGCACTATTTGCTTATTGGGTAGAGATAGGTTTCTCTGGTGTTGCCTGTGGAGCTGATGCAGTTCTCTAGAGAGGGCCAATAATTCTGCTTCCTGGTTTTTTTTCTTACCTGATACATACACTATAATGCATCCCCACAGGACTCCCTTAAAGGCTCAGATATCTATGAAAAGCAAGATCTTTGTAAAGGTAACAAGAGAAACACCATGTACGCTCGGAGGGGTCAGATGTGATCTGCAGCGATAATTCTACGGAGAGTGATCTGATAGCGGGACATCCAGGATTCCCACGGCAGCCACCATGGACAACATGGAAGAGAAGATTAAGAGATAATCTAAGCGTGCATAGACATTGTGAGGGTTGGAAAAGAAAGTATAGGTTCTCTCTGTAATATGAAGCAGTCTGCAGATATCCAACAGCTATAGCTGGCTTGTAAGGAAATTCACCCCCATTGATGCTGTGGTCTTTAGGAAATTTTTTAGAAGGATTGGAGTCCTGTGTGGGATTGGCAGTGATATTTAAATCTCTTCCCCCAAGATCAAACAGTACCTTAAGGTCTGCGCAAGTCTAGACAACACCCCTGAATAAAATTGATGATTGTATATATTGGGTGCATACACATTGCAGAACAGTCACTTTTGTCCCCAGAGCTCTCCCAGCACTATCACATATCAGCCCTCCCTTTGCTGGACAACTTTATACATCTGAAATTGAAGCTGCTTGTGGACCATGATAGCTAAGCCTTGTTGACGGCTACTGTAGGATGAGAAGTATACCTCCCCAACCCAGTCTCGTTTCAGTTTCTCATGTTCTAGAGTTGTGAGGTGTCTCTTGCAGGAATGCAATGTCAATGTTCTCTTTTCAAAACCAAGTCAGTAATTTCTTCCTCTTAATTGGGGAGTGGATCCCATCCACATTTAGAGTGGAACGTTTTAACTTAACCATAATCTGTCTGCCCACCAGGGAAATACAACTGCAAATTAATGTATGGGAGAGCCCCCCAGCCAGGCCCGTCCATCACCAGTGAGAAGAGAGGCTCCCAACCATCCCCGTTGGTCACGAGTGATTCACGCACTCTCAAGCCTTCACTCATTCTCCACTACATACACCTCTGCCGACACACTCCCACCCTCCCAATCCCTACCTGATCTCCCACCTCCAAACCAACCATCTACTCAGCATCCAAACACCCCAAAACCTGAAACAGCAGGAATATCCCCAAGGTCCCCCATCTCCTATAACAGAGGTATGCAGAACGGGAAGATAGTCTACCTACAGAGCAGTCCAGTACCATGACCAGTGGAACACAGTAATTGGTGTAGGAGGTAATGGTGCTGGGGCCTCTTGATAGTGATCACAGCATGATTGGATTTTATATAATCCCTGGAATAAGTTTGCACAGGAAATCCAATACAACAGCATTTTAACAAAGGAGACTATGATAACATGAGGAGAATGGTAAAAAAAGAAACTCAGAAGTGCAGCTACAAAGGTCAAAAATACACATCAGGCATGGATATTGTTCAAAAATAACATCCTGGAAGCCAAGACTAGATATGTTTAATGTATTAAAAAAGGAAGAAGGAAGACCAAATAGCAGCCAGCATGGTTAACGAGTGAGGTGAAAGAAGCTATTAGAGCTAAAAGAGAATCCTTCAGAAAGTGTTAGAAGGATCCGACTGAAAATAATTGTAAACACAAGCAATGTCAATTCAAATGCAAGGCACTAATAAGGAAGATGAAGAAAGATCTTGAAAAGAAGATTGAGCTGGAAGTAAAAACATACAGTAAAAACTTTTTAAGGTACATTAAAAGCAAGAAGCCAGGAAGAGAATTGGTTGGACCGCTAGACGACCGAAGGTTAAAAGGGGCTCTCAGGGAAACAAGGACATAGTGGAGAGATTAAATGAATTTTTTGCTTCGGTTTTCCCTGAGAAAGATGTGGGGGAGATACTGGTGCCAGAAATGGTATTCAATTCTGATGAACCAGAGAAACTGATTGACAAATTGAACAGTAGCAAATTGCCTGGACTGGATGGTATATATCCCAGAGTGCTGATAGAATTGAAAAATAAACTTGCAGAGCTATTGTTAGTAAATTTTAATTTTTCTCTAAAATCCAGCATAGTACTGGAAGAGTGGAGGGTGGCCATCATGATGCTGCTTTTTTAAAAAGGGATCCAGAGGTGATCCTGGAAATTATAGACCGGTGAGTCTCACATCGATGCTGGACAAACTGGTAGAGACTATTATAAAGAATAAAATGACAGAATATATACACAGAAACATGATGACAGATAAAAGGCCAAATGGCCCATCTAGTCTACCTATCCGTAGTAACCATTATCTCTTTCTCTCTCCGAGAGATCTCACGTACCTATCCCTGGCCCTTTTGAATTCAGACACAGTCTCTGTCTCCACCACCTCTTCTGGGAGACTGTTCCATGCATCTACCACCCTTTCCTTAAAAAAGTATTTCCTCAGATTACTCCGGAGCCTATCACCTCTTAACTTCATCCTATGCCCTCTCATTAAAGAGTTTCCTTTCAAATTAAAGAGACTCGATTCATGCACATTTACATTACGTGGGTATTTAAACGTCTCTATCATATCTCCCCTCTCCCGCCTTTCCTCCAAAGTATACAGATTGAGATCTTTAAGTCTGTCCCCATATGCCTTATGATGAAGACCACATACCATTTTAGTAGCCTTCCTCTGGACCAACTCCATCCTTTTTGTATCTTTTTGAAGGTGCAGCCTCCAGAATTGTACACAATATTCTAAATGAGGTCTTACCAAAGTCTTATACAGGGACATCAATACCTCCTTATTCCTACTGGCCAAACCTCTCCCTATGCAACCTAGCATCCTTCTAGCTTTTGCCGTCACTTTTTCAACCAGTTTGGCCACCTTAAGATCATCACATACAATCACACCCAAGACCCGCTCTTCTGTTGTGCACATAAGCTCTTCACTCCCTAATCTGTACTGTTCCCTCAGGTTTTTTTGCAGCCCAAATGCATGACCTTCCATTTCTTAGCATTAAATTTTAGCTGCCAAATTTCAGACTATTCTTCAAGCTTCGCCAGGTCCTTCTTTATGTTATTCACACCATCTGGCGTGTCTACTCTATTGCAGATTTTGGTATCATCCGCAAAGAGGCAAATCTTACCCGACAACCCTTCAGCAATATTGTTTATAAAAATGTTAAAAAGAACAGGCCCAAAAACAGAAACTTGAGGCACACCACTGGTAACATCGCTTTCCTCAGAGCGATCTCCATTGATCATTACCCTCTGTCACCTTCCACTCAACCAGTTCTTGTCCCAGCCTGTCACTTTGGGACCCATCCCGAGGACACTCAGTTTATTCATTAGATGTCTGTGTGGAACACTGTCAAAGGCTTTGTAAAATCTAAATACATCACATCTAGCGCACATCCTCTATCCAATTCTCTGGTCATCCAGTCAAAGAAATTTATCAGATTTGTCTGACAAAACTTACCTCTAGTGAATCCATGTTGCCTCCAGTCCTGTAATCCACAGGATTCCAAAAATTTGACCATTCTCTGTTTTAAAAGTGTTTCCATTAATTTGCTTACCACAGAAGTCAGACTTACCGGCCTGTAATTTTCTACTTCTTGCTTACTTCCACTTTTGTGGAGAGGGATCACCATCCGCCCTTCGCCAGCGTGGATTAATGAGAGAAAGCCAATATGGTTTTAGTCAAGGGAAATCTTGCCTTACCAATCTACTGCATTTCTTTGAAGGGGTAAATGAACATGTGGATAAAGGTGAACCACTTGATATTGTGTATTTGGATTTTCAAAAGGCATTTAACAAAGTATCTCATGAAAGACTTCTGAGGAAATTAGAAAGTCATGGGATAGGAGGTAATGTCCTTTTATGGATTAAGAACTGGTTGAAAGACAGAAAACAGAGTTGGTTTAAATGGTCAATATTCTTAATGGAGAAGGGTAAATAGTGGGGTTCCCCTGGGGTCTGTGTTGGGACTGTTGCTTTTTAATATATTTATCAATGATCTAGAGATTGAATAACTAGTGAGATAATTAAAGTTGCTGATGATACAAAGTTGTTCAAAGTTGTTAAATTGCAAGAGGATTGTGAAAAACTGCAAGAGGACCTTATGAGACTGGAAAACTGGCAAAATGGCAGATGATGTTTAATGTGAGGAAGTGCAAAGTGATGCATGTGTGAAAGAGGAACCTGAACAATAGATATGTGATGCTGGGTTCTGTTTTAGGAGTCGCTGCCCAGGAAAAGGATCTAGTTGTCATTGTTGAGGATATGTTGAAACCCTCAGCTCAATGTGCGGCGGCTGCTAAGAAAGCAAATAGAATGTTAGAAATTATCAGGAAAAGAATGGAAAACAAAGATGAAATTGTTATAATGCCCTTGTATCGTTCTATGGTACAGCTGCAAAGATATAGCGGAATTAGAAAAGGTAGAGAGAAGGGCAACAAAAATGATAAGAGGGGATGGGACAACTTCCCTATGAAGAAAAGCTAAAGTGGCTAAGTCTCTTCAGCTTGGAGAAGAGATGGCTCAGGGGTGATATGATAGAAGTGTATAAAATAATGAGAGGAGTGGAAAGGGTAGATGTGAATCACTTGTTCACTCTTTCCCAAAATACTAGGACTAGGGAACATGCGATGAAGCTACTAAGTAGTAGATTTAAAACAAACCAGAGAAAATATTTCTTCACACAATGTGTAATTAAACTGGAATTCATTGCCAGAGAATATAGTGAAATTAGTTAGCTTAGCAGGGTTTAAAAAAGGTTTAGATACTGTATTTTTTGGTCAATAAGACACACCCGTCCATAAGACGCACCCCCCTGTAGAGGAGGAAAAACCCAAGGAAAAAAAATTTCCTCCTCTACAGGGGGGTGCGTCTGGTGGTCTGGTGCTAAGCAGCCCACCCACAGCCCACAGCCGCCCGCAGCCCGCCCGCTACCTTTTTAAAGTTGCGGTGTTCCAGCGCGCTCTCCTGCTGGATGGCTGGCTTTGGTAGCAGAGCGGAGTGACACAGGAGCGTGACCTTTGCATTTCCTGCCTGGGCCCATGCCGCTCAGTGATTGGCTGAGGTCAGTTCTCATCAAGAAGACTAGGTTGAGATCCCATGTAGATGGAGGAGGTTGGAGTGGAGGTCGTAAGTGCATAATACCTCTGAGAAATATTTTAACTGTGCAATGGGAAGAAGTGGGTTTGTTATCATAGTCAGCATGGATTGAAGAGATGACTGCTAGGTGAACTCTGATCAAAGTTGTTTTATGTCTGGAACTGGAAAGATGCCAAAGGTTTTGTGAAAGATCTTGAATTGGATATTTGTATTGATCCAAATGGTATGAACACATCCATTAGAGTGACTATGACTACTGGGTGGATGGTTTGTTTGTGGTTGTTAGAACATCTTGAATTACTTGTGGTAATGAAGATAGAGGAAATCTTTGAGACGCCAGGCTTTGAGAGCTAATGCTGGAAGATTGGGATGGATGAGGCTGCCCTGCTGTTGAGTCAGGAACATCGGATGAGTTCCAAATGGTATTGGTGTGTCGATGTAGAGAAGTGATAGCCACAGGTACCATGGTTGACAAGGCCAATCTGAGGCTATCAAAATCAAGTCAGTGGAATCTTGAATTACATTTTGAAGAAATCGACAAATGAGAGGGATTGGAGGAAAAACATAGAAGAGATGTATTGTTCATGGAATATTGAAAGCATCCTAGGCAGACTGCTGGGTGTTGGCAGTTTTGAGCAATAGAGAGTGCATTTGGTATTCATCTCTGATGCAAAAAGATCCACCTTTGGTGTCCCCCAGCAGCAAAAAATATTGTGAGCCATGGACTTGGAAAGAGACCATTCATGTGGAAGCAATATCCTGCTTAATCTGTCTGCCAACATTTTGCAAATTCCTGGTATGTAGACTGCTTGGAGGAATGCTCCTAGACAAATGATCAGAGTCCAAGTCCTGTAAGCTTCCCACAATTCTCTACAAAGAGTCTATGAAGTTTAGAATAAGAATTGAATCTAGTTCTTCAAATTACATTTTTAAGTCAGATCTTGTGGTTATTAAAGGGAAGAGATGAAAGATATGAGGTTGGCTATAGAGAGAAGAAGTGTGTCTTTAGTTTCTTCCGGAAGCCAAGATAAGTGGTGGGCTGTCTTAGGTATGTTGACAGCTTGTTCCATAGAAGAGGTCCTTGCCATTCAAAGGTAGCCTGAAGTAATGTCACTTATTTTACCTCATTGGAATGACTACAAAATGGCATTGTATTTTCCAAATTCTTGAACTAATAGGGAGATAACTACTAACATCCTATGATGAGTATCTGCTATTTCAATAATCACAGCTCTGAGTTAATTTTAAACTTTTTTAACTAATAGTGAAGTGCTCAGACCTTATAACCTATGATTCAGTGATAACACCAATCTGAGGTTAACAAGGGGACCATCACTGCCTTCACTGTCCCTTGCCAGTCCATATGATTGAATAAACCATCTACTTCACTAAAGATGATAATAAACTTGACTTATCTGGAATGGATGGTATGATGGATATGGTTAATCCTCAGTGGTGTTCGAGCGCCATGTGACGGTGCTGGTGAGTTAACATGATATTTTCTTATCAAATCATCCTATAATCCCTGTCCCCCCGACTCGAGTTTCGGCTCTTCATCAGGGAGGGACGCTATTGCAAAAAATGAACAATTTTATGTTAAAACTTATTGCCAAGAATGTCTGCATGCTATATTCTTCATCTATAACAACATTTAAATGATACTATGCTATGTTAAAATATCAAACTCTCATACCTGTTATTGGCTCAATGGGACAGGACGAGACCGAAGTGTAGGCAGATGTGAACTAGGTCTCATGGTTAACTCTATTTGTTTAGCCCATAAATAGAGTTATCCATGAGACCTAGTTCACGTCTGCCTAGACTTTGGTCTCGTCCTGTCCCATTGAGCCAATAACAGGTACAAGAGTTTGATAATTTAACATAGAATAGTATCATTTAAATGTTGTTATAGATGAAGAATATAGCATGCAGACATTCTTGGCAATAAGTTTTAATATAAAATTGTTCATTTTTTGCAATAGCGTCCCTCCCTGATGAAGAGCCGAAACTCGAGTCAGAGGGGACAGGGATTATAGGATGATTTGATAAAAAATATCATGTTAACTCACTGAGGATTAACCATATCCATCATACCATCCATTCCAGATATGTCAAGTTTATTATCATCTTTAGTGAAGTAGATGGTTTATTCAATCATATGGACTGGCAAGGGACAGTGAAGGCAGTGATGGTCCCCTTGTTAACCTCAGATTGGTGGTATCACTGAATCATAGGTTATAAGGTCTGAGCACTTTACTATTAGTTAAAAAAGTTTAAAATTAACTCAGAGCTGTGATTATTGAAATTGTATTTTCCAAAACAGACAATATTTTTATTGTTAGTATAAAGACTTACAAAATTACAGCAGCAAAGACATAGCAGAAGAAATATTATATTGTCAGTTCAGAATATGCAATGGAGAGTAGAACTTACACTGATATGCCAAACAGGGGGCTAGCACATCCCCGCCAGCATACACAAGTGAATCTCTCTGGTTTTACCTGTGATGCATGGATTTTTATAGAGAGAAATTCTTTCTTTGTTCCAAAAAAGCACATCCCCGAACTCTGGTTATGTACGTCCCTATTGGTACAAAAAATGTATACCTAACTATTCCCCCCCTCCCCAGTCCACGCCTCTCTCACTTCCCCCCCCAGGAGGGGGGGAGGCCCAAGCAGGAACAGAGGGCACTTCTTCCTTATCACCTTGCAGATGCTGATTTGATGGCGTCCTTGTAGACAGTCTTATGCAGAAAGTTGAAACAAAGTTGCAAGGGTGACATTCCAGCACCCCAGCCATGCCTGGTTCCCATGGCTTGCTTCAGAGACAGGCAGCAAATGTCCAGCCTGTGGTTTAAAAGTTCTGTCTTGGTACCAGGCCCCCACGTCTCTACGCCCCCTTCGTCCTTCAGGGGTTGTTGCTTGCTATGGGTGTTTAATGGCTTTTCAGGGTGCCTTGCATATGTTAAGTACTCTTGCATATGTCATACAGCACTGATAATGGCTCAGCACAAATGAACAATGGCCACAGAACCTTGGAGAAGTATCCTCCCAGCAGGGAATGGAGACAAGAACTTTGTAGCAAAGGCCAGCAGGGTTAGCATTTCAAAGGATACATGTTCAAGATAGCAAGGTACAGGCCGTTCTATCTGGTTAGCTTGTAAAGGAAGGCTGTTTTTAGGCTGTGGGAAAATATGCATTAAAGGGTCTGTAATGTCCAGCATACACAAGTTAGTCCAGTATGTCCAAGTTATCCATCTCAAGCTTCAAACATCTTCTTTCGCCAAACTTGATGAAGTAATGGGAAGGATAATTTGAAACGTTGCAATACCCGTGAATTGAAGGAGTGTGGGATTTTGATAACAGAAGTTAGTCCATTCAAGTTTTCTCTATAAATTGCTTTGTGAACCATGCAGGCTATCTTGAATTGGATTTGCTTTTTCATCGGCAGCCAGCGTAGTTGCTCTAATAGCGGACTTGCCCTCTTATACTGATTCATTCTGAAAATTAATCTGGCGGCAGTGTTTTCTAGTAGTCTCTTGAGTATAGTTTAGTTTATTAAAATTTGATTTGATCGCCTATTCCTGGGTTACTAGGTGAGTTACAAAAGGTAAAAATTATACAATATTTAAAATACAGACATTTAGACATGGGGCTGAATAGATGTACTGGCCACCCTAGGGAGGGCGGGGAGGAATTACATATGCTTAAAGAAAAGAGAACAATTAAGGTAAGGATGAAAGGGAGGGGTTTGATACAGGAAGAACTAAGAATGCTTTTAAGTCTCTTAAGGAGATTTGTGCTCCAATATGTAGTCAAAAAGAGCTACAGAATTTTTAAATTCTCTTGAGAAGATTAGTGATTGGAAAGGTATTACAATGAAAATGCATCTTTAAAAAGATGGCTTTTTAGTTTCCCTTTGAATCACTCTAGTGTTTGTTCTTCTCTTAGTTCAGGTGGCAGAGCATTCCACAAATGGGGGGCCTAAGACCGAAAAAATTTCTAATCGTCTAGTGCCAATAAATTTAAGAGTGAATAGTTAGTAAGACTGATTAGTAGATCAGAGTGCGTATGATGGGGTATAAGGGATTAGTAAGTCGGAAGCGGAATTGAGACAGGAGTGCAGGACTGGAAGTGTAACAGTGATGGGGGACTTCAACTACCCAGGGATAGACTGGAGTACGGGTCACTCCAACTGCACTAGGGAGACAGGATTTGTAGAAGCTGTGAAGGACTGCTTCATGGAGCAACTAGTCAAAGAACCGACGCGAGGGGGTACTACTCTTGACCTCATCCTAAACGGATTAGGGGGGCCTGCAAGAGGGGTAGAAGTGGGAGGACCACTAGGCAACAGTGATCACAACACGATCAGATTCACATTAGAAAGAGGGACACCCATAGTTAGGAGGACCGCAACAACTGCGCTGAACTTCAAGAAAGGGAACTACGTTGCTATGAGGGAAATGGTAGGGAGGAAGCTCAGAAACATCTTTAGGATGGAGACTGTGGGAAGCGCCTGGACCCTATTCAGGAACACCCTCAGGAAGCACAGAGAATGTACGTCCCCAATTTCAGGAAAGGCTGCAAGAACAAGCGATCAAAGGACCCGGTTTGGATGTCAATAGAAGTAAAGAGGGCGATAAAGGACAAAAAAGTATCTTTCCGGAGATGGAAAAAGGACCCAACAGAGGAAAATCACCAGGCGCACAGGAAATGCCAAAAGGAATGCCACCGGGAGGTTAGAAAAGCAAAAGGGAAATACGAAGAGGGGCTGGCCAAGGAAGCGAAAAACTTCAAGGCATTCTTCAGTTACATTAAGGGGAAGCGACCAGCGAGAGAGGAGGTAGGGCCGTTGGACGATGGGGACAGGAAGGGAGTGATTAAGGAGGATAAAGAGGTAGCTGAGAGGTTGAACACGTTCTTCTCGTCGGTTTTCACGAGCGAAGACACATCTAATATACCAGACTCAGAGGAGCTCATGAGTGGGGAACAGGCTGAAAAATTAGAGCACATAGAGGTAAGTAGGGAGGATGTCCTCAAACAGATAGACAGGTTAAAATGCGGCAAATCACCGGGCCCGGATGGGATCCACCCAAGGGTTCTGAAGGAACTAAGACAGGAAATAGTAGGCACAATCCAACATGTTTGCAACCTATCCTTGAAAACTGGTGAGGTGCCAGAGGACTGGAAATTGGCAAATGTCACACCCATCTTCAAGAAGGGATCGAGGGGTGACCCCATGAACTACAGGCCGGTGAGCCTGACTTCAATTATAGGGAAGATGGTGGAAGCTATGATCAAGGACGGCATTTGCGAGCACATCGAGAGGAATGGCCTACTGAGAACAAGCCAGCACGGATTCTGTAAGGGAAGGTCGTGCCTAACGAACCTTCTGTACTTCTTTGAGGGAATAAGCAGTCGGGTGGACAATGGGGAGCCCATAGACATCATTTACCTCGACTTTCAAAAGGCTTTCGACAAGGTGCCACATGAAAGGCTACTTAAGAAGCTGTGGAACCACGGGGTGGGAGGGGATGTGCACAGATGGATCAAGCACTGGCTGTCGGGTAGACTGCAGAGGGTTGGAGTAAAGGGTCAATATTCTGACTGGCGGGGAGTCACGAGCGGTGTGCCACAGGGATCGGTGCTGGGGCCTTTACTCTTTAACATATTCATCAATGACCTGGAAAAGGAGGCAAAGTGTGAGGTTATAAAATTTGCAGACGATACCAAACTGTGCGGCAGAGTTAGGACCAGGGAGGAGTGTGAGGACCTACAAAGGGACCTGGACAAGCTGGAAGACTGGGCAAACAAATGGCAAATGCGCTTCAACGTGGACAAATGCAAGGTCATGCATATAGGGAAAAAGAACCCGTTGTTCAGCTACAAATTAGGGGGGGTATTGTTGGGAGACAGCAGACTCGAGAGAGACTTGGGTGTGCTGGTGGATGCATCACTGAAGCCATCTGCACAGTGCGCAGCAGCCTCGAAAAAAGCCAACAGGATGCTGGGCATCATAAAGAAGGGCATAGCAACCAGAACATGGGAAGTCATCATGCCATTGTATCGAGCGATGGTGCGTCCACATCTGGAATACTGCGTTCAATATTGGTCGCCGCACCTCAAGAAGGACATGGCGGTACTTGAGAGAGTCCAAAGGAGAGCAACGAAAATGGTAAGAGGGCTGGAACACTGCTCATACGCCGAGAGGCTGGATAGGCTGGGGCTCTTCTCTCTGGAGAAAAGGAGGCTCAGGGGAGATATGATAGAGACCTTCAAGATCATGAGGGGCATAGAGAGGGTGGATAGGGACAGATTCTTCAGACTGAAGGGGACAGCAAATACGAGGGGGCATTCTGAGAAACTGAAGGGAGACAGGTTCAAAACAAATGCAAGGAAGTTTTTTTTCACCCAAAGGGTCGTGGACACTTGGAATGTGCTACCGGAGGAAGTGATCAGGCAGAGTACGGTACAAGGATTCAAACAGGGATTGGATGGATTCCTGAGGGATAAAGGGATCATGGGATACTGAGGGAGGAGCTGGGATGTAACACAAGTATAGGAAGTTAACCAGGTAATGAGTATAAACCAACCTGGTCGTGCATGTGCAAGACCGGAGGGCTAGGACTTCGATAGGAAGGCAGGACTTAAATGAGAAACCAAGGTGGCAAGGGAGCCCCTTCTGATGATTCAGACAAGTCTTGACCTGTTTTTGGGCCACCGCGGGAGCGGACTGCTGGGCAGGATGGACCTGTGGTCTGACCCGGCAGAGGCACTGCTTATGTTCTTATGTAAATGAATTCGGGTGTTTTTGCTTTTAATGTTTTATGTATCAGCAAATTTGGGTGTTTTTGCCTTTAATGTTTTATGTATCAGCAAACTCTGCTTTTAAGCAATTCTGTGTATGGGCTTGTTTTAAAAGAGGGGTTACGTGGTCATATTTTTTTTAGCATTTGATATTATTTTTACTGCCACATTTTGGATTATTTGAAGGTGCCTTAATTCCTTTCGAGTGACTGCTTTTAACAAATAGTCTACAATAGTCTTTTTCTGCAATATCATAATATAATGAGTTACAATAGTCCAAGTATGGTATTAGCACATATTATGCTACTGTCCTGAAACTGGCCTGGGTCCGGACTAGTCTTATTGTCCTCAGTTGTCTCATCTTAAAGAAGAATTTTTTCACTACAGAAGTGATATGTGTGTTGAAGGTTAAGTTTGAGTCTAGTGTAACTCCTACTACTTTGGAGGATTTTTCTACCTTTAGTCTCTTGCATATGGACAGTTCTAGTTCTTTGATAAATAGAGAATTATGGTCTCCAAACCATAATATTCTTGTCTTTGATTTGTTTAGTTTGAGGAAGTTTCTCATTGTCCATTCTCTTAAGTCATCGATAGTGTTTTTCAATTGATGTAGGGTATTATCAAAGGATTCTTTGGCTGTACAAAGAATGAAGATATTATCTGCAAAGATAGGATGTGATCTTGGGTCGAAGGCAAATTATTTCCCAAAACTCTCAAATAGATGTTAAACAGTGTAGGTGATAGTGGAGAGCCATGTGGAACACTGTAGCTGGCTTTCCATTGGTGGGATTTCTTGCCATCCTTCCAAACTTCATATGTTCTATATTTTAAGAATTGAGAGAACTATTGTAGTACATTGTTACTTGATTGTCTGTACAAACCAGAAGCATCTTATTCTTGATGAAATGTTTGAATGCTGAGATGGCATAAAAGATTGTAGGGAGTTTGAGTACATTTATATGAAAAGTTTTCTCCTATATAGACCAAGGTGCTTGTGTTCTGTAATGATTCAAATGAGTTCTTCACCCTTTGGGAGAGGCATTTGTCATCAAACTAAGGTCTAGTGAAGAGTGCCAAAAAGGTGCTCCTGCCAGTACGTTGCTTGGAAAGAGCCACCAATGAAGGTTGCTCTTTATTTGAGCTGTCAGCCACATTTTGTATTTCAAAGATTGGGTATATTGAATCCACTGAGTTTTGAGGCCCCATTGAAAGGGTCCCATTCATACCATATGACTGAGAAGTTGGAGAAGATGTCTTGCTGTACATGAAGTGGATTGGAGCAGTTAAAGGGATAATTGAAAAATCTTGAACGGGCAGACTTGAAGACGATAAGGTCTTGCTGTTAGGGTGTTTAAGTGAGTGCCTATTAAATTTAAATTTTGAGTTGGGGTAAGATGAGATTTCCTGAGAATGATGATGAACCCCAAAGAGGTAAGGGTTTCCATTGTAGTCTGGATGAAAGATATTAAGTCCTGTTTTGATGGTGAATAGATGAGCTAGTTGTCTAAGCAGGGAAAAACAAAAATTCCTTTCTTTCTGAAAAAAGCTGCTTCTACTATTAAGCATTTTATAAAAACTTTGGGTGTCAAGGATAGGCTAAATGGGAGGACTTTGTATTGAAAATGATGAGTCTGAAAAGTGAAGCGTAGATATTGCCAATGATGAGGATAGATTGTTATATGGCATAGGAGTCTTTTAAATCTAGAGATGCTATTTAACAATTGGTTGGTAGAAGAGGAAGGATTGTGTGAATGGATTGCATCCTGAACTTCTCTTTCTTTAGGTAGAGGTTCAGATTCCTGAGATTGAGGATAGGATGTAGATCCCATTTGTTTGAGGAATTAGAAAGTAACAAGAATAAAAATCCCCATTACGTTCCTGAGGGGAAATGGGTTCGATGACTTGAGAGGAAGTGAGTAGATTTCCTCTCTGAGAATGGATTCTTGTGAGAGTGGAGAGATTCTGGGTCTTGGTGGGGTCACTGGAGAGAGATAAGTGAAATTTAGTTTATAGCCATAATCCACTATCCACAATACCCACTTGGCGGTTGTGATTTGATGCCAATTTTTTTTGTGAAATAGCAAATTCTTCCTCCTACTGTAGAATTGTCAAAAACTAGGGTTATTCGTTGGGGCAGAAAAGGAAGCTGCTGGTTGAGTTTACCATTTCCTAGTTTTTTGACGTGGAAAAGAAGGCTGTGATGGTATTCGTGATGGAGGCTGCCTTGAGTATGGATGGTATTTTGCATTTATAGTTTTATATGGAATAATACCAAGTATAAAGCTGATTCCTCAAGAAAGTAGAAGAGTATCTGGGTTGAAAGGAAGCACCTTCAGATGCTGGTGTGGAGAGTTCCCTTAAGGCCATCAAATGATCTTTAACTTCCTTGACAGTATCTTGGACCTTATCTCCAAATAAATTATCCCCTTTCCAAGGAGCATTTGCCAGCTGGTCCTGTAGATCCTCGGCATGAAGCCAGGCTACTCTTCTGGCAGCTATAGACACTGCTGTGATCCTAGAGGAAGTGCCAAATAAGTCATACGTTTGGCTGCAATCATGGGTTCATAGCTGCAAAAAGATCGATAACCACTACATTGGGACTAGAAATGGTGGTAGTGATAGTGTAGACAGTGTAGATGAACATAACACCCTTGCTGCAGATAAAGGCCATTGCGGATTTGTTCATGGATCTTCTGTAGCTGGAGATTACGCCCTCCCCCCATAAGTTAATGAAAAAGTGGAGAGCAGCCGCACGATACTTAAAGTCCTAGATTTCAAACGTATGGACTTTAATGCAATGGGAAAGTACTTCAAGAAAGAGCTTTTAGGATGGGAGGACATAAGAGAAGTGGAAAGACAGTGGTCTAAGCTGAAAGGAGCGATAAAAATGGCTACGGACCTTTATGTGAAAAAAAATCAATAAAAACAAGAGAAAAAGGAAGCCGATATGGTTCTCCAACCTAGTGGCTGAGAAAATAAAGGCGAAAGAGTTCATGAAATATAAAAAAAACCAAGAAGAGGAGAGCAAAAAGGACTACAGGGTGAAACTGAAAGAAGCCAAGAGAGAGATACTTTTGGCGAAGGCACAGGCGGAAGAACAAATGGTTAAAAATGTAAAAAAGGGAGATAAAAATTTTTTCAGATATATTAGTGAAAGGAGGAAGATAAAAAATGGAATTGCTAGGCTAAAAGATGCTGGGAACCAATATGTGGAGAGTGATGAGGAGAAAGCAAATATGCTAAACAAATACTTCTGTTCTGTGTTCACAGAAGAAAATCCTGGAGAAGGACCGAGATTGTCTGGCAAAGTTACACGAGAAAAGGGAGTAGATTCTGCGCCGTTCACGGAGGAGGGTGTTTATGAGCAACTTGAAAAACTGAAGGTGGACAAAGCGATGGGACCAGACGGGATCCATCCCAGGATACCAAGGGAGCTCAGAGAGGTTCTGGCGAGTCCTATTAAAGACTTGTTCAACAAATCTCTGGAGACGGGAGTGATTCCTGGGGATTGGAGGAGAGCGGATATGGTCCCTATTCATAAAAGTGGTCACAGGGATGAAGCAGGAAACTACAGGCCGGTAAGCCTCACTTCAGTTGTTGGAAAAATAATGGAAGTGTTGCTGAAAGAAAGGATAGTGTACTTCCCTGAATCTAATGGGTTACAGGATCCGAGGCAACATGGCTTTACAAAAGGTAAATCGTGCCAAACGAACCTGATTGAATTTTTTGATTGGATCAAGGACATATGCTAGATGTAATTTACTTGGATTTCAGCAAAGCCTTTGATACAGTTCCTCATAGGAGGCTGTTGAACAAACTTGAAGGGCTGAAGTTAGGACCCAAAGTGGTGAACTGGGTCAGAAACTGGCTGTCGGACAGACGCCAGAGGGTGGTGGTTAATGGAAGTCGCTCAAAGGAAGGAAAGGTGACTAGTGGAGTCCGTCAGGGTTCGGTGCTGGGGCCAATCCTGTTCAATATGTTTGTGAGTGACATTGCTTAAGGGTTAGAAGGAAAAGTGTGCCTTTTTGCAGATGATACCAAGATTTGTAACAGAGTAGACACCGAAGAGGGAGTGGAAAATATGAAAAAGGATCTGCAAAAGTTAGAGGAATGGTCTAATGCCTGGCAACTAAAATTCAATACAAAGAAATGCAGAGTAATGCATTTGGGGATTAATAATAGGAAGGAACCGTATATGCTGGGAGGAGAGAAGCTGATATGCACGGACGGGGAGAGAGACCTTGGGGTTATAGTGTCTGAAGATCTAAAGGCTAAAAACAGTGTGACAAGGCAGTGGCTGCTGCCAGAAGGATGCTGGGCTGTTTAAAGAGAGGCGTAGTCAGTAGAAGGAAGAAGGTGTTGATGCCCCTGTACAGGTCATTGGTGAGGCCCCACTTGGAGTATTGTGTTCAGTTTTGGAGACCGTATCTGGCGAAAGACGTAAGAAGACTTGAGGCAGTCCAGAGGAGGGCGACGAAAATGATAGGAGGCTTGCGCCAGAAGACGTATGAGGAGAGACTGGAAGCCCTGAATATGTATACCCTAGAGAAAAGGAGAGACAGGGGAGATATGATTCAGACGTTCAAATACTTGAAGGGTATTAATGTAGAACAAAATCTTTTCCAGAGAAAGGAAAATGGTAAAACCAGAGGACATAATTTGAGGTTGAGGGGTGGTAGATTCAGAGGCAATGTTAGGAAATTCTACTTTACGGAGAGGGTAGTGGATGCCTGGAATGCGCTCCCGAGAGAGGTGGTAGAGAGTAAAACTGTGACTGAGTTCAAAGAAGCGTGGGATGAACACAGAAGATTTAGAATCAGAAAATAATATTAAATATTGAACTAGGCCAGTACTGGGCAGACTTGCACGGTCTGTGTCTGTGTATGGCCGTTTGGTGGAGGATGGGCTGGGGAGGGCTTCAATGGCTGGGAGGGTGTAGATGGGCTGGAGTAAGTCTTAACAGAGATTTTGGCAGTTGGAACCCAAGCACAGTACCGGGTAAAGCTTTGGATTCTTGCCCAGAAATAGCTAAGAAGAAAAAAAAAAAAAAAATTAAATTGAATCAGGTTGGGCAGACTGGATGGACCATTCGGGCCTTTAAATCTCTTCTGTTTAAAACTCCAGCTTTCATTCATAAATTGCTAATCCCATACACAGCTAATAGAACATTAAGATCTACCGAAATGCATTTATTAACGATTCCATCTCTTAAAATAATAAATACGCGTCGTCAATTTATTTTTTCAGTTACCGCACCCCAAACCTGGAATTCTTTACCTAGTTATTTAAGGGAAGAAATTAACAAAGAAAAATTTAAAAGTAAACTTAAAACTTTCCTTTTTAACGATGCCTTCATTAACTAACTAGCTACAATGTAACCTTTTTAACAATCATGAGAATCTCTTAAAATCTTTCTTTTAAGTCCCACTTTCACTTTTTATCCTTCTTTTACATCTTATTATTATCATTCCCCTCTCCTTATGTGCCTTCCCTTTACGTATGTTTCTTTAACTTAAAATGTAACTTTTTCCCTATACTTCCCTTTTGTTTCCGGTTCTGTCAAATTTGTCATTAACCTTGTTTGTTTTACCTACTATAATACTGTATTTATATTGTAATTTTATCTTCATGTACATCGCTTTGAATTTAGATAAAGCGATTAATCAAATTTGTATTAAACTTGAAACTTGAAACTTTATCTGCCGTCATCTACTAAGCTGAGTTCTAAAACTAAAAAGGAAATAATGTACTCTTATCTTTGTGCTACAAAGTCCATAATTTAAATCAAGAGGATATACTAAGAGTTCACCAAAAGTGGAAGAAAGAGACTACTACTACTATTATTTCTATAGTGCTACCAGACGCACGCAGCGCTGCACAGAGTCACAAAGAGTAAGAAAACAGTCCCTGCTCGAAAGAGCTTACAATCTAACCAGGCAAGGCAGACAAATAGGATGTCATGGATACAGTTAAGGGGAAGGGTTAATCAGAAACACCAGAAGAAAACCTTTTGGCCTGCTGCAAGTACTTTGGCGATTATTAGCAACATGGTTCGCAACATTTAGGTAACAAATGGTCTATAGACATACTTTACCAAAATTTAAAGATGGATGGAAACCTCAAATGAAACAGGTTTCAAAACACAACTGAGATTAAAGTTTCAAGTTTCAAGTTTTATTAGTTCTTGATAAATCGCTTATTGAGTATCTAAGCGATGTACAATTCAAATAAAATAGAAAGACAAATACAATGACTTTAAATAAAAACATACTGGGTTAACATACATTAGTCGTGAGGATTGGGGGGGAAAGTTACAATATGTTTGTAGAAGAAAAAATACATTAAAGGGAAAATAACTATAATTGAGAGGAAAAGACCTCAGATTCCTGCACCAACATAGAATATAAATTCAAAAGTGGTTTTAACGCAGGGCCAGGTTTTCTAACATCGGTCAAAAACCTCTCATAACTGATCAAAAAAATATATTTATATTTAAAGCCAGTGTATTACGCACTCTATAATTGCTCAAAAATGATCAGCTGTAACATTAATGCACTTAATCTCAGTAATCTATCGCTCTCATATATTAGCTGATTTTGAATTTTCTACTAATAACAACAGCCCATTGGAATATTTGGAAGTTAAATGCAAATCCTTCCCTTTATTAAATTTCTTACTACTATACATTCCTCCACCTGTTAACTTCTCGGTCTTGACCCACCTGCAATCCATAATTTTGGATTTCTGTGTTACCTCAGTTAATCCTATTATTTTAGGGGACTTCAATATTCACTTTGAAGACTCCAACAATACTTTTACATCAGAATTTCTTACCTTTCTAAAGGATCTAGAATTATGGCCATTAATAACCAGTTTAACTCACATTGCCGGTCATACTTTAGATATGGCACTAACCTCATCTTCTCAAAGCAACAATTTCCTAGCACCTTCTATCACACCCGTTCCATGGTCTGACCACTTCTTAATTTCATTCCAACAACTCAAATCAAATCACTATAGTAATCTAAAACCAAAAACAATAACCATTAGGAAATATAACAAGTTGAAAGCTGCAGATATATCTTTCAATTTCAACCTCTCCTTTAAACAATTAGCATAGATGAAAAAGTTCAAGCATGGAATCATTCTATTGTTAATCTTCTCAATTCAGTTGCCCCAGTAGTTACTTTTACTATCTCTTCTCACAAACAAAAAAACCCATGGTATTCCTCAAATTTAACTCTAATTAAAAGACAATTACGTTGTTTAGAACGAAAATGGAGGCACATTAAATCACCATCCAATTATAATAAATTCAAAGAACACGCTCTATATTACAGATCAGAAATCAATCGATCAAAAAAAGTCTACTACACTAAACAAATCAATAAAGCCAAACACTCTTCTGCTTTATATGCAATTGTCAAATCCCTAACCACAAAGAAAAAGGAAATAAATACTTCTAGTTCTTTTCCTTCAGCAAAAGCCCTTGTTGAATTTTTCATTAACAAAGTTCAAAAAATAAGAGAAACCTTTCCAACTAATGCGATTTCACGTTCTTCTGATGACTGTGTAGTCTCCACATCAACTATTTTGTCTTTTTCCAGATGTTCTCATTTCACCCTTTCTAGTTTGGAGGAAATACAAAGATGTATTAACACACTTAATATAAAAGGAACAAGCTTAGAAGTTATTCCTCCTTTTCTACTAAAACGATTCTATTCCATCTTTGGACCATATATCAAGGATTTGGTCAATTCAAGTCTGTCCTCTGGATCCTTACCTGAGATCTGGAAACAATCAATTATCCATCCGATTATCAAAGATAAAACTGTTAGTACACAAGACCCTTCCAATTATCGGCCCATAGCAAACATACCATTTATGGCCAAACTCACAGAAAAAATCGTTTTCCAACAGCTTTCTGATTTCATTGAGAAAACCAACGTTCTTCACCCTAATCAGACCGGCTTTCGTCACTGTCATTCAACAGAACATTCCCTTTTAGGACTTACCACCAAAATATTATACTATCTCGACCATCATCAATCTGTATTGCTCATTTCCTTGGATCTTTCTTCCGCATTCGATACTATTGATCACTGTTTACTTCTAACAAGGCTTCAGGAAATTGGTGTATCGGACCAGGTCTTGGACTGGTTCATATCCTATTTTAAAGATAGATCTTCTAAAGTAATCTTTAATAACACCTCTGAATCCTTTTCATGTGATCATGGTATTCCGAAAGGTTCCATACTATCTCCTTTGCTTTTTAACATTTTTCTAGCGCCTCTTCTGACTGTTTCACAATCTATTGGTTTCACCACATTTGCTTACGCGGACGATGTCCAACTTCTTCATTCTATCGATTTAAATAATAAGGAAGAAGTAGTCCTCATTAATCGCAAATTAGAAACAATCAAATCTTGGTTGGATTCTAATAAACTATCACTTAATATTAATAAATCCAAACTAATGATCTTTCCGTTAAAAGAAGGCACAACACTTCAAGCCCCCTTGAAACTTGAATCTTTACCCATTAAAATCGTTCCAACTTTAAAGCTTTTGGGCGTCACCCTTGACAGCAAATTTTCGTATCATTCCCATATTAGTACAGTCATCCACAAATGTTTCTATCGACTGAGAATGATCCGTTCTCTCTCTAAGCTACTAGAACCTGCTGCACTGAATACACTAATTCACTCATTGGTAATTTCGTGTATAGATTACTGTAATGCCCTTTATAAGGGCATTACAAAAAAGGAGATTAGACGTTTACAGATCGTCCAAAATTCCTTTTTTAAAGTTAAAGTTGTATTGAATTTCGTGTGTGAACTTATTCCAGGGATTATATCAAATCCAATCATGCTGTGATCACTATCAAGATGCCCCAGCACCATTACCTCCTACACTAAGAACTAGATATAGAATAGTTTCACCTCTTATTGGTTCCTGAACTAGTTGCTCCATAAAACAGTCCTTAATTTTATCAAGGAATTTTATCGCCCTAGCATGTCCTGTTACATTCACCCAGTCAATATCAGGGTAGTTGAAATCACCCATTATTACCCATTTTCATAGCTTCCCTAATTTATGATAACATTTCTGCATTACTCCTATCATTTATTCATTCATTCATTCATTCAATTTTCTATACTGTTCTCTCAGGGGAGCTCAAAGCAGTTTACATGAATTTATTCAGGTACTCAAGCATTTTCCCCTGTCTGTACCGGTGGGCTTACAATCTATCTAATATACCTGGGGCAATAGGGAGGGGGGGGGGGTTGTCCATGGTCACAAGGAGCAGCGTGGGTTTGAACCCACAATCCATAGGAATTCCAAGGTGTGTTTATGCTCCTGTAGAATTTTCAGTCCATTCAATTCAAGGCCCTCCTTAACATATAATGCTAAGCCTCCACCGATTCGATCCACCCTATTATTACAATACAGCTTGTACCCTGGTATGACAATGTCACATTGGTTATCTTCCCTCCACCAGGTCTCCGAGATGCCAATTATATCTATCTTTTCATTTAGTGCAATATATTCCAACTCTCTTCTTATGCTTCTGGCATTTGCATACAGACAATTCAAACAATGTCTGTTATATCTATTTACAATTTGATCAACAGTTGGCATGAACAATTTGCAATCTTTAAAAATAGCCTGCTCCGAATTTAAGGAAACCTGGTCTACTGTGGCCTGTATTAAATCTCACTATCAAGATGCTCTGTCTTCTCTTTTATGATGATATCTTTTAAAGATACCTTGTTGCGAACCATGCTCTTTTGAGAGACTTTGGGCCTTCCTCCAGTTTCTATTTTAAAAGCTGCTCTATCTTTTTTTAAAATGTTGATGCCAGCTGCCATGGTTAAGGTAAAGTCCATCTTAGTAGAATAGGCATCCCCTTCCCCAGTATGTTACCCAGCTTCTGACAAATCTAAAATCTTCCTTCCTGCGCCATCGCCTCATCTACGCATTGAGACTCTGGGGCTTTACCTGTCTCTTGGATCCTGTGGAACAGGGAGCACTTCTGAAAATATTGCCCTGGAGGTTCTGGGTTATAACTTCCTACCTAAGAGTCTAAATTAGGCTTCCAGAATCTCCCTACCGCTTTTCCGTATGTCACTGGTACCCACATGTAACAAGACAGCAGGTTCCTCCCCAGCACTGTCTAAAATCTTATCTAGGTGACACATGAGGTCCGCCCCTTCGCACCAAGCAGGCAAGTGAACAAGTGATCCTCATGTCTACTAGCCACCCAACTATCTATGTGCCTAATGATCATATCTCCCATAATAATGATCATCCTAACCCTTCCCTCCTAGGCAGAAGCCCCTGGAGACACATCCTCGGTGTGAGAGGACATTGCATCCCATGGTGGGCAGGTCCTGGCTACAGGGTTGCCTCTTACTTCACCAGGGTGATGCTCTTCTTTAAGAAGACCTCCCTTCTCCAAGGCATCACAGAGGCTGCCAGACTGGAGGTGAGAATTTTCTATCTTCCTGTAGGTCTCCTCTATGTACCTCTCTGTCTCATCAGCTCCTCTAAGACTGCTACTCTAGCCTCAAGAAATGGGACCCGTTCCCTGACTGATAGGAGCTCTTTGCAAAAAGCACACCCATAAGAACTCTCACCAACTGTGAGATAATCAAACATGTGATACTCAGTGCAAATGACTGGATAGCCCCCATCTTGCTGCTGGACTGCTGCCTGCATCTTAATATTGGTTATTTCTTTGTTAAGTTGCTATGGGATTTGGAATACATACTCTAAGTTTCCTTAAGATTGCTAGCTATATGTTAAGTTATGGTAATGTTTAATTTTTAGTATTTGGTAATTTAGGTAGGCTACCCTCCAAGGATTTCCTAGATTATTTTTTAAGAGCTAACTACTTTTTTAGCCTTCTAATTGGTTCAAAGAACTATAAATCAGAGATCAGACCAGGGATGGGTGGGAATTAAATACTTAATAGATGATCTTCAACTGCTATCTGTGCCCTAATCTGATTTTATCTTATGCTCTGAAATGCAACCTAAAATACTAATCTAGACTAAAACACATAAAAACCCTAACAGAGCCCCTAAAGCAGTGGTTCCCAACCCTGTCCTGAAGGACCACCAGGCCAATCGGGTTTTCAGGCTAGACCTAATGAATATGCATGGAACAGATTTGCATGCCTAGCACTTCCATTATATGCAAATCTCTCTCATGCGTATTCATTAGGGCTAGCCTGAAAACCCGATTGTCCTGGTGGTCCTCCAGGACAGAGTTGGGAACCACTGCCCTAAAGGCTACACTATTGGCTCAAATGACTTTGCTGTAAAAGCAGTATACTGAACTAAAAAAGTAAAAGAGAAGGACAATGAAATAACCTCATGAAGCCTTTTCCAAAGTTTGAATGTTAGCAGGTACGATATTCCAATGGAGTTTTGCACCTCTTCAGGACAAGGATCAGGAAAGGGATGAGGAGAGTGTTGTCCATAGAAATAGATCTGAGGAAGGTTGCTTTGGCTTTTGAAACCCAGTCAAAAAAGGAATTAATTTAGTCCAATAAAAAGGTTTAATCTTATTTTCATGTATTAATCTTTAGTAGCTAGGGAGTGATGTTAAATCATCCAACTACAGAGAAAATCATATTGATCCATTGCTTTCAAATTTGACTGGAGATATTAACTCGTGTCTCTAGACTTCAAGAATGGGCTTCCTTAGTCCATATGAAATTAAATGCTTCTAAAACCAGACTGCTACGGTTTGGTCCCTTACTACACAATCTATCTCAGGTTATAGCACTGAAATCAGGAGACTCATTAACAATTGAATTTTCATCTAGAATCCTTGGTTTTATTTTAGATTCTTCTTTATCTTTAAATAATCAAATTAACAATTTATTTAAAAAGTGCTATTTTAGTTTACGGATGTTGAGGAGGAGTTCAAGGTTTTTTTCATCAAAATCATTTTGCGGTTTTGGTTCAAGTGATTATTTTGGCACATCTGGATTATGCAAATTCCCTTTATATCGGATTAACCAAATTTAATCTGAAGAGGCTACAATTTATTCAGAATACTGCGGCCAAATTAATTTTTGGAAGACATAAATATGATCATACCTCTCCATTGTTGAGGTTACTTCATTGGCTTCCTGTTTACTGACGTCAATTTAAGTGTGCCAATGTAATTTTTAAAATTTTACATGGAATTTTTTCACCTTTATTACCTCTAGCATTTAACTCTCTTCGGTTTCACACTACCAGGAATACACATACATTTAAATTGCTCTTCCCTTCTGTTAAAGGGTTTAAAACCCTAGGTAAATTCTCACATTCCTTATCCTATTCCTTGGTAAAAGTTTGGAACGATCTTCCCTCGATTAGCAGAACATCATAGCCAATTTAATATCCAATTTGCAAGTTCTTCTGGAATTAATCCAGCTACCTCTCCTCCCTTGTAACCAAAAAAACAAACAAACCAATACTGTTGTAACTTCACTGGAAATGTCCAGTTAGCTCTTTTGTAATCTGCCTTGAACTGCAAGGTATAGGCGGAATAGAAGTCCCTAATGTAATGTAACGTAATGTAATGTAATTATCTCTATCACTTTTTAGGAAAAATCTGAAAACTTATCTCTTTCAGAGATTGTTAACTGAGGACTGATCTAATTTACTGAAAATTTTTCTATTACCTACATTATTGTTTTCTATTATATTCTTTTAAATCTTTGTTAACCTTGCTGGAATGATCCGGTATAAAAGATGGAAATTAGATTAGATTATCACCAAATCATATCTCGATTCTCTTCTCCTTCCCAACAACTGCACTATTCAAGTTTCAGACTTATGTTGAATTGTTTATTGTATTTGATATATCACTTTGGTGTACAATAATATAAAAATAATACACATAAGAAAAGGAGTGCCAATTCATAAATAGAACAGGTCTCAAGCACACAAGACCATAGGCAGTAATTTTTATTGTCCAGTCAGATGTTCAACTTGAAGGCTAGTTGGAAAAAAATGGGATTTTGAATATAGAAACATAGAAGATGACGGCAGAAAAGGGCTACAGCCCATCAAGTCTGCCCACTCTGCTTACCCACCCCCTGTCTATGCCCTAATGACCCAATTTCCTTATCTTGACCCTCGTAGGGATACCACATGGGTATCCCATTTATTCTTAAAGTCTGGCACACTGTCTGCCTCAATCACCTGCACTGGAAGCTTGTTCCAATGATCAACCACTCTCTCTGTGAAGAAATACTTTCTGGTGTCGCCATGAAATTTTCCGCCCCTGAGTTTGAGCGGGTGCCCTCTTGTGGCCGAGGGTCCCTTGAGAAAGAAAATATCATCTTCCACTTCGACACGTCCCGTGAGGTACTTAAATGTTTTGATCATGTCTCCCCTCTTCCTACGTTCCTCGAGAGTGTAGAGCTGCAATTTGTTCAGTCTCTCTTCGTACGAGACCCTTGAGCCCCGAGATCATCCTGGTGGCCGTCCGTTGAACCGATTCAATTCTGCGCACATCTTTACTGTAATGTGGCCTCCAGAATTGCACACAGTACTCCAGATGAGGTCTCACCATGGCCCTGTACAACGGCATTATGACTGCAGGCTTTCGGCTGACGAAACTTCTATTGATACAACCCAATATCTGCCTTGCCTTAGATGAAGCCTTCTCCACTTGATTGGCAGTTTTCATGTCTGCACTGATGATTACTCCTAAATCTCGTTCTGCTGAAGTCCTAGTTAAAGTTTCTCCGTTCAAGAAGTACGTCCTGCATGGATTTCTGCTTCCGAGGTGCATGACCTTACATTTCTTAGCATTGAAGCCTAGCTGCCAGGTTGAGGACCAACTTTCCAATGTAAGCAGGTCCTGCGCCATATAATTCTGTAAACTGCATTCACTTACTATATTACATAGTTTGGCGTCATCGGCGAATAGTGTTATTTTACCTTGAAGCCCTTGAGTCAGATCCCCTATGAATATGTTGAAAAGGAGTGGACCCAGGACCGAGCCCTGCGGCACTCCACTGGTCACCTCCGATGTTTTAGAGAGGGTACTAATAACCACCACCCTCTGAAGTCTGCCACTCAGCCAATCATTGACCCATGCAGTTAGTGTCTCTCCTAACCCCATCGATTCCATCTTGCTTAGCAGCCTGCGGTGTGGGACACTGTCAAAAGCTTTCCTGAAGTCCAGGTACACGACGTCCAAAGACTCTCCCAAGTCCAACTTTCTTGTTACCCAGTCAAAGAAGCTGATGAGATTGGATTGGCAGGACCTACCCTTGGTGAATACATGCTGACTGGGATCCCGAAGATTCCCTTCATTCAAGATCGTGTCCAATTTGCTTTTAATTAGTGTTTCCATGAGTTTGCACACTATTGATGTGAGACTCACCGGTCTATAATTCGCAGCCTCTGCCCTGCAACCCTTTTTATGCAGAGGAACGACATTAGCTAATTTCCAGTCCAGGGGAACTTTCCCCTTACTTAGGGAGAGATTGAATAGCTCAGCCAACGGTTTCGCCAGGACATCGCTCAATTCTCTGAGCATTCTTGGGTGCAAATTGTCTGGTCCCATGGCTTTGTTCACCTTGAGTCTTGCCAGTTCACTGTAAACTTCACCTGGTGTGAACTCAAAATTCTGAAACGGGTCTTCTGTGCTTTGTGTTGCCTTCAACTGGGGACCGTGTCCCGGTGCCTCACAGGTGAAGACTGAGCAGAAGTATTCATTCAGTAGTTTGGCTTTATCGGAATCTGCTTCCACGTAACTTCCGTCCGGTCTTCTAAGGTGTACTATCCCGCCTGTGTTCCTTTTTCTGTCACTAATATACCTGAAGAAGGATTTGTCCCCCTTTTTAATGTTTTTTAATGTTTTTTGCCAGAATTTCTTCCACTCGAAGTTTTGCCTCCCTAACTGCCATTTTGACCGCTGTAGACCTGGTCCTATATTCTACTTTTGCCTCTCTTTTCTCCGTGCGCTTGTAGGAGAGAAACGCTTTTTTCTTCTCCTTAATGAGGTGCGAGATCTCCGCGGTGAACCATTGGGGTTTATTGTTTCTTTGTCGTTTATTTACTGATTTTATGAAGCGGCTAGTTGCTTCATGTATAGAATTTTAAACTTTTGCAAGGACTGATAGGGTAGATCGTTCCAGAGTTTGAGAGCTAAGAAATCTGCTCATTTGCATGTAGGTTAACATGAATCTATATATGTGCACATATTTTTAATGTAATTACGCTTAGGTGAATTTTCATATATTGAGGATGCTCTCTACAGCCAAAATGAGAGGGTCTTTTAGATTGAAGACTATAACTTTGCTGATTCTGGTAATATGCTTTTAACTGGGCAGTCTAAAAGCCTTAACAAAATAAGCCAAATTCAGAAATATTGACAAGAAGGGTTGAGGATCATACAGGTTCAGCAGCAAGGTACAATTCCTTATCTAAAACAAGAGTCTTCCAAGGACAACAGTATATCAGTTTGCACAAATGGGACAAATTGATAGGGCCTAGAATGGATTTCTCCTTCAGAAATTCCCAGGGGTTTTAAGTATTACTGAGCAAGATTGGAATAACCCATGTCATCATCACCACATAGGACCCCCTCCCTTCAATCTAATATTAAGCTTACATAATCACAAAATACCAAAAGAAACCAGGTAGGTTTGCATGGAATGGTATTTGCTGTCTTTAAAAACATGTTACAAGTAGACAACTCTGCTGTTTCTAAAGACAAGCAGGATTTAAACCCCTACATATAGGAATCTCTACATGTAACTATGATTGGCCTTGAGGAAAAAGATTCATATCTACATGCTTTTTGAGGAGTGTCTCAAAATATAATTTTACCTGAGGGGCTTTAAGTGGGATACACTGAATTCAACACTTGAGAGATCTTGCAAAATAGACAATCAGCAGTCACTGTCCAAACAATGTGGTTAAAGTGGATGAACTGAATGTCATGTTGAACTCTTGCAAATCTCTTGATAAGAACATAAGAATTGCCGCTGCTGGGTCAGACCAGTGGTCCATCGTGCCCAGTAGTCTGCTCATGTGGCAGCCCTTAGGTCAAAAGACCAGTGCCCTATTTGAGTCTAGCCTTACCTGCGTACGTTCTGGTTTAGTAGGAACTTATCTAACCTTTTCTTGAATCCCTGGAGGGTGCTTTCTCCTATACCACCTTCTGGAAGAGCGTTCCAGATTTCTACCACTCTCAAAGTGAAAAAGAACTTCCTTACATTTCAATGGAGTCTATCCCCTTTTAACTTTAGAGAGTGCCCTCTCGTTCTCTTCACCTTGGAGAGGGTAAACAATCTCTTTCTCTACTAAGTCTATTCCCTTCAATATCTTGAATGTTTCAATCAATGTCTCCTCTCAGTCTCCTCTTTTCAAGGGAAAAGAGGCCCAGTTTCTCTAGCCTTTCATTGTACAGCAATTCCTCCAGTCCCTTAACCATTTTTGTCACTCTTTTCTAGACCCTTTCTAGTAGTACTATGTCCTTTTTCATGTACGGCGACCAGTGTTGGATGCAGTATTCCAGGTGAGGGTGCACCATGGCCTGGTACAACAGCATGATAACCTTCTCTGATCTGTTTGTGATCCCCTTCTTAATCATTCCTAACATTCTGTTCGCCCTTTTTGCCGCTGCTGCGCATTGCGCAGATGGCTTCACTGACTTGTCTACAAGTACTCTCAAGTCTCTTTCCTGGGGGCTCTCTCTGAGTACAGCACCGGACATCCTGTATTGGTGCATATGATTTTTGTTACTGACATGCATCACCTTGCACTTATCCACGCTGAACCTGATTTGCCATTTCAAGGCCCATTCCTCGAGTGTTTATGTCTTGTTGTAGGTCTTTGCAATCCTTCTGTGTCCTCACTACTCTGAATAACTTTGTATCGTCCACAAATTTAATCACCTCACTCGTCGTACCAATTTCCAGGTCGTTTATAAATATGTTGAAGAGCACGGGCCTGAGCACCGAACCCTGCGGCACTCCACTCGTGACGCTTTTCCAGTCCAAGTATTGATGGGCCAATGTATATACTAATGCTTGAAGTATGGGAAACAAGGTTCTGGGTCTCAAGGCTATGATGGAAGAGGACGAGTTGGATTTAGTAGAGATCACAGAGACGTGGTTCATGGAGAATCATGACTGAGATATAGTTATTGAACTAATTAATAGAGAACATTACTAATATCTGGTGATGTTACTAATAATAATAATTATCCTTTACTTGTTTACTGTAAAACCGATTTAAAATATTCAAAAATCAAAATCCATTAAGTGATATAGTGTGATAGTGAAGTGCTCAGACCCTCAACCAAAATGCCTGGTGATACAGCACGGCTCCGGTTGCCAATGAGACCATCATTGCCTTCACTGTCTCATACCATCAAACACATTGAATGTACTCAGTAAGCAAATACTAAATATATCAAAACCACTTATCTGAAACTCCTTGGTGGTGATGTCGATATCAGGTAGCCACACTGGGCTACAATTGCTTCCTTAGTGATAAAAATAATACTGCTACCCTGCTGTCCCAATTTCCTCAACCCCCAGTTTTATAGTAAACAAGTAAAGGGTGACTATTGATTATTATTGGGATATAGTTATACCAGGCTATAATCTGGAAGAAGCAGGAAAATAGTGGGCAAAACTAAAAGGAACTATTTTAAGGGCAACAAACCATTTATTAAGATAAGAAAGTAAAGAAGGCCATTCTGGTTCTCAACAGAAGTAGCTGAGAAGGGAAGGAAAAAGAGGTTAGCTTTTATAAACTACAAAAGAAAATCAATAAAGATATATGAAAAAAAAAAAGATCTCAGAAAGAGGAAGACAGACAAAAATATCTGGAAAACTTAAGAGAGGCTGGTTGAATAGTCAGGAAAGTAAATATACAAATGGAAGAAAAACTAGCCGACTCAGTAAAATGGGGGGGATAAGACATTTTTTTTAGATGTTAGAGATAGGAGGAAGTGCAAAAGTGGCACTGTGAGACTCAAAGGTGAAGGGGAGGAATATGTTGAAGCTGATAAAGGATAAGGCTAAATTGCTTAAAAAATATTTTTGTTCTGTGATCATAGTTGAAGTGACCAGAACAGGACCGCAGAAGAAAAATGCAAATAGTGATGGAGGTGTGGTAGACCCTGAAAGATTTTCAGAGGACTATGTTTGTGAGAAGCTAGCTAAACTAAAGGTGGACAAGCAATGGGGCCAGATGGAAGTTCTGGCGGCTATACTGGCTGACCTTTTCAATGTTTCTCTAGAGTTGAGTAGTATTGGAGAAGAGTAGATGTGGTCCCTCTGCCACAAAAATGTAAATAAGGAAGAGGTAAGGAACTACAGCAGGGATCTCAAAGTCCCTCCTTGAGGGCTGCAATCCAGTCGGGTTTTCAGGATTTCCCCAATGAATATGCATTGAAAGCAGTGCATGCACATAGATCTCATGCATACTCATTGGGGAAATCCTGAAAACCTGACTGGATTGCGGCACTCAAGGAGGGACTTTAAGACCCCTGAACTACAGGCTGTTAAGTCTGACTTCTGTGGTAAGTAAATTAAAACTGATAATAGTGAAATTTCTGGAATCCAGTGGATTAAGGAGCTAAGTCAATAGGGATTCACTCTGATTGGATACAAGGAATATGCTAGATGTGGTGTATTTAGATTTTAGCAAAGCCTTTGATATTTTCCACACAGGTATCTAAAAAATAAACCAAGTGCACTTGGAATGGACTCCAAAATGACACACTGGATCAGGAACTGGTTGAATGTATGGCGACAGAGGGTAGTAGTCAATGGAGTTTGCTCTGAGGAAAGGGATGTTACCAGTTGTGTGCCTCAAGGTTCGGTTCTTGGGTCTCTTCTTTTCAACATTTTTGTAAGGGCTGTCAGGTAAGATTTGCCTTTTTGAGGATGATACCAAAATCTGCAAGAGTAGGTATCCCCGATGGTGTGGATAACATGAGGAAGGACCTAGCAAAGCTTGAGAAATAGTCTGGAATTTGGTGGCTAAGATTTAATATAAGAAATGCACGCTTCATGGGTTCACTTATTCTTTGCACTTTCTTCCTTCACCTCAGTAATGGAAGAAGAGATTCTCTTTCTCAAAGGACCCTCAGCCACAAGACAGCATCCACTCAAACTCAGGGGAGGGAAATTTCATGGCGACACCAGGAAATATTTCTTCACCGAGAGAGTGGTTGATCCTTGGAATGAGCTCCTGGTGCAGGTGATTGAGGCAAACAGTGTGCAAGAATTTAAGAGCAAATGGGATGCCCATGTGGGATCCCTTAGAGGGTTAAGCCACGGGAACCTGCCACCAGGAGTGGTATCCCTAGGATAGTAGGCTTGAGGGTGGGTCAGTAGAGTGGGCAGACCTGATGGGCTATGGCCCTTATCTGCCGTCATCTTCTATGTTTCTATGAAGTGTTTATGTGATGAAATAGTTTTACTATTGCTTGTGAAATGGAAGCATGCATTGAGCACTCATCGGTGTGATTTAAGCTGATGCTGTGATAGAATTTCTGACTGTTGAAAGAGTCTCTCTAATTGAAATTCACTACCACATGTAGGTTGCTTATGGTGATGACTGTGTTGATTAAAGTACTGTGAATTGCTGACCCAAAAAATGTAGACCGTAGACTGGAAAAGGCTGATGTGTATGATCAAAAACAAAGTGGATGACCCATAACAGCAACAGATGAGTTTCACATGAGAAAGGTTGACAAATTTGTAAAGGACAACTAGAGGATTGCTCAAAGCATTATATTGCAATCCTGAAAACTTCAACATGAGAACATTAGGCCTTACACAGCCCAAAACACTACATCTCAGAGAGGAGAGTATGGCCTAGTGGTTAGAGCTAAAGCCTCAGCACCTTGAGGTTGTGGGTTCAAACCTCACCCTGTTCCTTGTGACCCTGGGCAAGTCACATATTCCTCCACTGCCCCAGCTACTGTGAGCCACCGGTATATGAAATTCCAATTCTCATTACTTCATCTGCCTTACAGCCCAGACTTAACACCATGTGGTTTCCTTCTTTTTCCAAAACTGAAGTAATACCCTTGGGGAAATCTGTTCAACTCAAATGAAGAAGTAGAAAGGATGTGAACTACTGATTGAAGATACAAGACATGCAGTTCTTTCATGACAGCTTTGAAAAACTTGTCCATCATTGTATGGCGAATGATGGCGACTATGCAGAAAAGTAAAGAGATGTAATAAAAGAGTAAGTTTCAAATGTTATTTTCATTTTTTATTCTTTAAACAAAAGGTATGGAGGTAGAGGCAGTACTTTTCATTTAACCCTTGCAGAAAAGGACAAAAAGACAAAGCTATAGCAATGTCGCCTGAGATATAAGAAAAACAGAGCTAAGCCCAACTTTGACAAATCTGAGCAAAAAGCCAAGATTTCATGTTGGCTTTAAAACTAGGATATGCCTCCTGTGTTCTAAGATCTGGGGCTAAATACATGAAAGCAAGACAAGTAGTCTAAAGGCCAAATAGACTTTGTTGAGAAAGGCAAAGAATTTTAACCAGAATGAAGGATGCAAAGCTCAGTGAGCTAAAATCAGAAATGGGAGGCTACTTGCAAACATAATCATTTAGACACACAGTATTTTGGAAGGAGCATAGGATGTATGAACAGAAGTGCCTCATTCTGATCCCATTTTATATAAGATGGGGAGGTACCTGGGCCCTGAAGCTTGCCGAGTCTGTAAGCTAAAGCGATCCCTAATAAAAACATGAGCAATTAGTTAGGGATTTGAGCGCATGGGAATTCAGTGGTACAAAATGAACTTTTATCAACTTGGCTAGTACCATATTATGATTGCACGACACAAAAGAAGGTCTGACTTAATCTGACAATTAAAACCTATAGCACAGATGAAATCATGTGCTATTGGTATGTTATTATGTAAATCTAATCTAATCTGAATCTCTGTATTGCACTTATCCAATACAGGTTCAAGACAATTAACAAACTAAAAGGCCCTTAAAGTGATATGGGGAATTACAGTGACATTAACTTATTAAATAAAGGTTACATAAATATCAAGTAAAGGTTCAAGGTAAATTCACAGCTAAGAAGTAGAGAGCTGCACGGGATCGACAGGGATCCTGCAGGGATGGAGGCACCTCAAGGAGTTCCTACGTGTTACCTCAGAAGCGCCTCCTTCTTCCTGCGCTCCATAAAGCTGCGTGCTGCGCACCCCGCATGCCAGCAAAGCTGACCTGGAAGTCTTCCCTCTGATGTCAGAGCTGATGTAGGAGGGAAGACTTCCAGGTTATACACGTAGAGCTGTTGTTTGCGGCCCTGCAAAGAAGCTTATGTGGCTGAAGGCAGGAAGGAGGCGGCCCACCTGGATGGCCTGGTACACACCCACAAGGAGGGGAGAAAGCCACAGAAAGGAGCGAGTGAGCGCATTGGGATGTAGGGGAGAGAGGAGACGTGAATGTGGGACAAAGGATGGAAAGAGGGGAAGGAGCATGTTGGAACATGGGAGGGACAAAGGAAGGAGGGAGGGGGTTGACTCGGGAGGGACACAGAAGGGAGGGGGCATGAACTTGGGATACAGATGGGAGGAAGGGGGCATGAACTTGGGACATGGAGGGAGGGAATAGAAAGGGAGAATTGCTGGGCATGAGTGTGTGAGTGAGAGGGAAAGAGAGAGATTGCACATGGGGAAAGTAAAAAAGGAGAATTGTTGGGCATAGGGATGGAGGGAGAGATGCATGGGGAAGAGACAGATGAGAAGGAGAAATGTTGTATATGGTGGTGGAGAGGGAACAGTAGCACAGATTGAAAGATATATAAGAGGGACGAATGTTGGACATAGTGGTGGAGGGAATGGAGGGAGATGTGGCATGGTGATAGAAGGAGAAATGTTGGGCATAGGGCTGTTGGGCAGGGGCGAAAGATGCTGCACATGGTCCAACGGATGAGAGAGGGAGAAATGTTGGATGTGGCAATAGAAGGGGAGGGGGAACGCTGTACCCTGGATTCCTCCCTCCTTCTCTCTCTTTCCCCACTCCCTTTGCAGCAAGTAATGAAGTGAAAGAGAGATGGTAGACAGTAAGAGAGAGAGGGAGACATGTTGCACATTAAGGTGGAGAAGAGAGGAAGAAATGCTGTGCAGGAGGGGGGAGGGGAAAAAGAGGGAGAATGATCCAGGATAGAAGGATGCTGTATAATGGGAGGGAAGGAAGAGAGAAATGCTGGACTGTGATAGACGGAACCAATGGACAGCAACTGCTTGATAAAGAGTTTGCAGAAGACAGGAAAGCAGAAAAAAGAGAAACTGGAACCTATTTGATGGAAAAATAAATCTCCAAAAGGAATTTATTGACTGAAATATGTTAGCTTTGGGAAATGTATATAGCAGATGTCTTTGTATTGCGTTCAACAGAAAAGGAAATGCATTTCTGGTTTTATTTCTCCAGTGCTAAATTACTTGCGGACCCTTGCTGTGGCTGGTGGGGATCCCCAAGTACTGCCAGCTAAGGACCTCCTGCATAGGTGGCTACAATTTCCCTCCACCAAGCGCAGCAGTCACTGGCAGCATCCCTGAGCCACCGAGGTACCAGCATCTGTGACTCAGTGATGCTACTGCTACCTGCCAAGCTTGGAAAAAGGGACCCCTGGCCACCTTCAAAGAAATCCTCAGCTGACATAGCTTGGGGGTCCTCATTAGAGGCTATGGCAGAGACCCATATACAAAGTATGCATTCTTCCCAATTAATATTTTCAAATTAATAAAGTGCTCATTTGCAAATAGGTCTCTACCAGAGCCTTTAAATCAGTAGCATAATTAAATAAAATAAGTACTTCTAAAATTTATGGGGATGGGCGAGGACAGAAGAGATTCCTTGTGGGGATGGGTTTGATTTCTGTCCTTGCACAACTATCTGTTAAGGAAATGGAGAATTATGGTTAGGTTATCATAGAGATGATATTTAATTATTTATATCCCACTTATATCCTAAGTGGTTTACATTCAGGTACTTTATCATATTTCTCTATCTAGTGTACCTGAGACAATGAGGGGTTAAGTGACTTGCCCAGGGTCACAAGAAGCAGTGAGGGCTTTGAACCCACAGCCCCAGGGTGCTGAGGCTGTAGCTCTAACCCCTGCACCACACAGATTCAGCGGCTCTGTGCTTCCTTCAAGCCCTACAGAATTTCAAATTCCAATTCAAAACAGACAATTATACTAAGAGCTATGGCCTCCTTTCCTCTTGACTCCTGGAGGAAAAGTCCATAGTCTATCATTGAGAAAGACTTGGGGGAAGCCACTGCTTGCCCTGGATCGCTAGGTTTTGGCCAGCTCCTGGGTTTGATGGATGATTGGTCTGACCCAGTAAGGCTAATTCCATACCATGACAATTTTATCTACTATTCTATGCACCCTCTATTTTAGCTTTGTACACTGCTTAGTTCTAAATAAACTTGGAAACAGTAGTTCTGTTCTGTGTGTAATTCCTATAGATGTGTAGGGATGAAATGAATTTACTGACTCTTAAATTAAATCAGACAAAAAAAATACTCTCAGATCATCCAAAACTCCTATCAGCTAACAAAAGCACAAGAGCTGTGAAAGAAAAAACCTACTTATGCTAAATGACTATCCAGTTCAATTACCTATCTTCAAGTCAAAAGGTATCATTAAACTTGGGCAGACTGAAGGGGCCATTGTGCTCTCGCTTTGTACATGACTATCCCTCTCAAGCTTTTTCCTTGCATCTATCAACATGCTTTAACTTCATCCTCTCCTTGTCCAATTACACTTTTGACAGTCAAATTTGACTCTTCCCCAGTTTGACATCCTCTTTGCAAGCATGGCACGCAACCATCTGAACATAAATGAGTGCTTTATAAAGATATGAGTAGGATCAGGAGCTAAGACTTAAGGTTTTATAATTGGTGCAAGTGCTCTTAAGCTTCAGAATTTTGCTAACTGAAGCACATGTGTGTAAAAAACGAAATTGGACAGGAATAATTTTCTAGTCTTGGAACTTATGCTGCTCTGCAGATATCTGCTCCAACTCTGTGGCTTAATGACAAGAATCCTCAAAGAGGTGTGAGTTCAAGAGAGACACTAGTTTCACATTCCATTAGTTTCTGATTAAGAGAGGGAGATATTTTCAAGCCATTTACCAAGGTTATGTACTGATTTATCTGGACTGTCTAGAATACTGCCCATTTTTCTCTAAGATAAATTAATGGGTGGTTCCTGGGGGAATGGGAGGATAATGTGTTTTGGTCAAGGGAGGAATCTAACCTACATAGATTGCACTTTTACATCTACATGTATTAGTTTGCACTGAAAAATACACGTAGAAAAAAGAGATGCCAAAGAAAGTACCTGTGGCAGATTTAAAATCACTCCCTACTTACAGTACAAAGCAGGAAGCACAAGAGCTAAGGTATCAAATGAATCTTTGCCATACCTTAAACTATGTATAATGCATACAGCCTGCGTGATACCACTGGACTCTAGACTCTAGCTCATGGAGAATGGAATAACCATAGATTTTATGGCCAGTTCAACTGAGAAAAAGTCAAAATTGAGATTCCAAATGTGCCATATGCGTTTTTATGGAAGAAATGGGATTGGAATCCTCTGTACACTGTCCATAGCTGTGGAAACTTTGATTGGAGGGGTTGAGAGAATGACATGACAGAATTTGTCCCTGTGAATAACTGCGGGAAACCATCCTGTGTCCTTCTTTAGTATCTATCTCAACCTCGGTCCTTCTACACCAGCATTCTTCAATGCAAGGCTTGAGGGGCGGTGGTTGGGCCCATTCATACTTCGATTCTTCCTTCTCTCCTTAAAGAATGACATGGGGATGTTTTCCTACGGTTTTCCATGGGGACAGTGACAAATTCTGTCACCGTGTCATTCTCTTGGAAGTCAGAGATCCAGCAGGCCATATAATGGAGCTTTATCTCCAGATAAAGTGTCTAAGTGCAGAGATAGGTGTCTTGAGCAGAAGAAGAAAGCGTCTAAAAAAATAGTTTAGGGCAACTATTGTGAAGACATGGCTCTTTAATGAAGAGGTTCTCTCCTCTAAAATAATGACAACTGATTGCATGTTGGGTTCTGATTCCTCATCAGTTGGGGAGGTGATGCACTCCTGCCCAGGAAGGGTGAGGTAGAGGCTGTAGCAACCCTTGCCAACCAAAAGCAGCACGAAGGGTGTGCCTTAGAAAAGTCACCACTAGCCCTTAGGCGAGCACGGGACACAACACAGGAGAAGAATGGAGGTCAAGGGTGGAGAGGGAAAGTGACTAGAGATTACAAAACAAATCAAATCAATTTTCTTAACTGCAATTTCACCTACAGCATAGTAACATGGCCCAAGAAATTAGACAGTGCTTCCTTCAGGTCTCGAAAGGCACAGATTCCATTTCTAAACAAATCAAACAAAATGAACAAATCCACTTCATATTTCTCTCACCTGATTTATAAGCTGCACAATACATCCTGAAGCAGCTTAAGAAACTCAGCATTTACAGCTGGAAGTGAAGTTCTCTGAGAAAGTTCTGCAGATTCCACTTGGGAATGTAAGCAGCAGCCCCTGAAACCTCATGGCTGACAAGAGATACCCTTAAAAAGCAAACTACTCTATTCAGCAGCAAGAGAAGGATCGAAGCTTTCCAGGCAAATGGATGAAAACATTAACTTGCTACATTTCTTGACCAGCCTTTCTTAAGTCATTTCATTTTAAATATCTGATCCCAGAACATAAGACATTTCAGGTCAGAATGACCAGACACGTGAACAGGACGTCCAAAAATCAAGGAGGGAAAATAGCCATTTTGGAAATTTTTCTTTTCTGAACATTACTCATCTAGACATTCTGGCCCTTAGGATGTCTATCTTTTTTGGCCATTTTCAAACATCTAAATGGCCCAAACAAGCCCATTTGGATGTCAGAGGTACCAGCATTTTAATGAACTGGCTGCACAGACAAGCCAATACAGCAATGGGGCACATAAAGGGTATCAGGTACACATTTCACCATAAGCCCTCCCAAACCTACTATACCCACCTGTCTATCACTCCAATAGCCCTTATGGCTGCACGTATCAGTGATATGGCAGTATAGTAGGTTTTCGGGTGGGTTTTACTGGGCTCATAAAAATAGTGGGTAATGTGGAATATGGGCCTGGATCCCCCAACAGGACAAGATCCCCCAAACACCGAACAGCAGTGGGAACAGACAAAGAGCATTGCACAAGAGCCAGCGGTATGAGTAATATGGATCCGACATAGTACTATGTTTTGGCGCCTGCATCAGGTGTCACTATAATATAGGATTCACAGCTTCTTTATTGATACGTGAATCCACAGTTGTTTGGACTTATGAATCCGTGTTCTGTTAGATTGGATTCATATATCGACAAAGAAGCTGTTTTGCTCTGTGAATCTATGTTAGAGTGAACCCTGATGCAGGCGCTTATGTTCGCCGAAATACAGTACTGTGTCGGGTCCATATTACTCATACTGCTGGCTTTTGTGCAATGCTCTTTGTCTGTTCCCACTGCTTTCTCTGCTGCCCACTACAACAGCCACCAGGCTACTCCAGACACCTGCTTGCTGCTCTACTAGGATTTCCCATAATATCTGCAGTTGGCATAGATGCTGGTATGTACTACTTCTTTTTCATCTTTAGAGTGGGGGGGGGGTCAATGACCACTGGGGGAATGTGGGGGGGGGGGGGGACATGCCTTCATGCATCCAGTGGTCATCTGGTCCGTTTGAGTACCTTTTTGGCCCTTATGCGCTTTTAAAACAAGTCTAGCTCCGACTGTCTAAATAACGCCCTGGACCTCTTTAAAAAGGTTTCATTATCCCTTCAAGATGTCCAAGTCCTAAGGCTGCTCCCTTAGAATTTAGATGTACTGGAGGGTAAATGATGTGCAAGATGTCTAAAAAGTCTGTTTTGAAAATCGGCACTTGGACTTTTTGGCAATTAAAACATCCAAGTGCCATTTTATGCTGGTTTTCTTGGACGTCTTTCTGTTTTGAAAATGAGCGCCTTAACTCTTAACACATCCCTGCCCTTTCATTGCTGTCATATAATTTGGGAATTAGCAAACTCTGTTTTGACCAGGTGAAGGAAGCATAGTTCCCAAAAGCTGGTCAAGATATGTATTAAGTTAGTCCAATTAAAAGGGATCATTTTATATTATTTGACAATATTTCTTTTCAAACATTCAAGTGAACTAAGAGCAATCACACTACTTCAGGCAAATGCAGAAAGGCCAAGATTACAGAAATACAGAACCAGACATATAAGAGAGCCATGAGACTGAGGCAGTCCGTCTGAGCGGCTGCAGCATTTCATGGACTCTCCACAGAGCAGACATGTTTGTTTCTGAGCTCACACAGTTGCATTTGACATGCACATTTCCTCCAAACGATTTCTTCGGACCAGCCGTTTTTCAATGTCCTGCTAGTGATGCATCTGTTGCCTGGTCTCAAACCTGCTTTGGATTACATGATAATGTGAGGTTGAGACATGTCAGAGACCAGAGCTGAAGCACCATGATTTCATTATAGGCTTTGCATTTGTTTTCTTCCTTAAGGAAATAATCCATCCAGTGGAAAGAAGAATTAAAGGAAGCTCCCTTTTCTCTTTTTGGTTGCATTCTGCAGCGCCTGTGCTCTTGTATTGCACGGTGGGGATCTGGCTTTTATTGCAGTAGGTAAGGCGGCCACTCCTCCTCTTCCTCGAGAGAGCAGACTATGTTTTGTGGGTGAAGCGGGCCCACACCTGCTGCAGCTGGGACCTGGAGATACGAAGCACAGAAGGCATGAGTCTGTGGTTGCCTGCGGTGAGGGGCATGTGCCTGCGGTGGGGCATGCGCACAGGGCTGCTCTCTGCCGAACGGCTGCGCTGGATGAAAGTGCTGCCAAGGTGAGGATAATGTTCTGTTTCCAGAGTGGAGGAGGAGAAAACGGAGGATGCCAGTCTTCTCAGGGGGCTGTACCTCGGAAGGGAGTGCCTGTCCTCCTCCAACTGAAAAACACCAAGAAGAGTGGAGGGAAAGGTGTCAGGCAGAGTTCACTTGCGCCTTCTTGTGTGTGTGTGCATGTGTTTTAAAATTATTTGATGTGCATGCTACAGAGTCTTCACTGAAGAGATGAAAGATTTTAATGCCTACAAACGCTTTTTGCAGTATAGAAGTGGAATGGGCAGCTGGAATGTTAAGTCTGGTTTTACAGATAGAACATACAAGTGAAACTAAGTCCCCAGCCCCTGTGAAAAAACTATACTAGCAGAAACATCACTTTCAGAAAAGAATATGTACACTGCAATAAATAGATGTGAGTTTAGCCCTTTGCAAGAGCACAAACATGACAGACATCAGTTTCATCAAACTCTTGGGATGTTTTTTTTCATTTTCTTAAAAGACACATATCACTAAAAACCAAAAAAGATTTCTCATTGCATTTCTGGAATGTACAAATTAACACATTCTAGAGCTTGAGCTCATTTCCTGTTTTACTTCCGACAATGTCCTAACCAAATTTATACTCAAGGTTTTCTCATATTATTAAATATCATGACTGTCCACCCTGTGGTGTGGTCAAAATTTACAAAACTAGAAAATAGGATAACATTAGTAAAAACAGGGTCCTATTCAAGGAAGAGTTTTTTCTGAATAAGGCCCATAGTGCATCTACACAGTTTCAAGCATTAATGACAGATTCGATCTAGAATTGTTAGAACTGAAGCATGTGATCATACGGAAAGGGCCGTTCTCTTTCTTACATTTTCAACACGTTTTTCTACATATTAGGAACAAGGATGGCCTGTATGAGCACTAACAGACTTAAGGCCCTTAGCTATAAAATGGGGCATTTACTATGTGCTAAACGTTAGTAAAAACAAACCCCTCTCAGCCTTGAATGATAATGATTCATTCCAGTATTTTGCTGATTAGTCTACAATTTCCAAGAGTATTTCAAATCCTGGGAGGCACTTAAGTGCTACCAGTGGACAAACCCATACAAAGGGGTGCTGAAAAGTTCTCAGTCCAACCAAGACCGTGTGGGGAAAGAGGAGCAGCAGCAAGATGGGCTACCCACAACCCACTGGCACCATTTTCGGCGGGAAGCCCTGCCCCACTTCAGCCCTTTAAAGAGCCATGGAGCAGGCGGGCCTTCGAACAGACCACTACACCGGAACTTCACCAGAGCTCACAAGGGTAGGACTTTCCTCTACTACCTGCTATGGTTCAGAAATGATCACTGCCTCCAGCATAACCACTACTTAAATTTAGAAGTATTAAGTATTTAACACTACCCACAGCAGTACTATAGGTCTGCTCCTGTGAAAATCGACACCATTTATTGTCTTATGCAAACATCAATGTTGCGATTCCTACGCTCCTATTTCTCAGTTACAACTGTCCTTCCCTATCCCATCATAAGCCAGGGCAACTACAGTTATTTGCACCACCTCCCCCATAGCAAATCTCTAGCGCACAGAGCCCGCTGTCTTACGCCTACCCCACCATCCCACTCACCCACACCCAAAAGCCTTAAAACTGCCCTTGCAGATAAAAGCAAAATGGCCCATCCGCAGTAACCATGATCTCTTCTTCTCTCTAAGAGATCCCTTGTGACTATCCCGGGCTTTCTTGAATTCAGACACAGTCTCTGCCTCCACCACCTCTTCCGGGAGACTGTTCCACGCATCTACTATCCTTTCTGTATAAAAGTATTTCCTTAGATTACTCCTGAGCCTATCACCTCTTAACTTCATCCTATGCCCTCTAATACCAGAGCTTCCTTTCAAATTAAAGAGACTCGACTCATGAGAATTTAGGTATTTAAACATCTCTCAATATAAATCCAAAAAAGAAGAAAAAATGTTATTAGCCAAGTGGTGGGAATTCCCCCTGAAAAACCATTTAATTCAAGTGGAGAAAAAGCCTCAAACTTGTGTAATATGCAGACGGCAACCCAATGAGTTTTTAGCCGTACTAATTCTGTATCATAGGCAAAAAATTCCACAATTCTTCAAAAATGGGAAATCTTCCCACCACTGTGCACAGGGAAAAGGAAAAAAAGAACAAGAGACAAAATTACACTTATCTTCATAGATGTCACCAATCAGAACACAATGCCAGATCCAACGCGTCAATCTTCCTGCTATAGCGAACTCAGCATTGGGGTGAAGATAATGAAATAGATCTTAATGTCGAACAAGGCTCTTGTTTCGCCAACGAGTGGAACTCCTGTTCTCTCCTGCTCTGTTCACTATTTGAGGCTCCTTTTATGAAGGCGCGTTAACGATTTAACGTGCGTAATAGTGTGTGCTAAACTGCTGGCCGCACTAGCTGCTACCGCCTCCTCTTGAGCAGGCGGTAGTTTTTCAACTAGCGCAGAGGTTAGCACGTGATTAAAAGTCACGCGCGCTAACGTGGCTTTGTAAAAGGAACCCTTGGCTTCAGAATGGCGCCCAGATTAAAACTCCATGCCTCAAGATGTCATTTCCGCTGGAATCCAAAAAGATCCTCAAAATTTTCTAACCCAAAACTAAAACAAAAAACTAATAGAACGCGCACCTTTCAAGTTTCTGGTTGAGTCCTTTAGGCCAGATAGTATCCAAGAAGAAAATGGATCTCTGCTCACTCTGGTAAAGCATAGTCTTCGAGTTCACATCACCCCTCCATGATGTCACTGGTATGTGATCCAATATGAAGCATCAAAACTCCTCAAAAGAATGTTTTTGCTCTGCACAATGTCGAGTAAATACATCTACCTGTCTTTTATGAGTAATATTGGAGCGCTGCTCAAATAACCGGGTTTTCAAACTCCGTGCAGTGTGACCTATATAACAAAGGTTGTACAAGCACACAACTGCATACACTACACCAGTGGTCTCAAACTCTAACCCTTTGCAGGGCCACATCTCTTCAACCTATATACGGCCTCTCTTGGCGTTTACCTGAACAAACAAGGCCTATCCTCTTATAACTATGCTGATGACATCACCATCCTCATTCCTTTCAACCAACCAATGTTCTTAATGTCAGACACACTACACAGAACTCTAGCTACAGTTATGACTTGGATGGAAGACCACAAACTGAAACTCAACCCAGACAAAACTAAATTCATCCTCCTAGAAAATAACAAAATCCCAACCATAACCAACTTAGAAATCAACTCTATCAACTACCCTTTGCAAACCACCCTAAAACTTCTAGGTATGACTATTGACAAAGGCTGCACCATGCAACCACAAATTAACAAAACATAAGAACATAAGCAGTGCCTCCGCCGGGTCAGACCATAGGTCCATCTTGCCCGGCAGTCCGCTCCCGCGGCAGCCCAAACAGGTCACGACCTGTCTGAATCACCAGAAGGGGCTCCCTTGCCACCTTGGTTTCTCATTGAAGTCCTATCTTCCCATCGAAGTCCTAACCCTCCGGTCTTGCACATGCACGACAAGTTGGGTTTCTATACTTATTACCTGGTTAGCTTTCTATACTTGTGTTACATCCCAGCTCCTCCCTCAGTATCCCACGATCCCTTTATCCCTCAGGAATCCGTCCAATCCCTGTTTGAATCCCTGTACCGTACTCTGCCTGATCACTTCCTCCGGTAGCGCATTCCAAGTGTCCACGACCCTTTGGGTGAAAAAAAAACTTCCTTGCATTTGTTTTGAACCTATCTCCCTTCAGTTTCTCCGAATGCCCCCTCGTACTTGTTGTCCCCTTCAGTCTGAAGAATCTGTCCCTATCCACCCTCTCTATGCCCCTCATGACCTTGAAGGTCTCTATCATATCTCCCCTGAGCCTCCTTTTTTCCAGAGAGAAGAGCCCCAGCCTATCCAACCTCTCGGCGTATGGGCAGTGTTCCAGCCCTTTTACCAGTTTCGTTGCTCTCCTTTGGACTCTCTCAAGTACTGCCATGTCCTTCTTGAGGTGTGGCGACCAATACTGAACGCAGTATTCCAGATGTGGACGCACCATCGCTCGATACAATGGCATGATGACTTCCTGCGTCCTGGTTGTTATGCCCCTCTTTATGATGCCCAGCATCCTGTTGGCTTTTTTCAAGGCTGCTGCGCACTGTGCAGATGGCTTCAGTGATGCATCCACCAGCACACCCAAGTCTCTCTCAAGTCTGCTGTCTCCCAACAATGCCCCCCCCCCAATTTGTAGTTGAACAACGGGTTCTTTGTCAGGTGCAACTCTGGGGAAGAGTGAACAAGAAAAGGACCTGGGTGTACTGATAGATAGGACCCTGAAGCCGTCGGCACAATGCGCGGCAGCGGCAAAGAAGGCAAATAGAATGTTGGGCATGATAAAGAAAGGAATCTCGAGTAGATCGGAGAAAGTTATAATGCCGCTTTATAGGGCAATGGTCAGACCACACTTGGAATACTGCGTCCAACATTGGTCTCCCTACCTAAAGAAAGATATAAAACTGCTGGAGAGGGTGCAGAGACGAGCAACAAAACTGGTGAAGGGTATGGAGAAACTGGAATACGAGGATAGACTTATAACACTAGGATTGTTCTCCCTAGAGAAAAGGAGACTGCGTGGGGATATGATCGAGACCTTCAAAATACTGAAAGGAATCGACAAAATAGAGCAGAGAAGATTATTTACATTGTCCAATTTGACACGGACTAGAGGACATGAAATGAAGCTAAGGGGGGACAGGTACAGGACTAATGTCAGGAAGTTCTGCTTCACTCAGAGAGTGGTTGACGCCTGGAATGCCCTCCCAGAGGAGATTATTGCGGAATCGACCGTCCTAGGCTTCAAGAGCAAACTAGATGCATATCTCCTTAAGAGAGGCATATAAAGATATGATGGACTATAAATTACGCCAGGGTACACCTGGCAGGGCCTCCGCGTGCGCGGATCGCCGGACTTGATGGACCAAAGGTCTGATCCGGAGATGGCAGTTCTTATGTTCTTATGTTCTTATGTTATATGCATGACCTTGCATTTTTCCATGTTAAAGCGCATTTGCCATTTGTTTGCCCAGTCTTCCAGCTTGTCCAGGTCCCTTTGCAGGTCCTCACACCTGCAAAGGGACCTGGACAAGCTGGGCAAACAATACAGAAATTTTTCACAGTTATGAGAAACCTCAGACAAGTCCGAAAATTCTTCGACAAAACACAATTTCAGCTCCTAGTACAATCTCTAATCCTAAGTATCCTAGACTAGTGCAACATCCTCTACTTCCCCTGCCCTGCAATAATGATTAAACAACTACAGACAATTCAGAATACAGCTCTGAGACTTGTCTATTCATTGAAAAAACATGATCACATTACTGAGGCATTCATCAATTCTCATTGGTTTCCAATCCAGGAAAGAATGCAATTTAAATTCTACTGTATACTATTTAAAACTATAAATGGAGACAGCCCAACCTACCTAAATGACCGCCTCATCCAAACCACCTCTACCAGGCATAGAAAAACACCCCCCCCATTCACTTACCCCCCAATCAAAGAAGTAAAACGGAAAAAACTATACAACGGACTACTGGCCATTCAGGCAGCGAAGATAGACAACCAAGTCTCCAACCTATTGACAACAACCCCAGACTACAAGATGTTCAGAAAGGAAATAAAAACTATACTCTTCAAGAAATCCCTTAATAAAGCTTAATACCATGATAAAGCTTAACCCCCCTCTTACCATCCCCTCCCTAACCCCAGATCCTACTTTTCCCTCTCTTGGAAACCTTCTCTGATCTAACGTTGTAACCCTTCTTCCATAACTCTTTTTGTAATCCGCTTTGAACCGAAAGGTAATGGCGGAATAGAAATCTGTAATGTAATGTAATGTAATGTAATTTGTAGGTACTTGGAGAGCTTCAGAAAAAAAGAGTTAATTTCTTATTAAAGAAATTACAATTTTGCATGAGGTAAAACTCTTTATAGTTTATAAATCTTTCCTTTTGACTAAGTCTTAATAATAATATTGTCATTTATAGCTTCAGAGACATATGATCAAGAAACTGTTTTATTTTACTTTTGTGATTATGATAAACATACCGAGGGCCTCAAAATAGTACTTGGCGGGCTGCATGTGGTTCACGAGCCACGGGTTTGAGACCACTGCAGTACACCAATTGTCTCACATGTAGCAGTGCACGTCATTGCCATGTTTTCCTTCCAGGAATGTAGACTTGATCCCCTTCACAATCAGAGGTTGTAAAAAAGCATCCACATACTTGCATATTCTTTCCAATAGGGATCCCCGGGCCAACACAATAGGCAGCCCAGGTGGATGTAACAAATCTTTATGAACCTTTTGAAGAAAATACATGACAGGAACTTTAAACTGCTGAAACGTCAAAAACTTATATTCAGCATAGGTGACATATCCAGACGCCTTCCCGTCATTAACAATGCCCAGTATTTCTGAAAAAATATCATCAAAAGGATCATTCTCCAAGGGTAAGTAATAATAATAACTTTATTCTTCTATACCGCCACAATCTTGCGACTTCTAGGCGGTTTACAATCAAGAGTGCTGGACATTCAGCGAAATACAATAAGTAGATATTCAGAGGAAATACAGAGATCAGAGACCTCAGGAGGCAATAGTATAGAAATACAATTTGCTGAGCGAAAATGTAATATGTACATTTTAGTAGGTAATGTCCGACAGGACCTGTTGGGGATAAATAGCAACGTAAAGTTACGATAAGATGAAGATAACAGATTATATTTATAAAAATGCTGTAAGTTCAGGTGGAATAGGGAGGGGGGAGGGAGAGGGAGAGCGGGTCAATTGTTTAGGTATTTCTGGAACAGGTATGTTTTTAGGCGTTTCCTGAATTCCCCGTATGTAGTGGGTGAAAGCAGTTGGTCTAGGTCTTTGCCCCATAGGACTGCTTGATGAGAGAGAAGGTGTTCGTGGTGTTTTTTCATTTTGCAGCCTCTAACTGGAGGGGAAATGAGTTTTGGGTGTGTGTTTCTCTTGAGTTTGTTATTAGAAAATGCGAAAAGGTCCGTTATGTACTTGGGGGTCAGGCCGTATAGTACTTTGAAGCAGAGGCAGGCAAATTTAAACCTTATTCGGGCTTCCATTGGTAGCCAGTGCAGCTGCCGATAGTAGGGTGTCACGTGGTCGAATTTCTTCAACCCGAAGATAAGTCTGACCGCAGCATTTTGCATTATTTGGAGACGTCTCATATTCTTTTGTGAGATTGCTAGATATGCGATATGCGAGTCAAGCTGACTCAGTATGAGGGATTGCATTAGGATTCTGAATGTTGACGTATCGAAGTATGATTTAATGGTTCTGAGTTTCCAGAGAGTAAGGAAATCTTTTCTGAATAGGGAATCCACTTGTTCCTTCATTGTTAGGCATTGGTCTAGAATAACACCTAGTATTTTCATGGTGGGCTGAATAGGGTAGTTGAGTTTATTGATGCATGGTGGGGTTTTATTGTCAAGCGGGTGAAGGGAGGCAACAAAGAATTTTGTTTTTTCTGGGTTGAGCTTGAGCTTGAAATCTGTCATCCATTATTCCATCTCATTTATGGCATCGGATACCTTGGGAATGGTTTCCGAGATGGAGTTGGCGAATGGGATGATGATCATAAAGTCATCTGCGTAGCTGAATAGTTTTATTCCTAGTTGGGTTAGTTTCACACCTAATGAGGACATGTAGATATTGAAAAGCAGTGTGGAAAGCGGTGACTCTTGTGGCACTCCGGATGAGTTGCTCCAGGTGTCGGAGTGTTCATTGTTAAAGCATATCTGGTAAGAACGGGATGTGAGGAAGCCACGAAACCAGTTTAGTACCTCTGCTCTGACACCAATGGCGTCTAAGCATTGCATCATTTTCTCATGGTCTACCAAGTCGAATGCAGAGCTCATGTCGAATTGCATGATCAGGGCGTTGAGGCCCTTACTAAATAATAGGCGCAGATAGTCTAGGATGGCAGCGATTACTGTCTCCGTACTGAATAGGGTTCTAAAGCCGGATTGAGTTTCATGCAGGAGAGAGAATTGATTAAGGTATTCCATTAGTTGGGTGTGTAATAATAGTAATAATAATAATAATTTATTTCTTATATACCTCTATACCGTGAAGTTCGAAGCCGTTTACAATAAAGATACATTTGACAGTACATGGGATAAAAACGGTTTACAATAAAGATACATTTAATCAGTACATGGGATACAAGTGGGTTACAGTAAAGATATATTTTGTCAGTACATGGGATACAAATGGGTTACAGTAAAGATATATTTTGTCAGTACATGGGATACAAGTGGATTATACTAAAGATATATTTTGTCAGTACATGGGATGCAAGTGGGTTACAATACAAGTGGTTTACTATCAAGGTGCATTTTGTCAGTGTAAGGGAAAGAGGTGGGTTACCATAAAGATACATTTAGTCAGTACATGGGTTACAATAAAGATACGTTTTGTCAGTACATGGGGTGCAGGTGGGTTACAATAAAGATACATTATGTCAGTACATGAGATTCAAGGTGGAAAGTATAATTAGTTTTGGGCCTTGGAATTAGGGGGCGAGGTGGAAGGGTCATGGCGAGGAAGAGTTGGGTATGGGAATTTAGAATTTGTTAAACAGTCGAGTACTAGTCCTGAATGGGATAGATGCTATTGGTCTGTAGTTTGTTATTAGCGCTGAGGATTCTTTTCTATTATTTGGGATGGGGGTTATTATTATGTGGCTGTTGTTAGTGAGGAAAGTCCCATTTTTTAGGTTGTAGGTTAGGTAGTGTAGTAGTGATATTTTGAATTCTGGTGGTGCCGCTTTCACAATCTCCGGAGGGCACGTATCTAGGATGTAGTGAGATTTAGAGTATTTGTTGTAGAGTTTGGTGTAGGTATTCCATTCTGGATCTAGAAAGGAACTCCAGATCATGTCTGTAGGTATTTCATTGTCATGTGAGTTAGCTATTTGGTAGTTGCTGGGGATGATTGTTACATCGTTATTGCTTATACAGTTATTTTTTAGGTTTTTAATTTTGGAATCAAAATATAGAGCTAGGTCCTTCGCGGTGGGTAACTTCGTATTATGCTCAGGTGTGGTGTAGCGGGTGGTGTCAAATAGGTTTGTGACTATGTTGAATAACTCTTTTGTATTGATTCCTTGTGAACCTTTGCATGATAAGTTAATTTTGGTGGAGTAGAACGCTTTGCGTTTGTCTTTTATCAGTTGTTTGTAGGTTTTTATGTAGGCTCTCCATTTGTTGTGGTCTGTCAGTTCTCCTGTTTTATTCCAAATCCTTTCTAGCCGCCTAGCTGTTTGTTTCGTTTTTAATAGTTCGGTGTCGAACCATTTGTTGTATTTGTTTGCGTTGCTTTTGCTTTTATGTATGGGGCGATTTTATCTAGGATGGAAGTACTGGTTGTATTCCAATGGTCCCAGAAGTCTATTCCTTCCTCTATTACTGTATGTGGTTTGTATTCTGACCAGTATTCTTCTGGATTAATATAACCTCTTGTTTGATGTTCTTTTTTTATCATCAGACGTGTTTTAGATTTTTGGCGTGACCAGATCAGCTTAAAATAATAGGTGAAGTGGTCGGACAAGATGTCGTGATGCCAGGTGCCTTCAGTCAGAGAGATGATTGGGTCAAGGTTTTCCTTTGTGGACATGACAACTAGGTCTAAATGATGGCTTTTTTCGTGAGTTTGTGTGGATACGGGGATGTTATAGTTGAGTAGAGTTAGGAAGTTTTTAAGCTCTATTGCGTCTGTGTTGTTCTCTTCGTCTAGATGTAAATTTATGTCCCCTGTGATGATGTTGTAGTTGGGGCTGATAGAATTGTGCAGGACTTTGGGCCAGCTTTGGCTTCTTTGGCTTTTGGGCCAGCTTTTAGGCGGGATGTAGAATAGTATGCTGGATAAGGAATCTTCTAGCTGGGTATTATTGATTTTACAAGCTAGGATTTCTAGGTTGTCGGTCATTTTAGAATCTAGAAGCTCGAACTCGAATCCTTCTTTAAGGATTATGGCTAATCCTCCTCCTTTTTTCCTATGCAGTTTAACATAAGGATTTAGAAATTGTTTGGTAGAAGATCAGATATAATAGGATCATCTTCTGATAGTAACCAAGTTTCAGTTAGAAAGAGGCAGGTTATTTGTTTGCTGGTGATCCAGTCATTTATGAGGAATGCCTTGTTTCTAACAGATCTGGTATTAAGATATGCACATGGGATGGAGGTAGTTGCAGCATTTACTGTTGAGTTAGTGGTTTTGATGGTATTTATTTTTTAAGGGTATGGTGGTGTCTTTTTTTTATATGAGATTACATTAATATGATTTGTAATGTCTTCTTGCAGGTTGGTGATATAGGGGAAGGATAGAACAGGGTGGTGGATGGATTGTAATTGAGGGTAGAGAGAGTGAACGTCTTTGATGTTACCGCTTATTAGGTAGATCAGTAGGATTAGTAGGAGATTCATGATTGGGAGGTAGATTAAGTATTCCTGAAGTCTTGAGGCAGGGGAAGGTTTTGTTTCCCTAGAATTTTTTTTTTTTTTTTTTTGGTGACCCGGGAAAGGAAGGTGCTCAAGGAGACCTGGCTGGCTGATCCAGGTGGGATTAGTTCTTAGGAGGTCCAGGTAGTAGCGACTAATAATTGGGCATGTTTCTAATAGATATTCCTGCGACTGATTAATGTGTCACTTGCAGTTGACTCTTGTGGTTGATCAGATGCTACTAATACATTCGACTAACATATGCAACTAACTTGTACATGCATCTAACAATTATATATGCACTTAAGTTACTTTGTGCCTAATAGTTATACATGACTAATAGTTATTCATGCAGTTAACAGTTGTACATGTGATTAACAGTTGTACATGCAATTAACAGTCTCTGATAGTTAATAATGTGGCTAACAGTTATTCATGTGGTTAACAGATGGAGGGTATGTGTATCTAACAATTATACTTGGTTGCTAGGCGAATCTTTAGGAGGGCCTATAGGGAGTCCTAGTTCAAGCGACTAATAATTGCGCGTGTATATAGCAACTATTCATGCAGCTGAACAGTTAGGCTTGCCTCTGACAGTTAATTATGTCTCTAATGGTTGTTTATGCTACTAGCGTTTAATTAGGCACCTAACAGTTATAAATGTATGGAAGAACTGGCAATTATAATTTGGCCTTAAAGAGGGAAACTTAGCTGACAGTCTGTAGTAGATGAGGACGCTTCTCCAGGGCGCTTCACAGAGGCGCATGCTAAGGCGCACGCGCCTTTGCCATGCACCTTAGCCGCACGCCAAACGGTGGTGCGCCGATGACGTCGCGGTCTATTCAGCAACTTCGCTGGTTTGGGGAAGGGACAGCGCGGTGCTCGCGTGGCTCTCTAGGGCTGGTTCACGAAGAAATGGCTGGTCCTGTGCAGTCCCGTCGGGAGGGGCGGAGAGCGCTCCCACACCGGCAAGCCTCTCTGCCTGCTCCTGGATCTAGCGATGTGGCCAAAGTGAGATTCAAACGAAAAACAAGAAATAAACAGAAACTAACAGAAAAACGGGTGCTGAGAGACTTCCTGAGCCTTCCAACTAGTGTCATTCAGCTGAGAATAAGCCTCCCGAAAATATTCAGTTTTATCCCAAATAACAACTCCTCCCCCCTTGTCTGCCTTCTGTATGACAATAGTGGAATCATTTTGTAAATATTGCACTTTCCAGTTTTTCCAACTCAGCATAGACTAAAGCTTTGAACCCAGCTAACACAGGGTCCAAATTACCAGGAGGAATCCATTTACTCTTCTCATGGACAACAGAACGATCTACCCTAGGTTCATAATCCGAAAAGAAAAATTTTGACTGTAAGGATCTAAAAAAATCGTTCCAGGTCTGCACGCAGAGTGAAAGGATCATAATTTTTCAATGGGATGAAAGAAAGACCTTTATTCAGCAGAGACAATTCCTGCTCAGACAACTGTCTAGAGGACAAATTGATCACTCCATTTGGGCTATTCTGGCTGATCGTATTACTGGGCCCCCTTGAGGTACTTGCTTCCTGAAACTTTACTATTATCATCACTGCTCCCAGATGAATCTGTTGTAGTCATCCCTTTACTGATTTTACTGCGATCTTCATGCATCCTCATCCATTTGTACCCAAATCCTTCCACGTAGTCCTTTTCAACTCTTTGATATTTTTTGTATTTTTTTATCCTCGGTTCTTCTTTAAATTTGTAACCTTACTCTGTAGATCCTGAAATTGCTGTTGAAAATCTGATTCATTTTTTAACACTTCTACCTCTTTACTAATAATTTCTGCCTCTTCTTTCAGTTTTTCTTGAGATGTCTGAATTATCAACAACATCAAATCCAACGAGTAGTAGTTCAGGATATTGTTCCAGCGTTCGATAAAAATTTTATTACATTACATTACATTAGGGATTTCTATTCTGCCATTACCTTGCGGTTCAAGGCGGCTTACAAAAGATTTATAAACAGGGCGAACAATAGATTTGCTAGAGTGGTAGAGAGTAGATCTTTTGACATTTCTTTGGTAGTTAAGAACAGGGAGGCTTAACAGAAGATTTATAAACTACAATTGTCCTTGCTATGATACTAAAGGGTAGATCCTTTGTCTATTTTAGTGTTGTTGAGAGTACGTGAGGTTAGGGCTGTTTCAGGAATTTCTTGAAAAGTATAGTTTTTAGTTCTTTTCTGAATGTCTTGTAGTCTGGGGTGGACATCAGAAGGTTGGAGATCTGGTTGTCCAGTCTTGCTGCTTGAGTGGCTAGGAGGCCGTCGTGTAGTTTTGATCGTTTTACTTCTTTGATCGGGGGGGGGGGGGGGGGGGAATGAATGGGGAGTGTGTTTTTCTGTGTCTGGTTGTGGATGCTGGGATGAGGCGGTTGTTCAGGTAGGACGGGCTGTCTCCGTTAAGAGTTTTAAATAACATGCAGTAGAATTTGAATTGTATTCTTTCTTGGATTGGTAGCCAATGTGAGTTGATGTAGGCTTCTGTGATATGGTCATGTTTTCTCAATGAGTAGATGAGTCTTAAAGCTGTATTTTGGATTGTTTGTAGTTGTTTGGTCATAAAGGTTGAGCATGGGAGGTAGAGGATGTTGCAATAGTCCAGTAGTCCTAAGATTAGGGATTGTACTATAAGCTTGAATTGTGTTCTTTCAAAGAATTTCTGAATTTGTCTGAGATTTCTCATGATAGCGAAGGATTTCTGAATTGTGTTGTTTATTTGCGGTTGCATGGTACAGCATCTGTCTATAGTTATTCCTAGTAGTTTTATGGTGGTTTGGATGGGGTAGTTGATTGAGTTGAGTTCTAGGTTGGCTATGGTTTGGATTTATCATCTATGAACAATCTCGGACCTTTATTCATCCTGAGTCCATGAGGAATTATTTCTTTCTTACAATAATCTACCATAGCCCCACTGTGGATTTCAGTCTGAGCAACACATTTCAATCTATCCCAAAGTTCTGTCCATTTGGGATTCTGAGCCACATTCCCCAACACCGATGATAAAGAAGGTGCTTGCAAATTGGACTCCTGCTGATCGCCTTTCCTCCAAAGTATACAGATTGAGATCTTTAAGTCTGTCCCCATATGCCAGGGGTGTCAAGTCCTTCCTCGAGGGCCATAATCCGATCGGGTTTTCAGGATTTTCCCAATGAATATGCATGAGATCTATTTGCATGCACTGCTTTCATTGTATGCTAATAGATCTCATGCATATTTATTGGGGAAATCCTGAAAACCTGACTGGATTGCGGCCCTTGAGGAGGGATTTTGATACCCCTGCCTTATGATGAAGACCACACACCATTTTAGTAGCCTTCCTCTGGACAGACTCCATCCTTTTATATCTTTTTGAAGGTGCGGCCTCCAGAATTGAACACTATTCTAAATGAGGTCTCACCAGAGCCTTATACAGAGGCATCAATACCTCCTTTTTCCTATTGGCCATACCTCTCCAAATGCAACTTAGCATCCTTTTTTTTTTTTTTTTTTTTTTTAAACGTATGTTTATTAACAGTGAAAAAATACACCGCCCGACTGGGCACAACAACAATCAACAAAAAGGCAAAGGTCATGCCATTACATAGGAAAAGCAGGAACAATAGTATTATTACTACCCCACAATGACCCCCACACGGGTATAATATACAGAAATGTAATAAGAACAGGGAGAGCAACGGGGGCAGACTCCTTAATGTATGACTGCACGGTGAAGCCGCCCATCAGGAACAGTGATCTTCCACCACATTTTTCTTTTATACCAGAGTGACAACCCCCAGACACTACCCAGAACTCAGAATATCAATCACACACTACAACATCCGTCCCATACAAACCATTCACTCAGATCCCCAAGCATCCCCCCTCCCCCCCCCCCGCCCCTGAGGCACCAAAGTGTAATAGGAAATAAAATGTAAAAAATGTAAAAAACAGGTAGAATTAGAATGTGCAGCAGGGGACTAGTCAAGAATGCATAGAAGAGAATCTGATCTAAGAAGACCCCCGCTCCCCCTCCCGTGCGCACGACGGCACCAGGTCCCGCAGTCTCTCCCATAAGCCAACGTAGTGCTGCTTAAGCACGCTCGGTGTCCTAGCATAGGATCGAATTTCAAACTGAGCCACCTCCCGGAGTCGACTCCTCCAGTGTTGTATCGGAGGTGCCTCCTCAGACATCCAATAAGTCAATATCAATTTCTTCACTACTAGAATAGCGTTATAAAGGAATCTGCATTGGGGTGTGGTGAAACCCTGATCCTGGAGGGAATTCTGCAGACCCAGGAGTATGAACCCATAGTCCCATTCTACAGTACGTTGCACTGCTTGTTCCAACAAAGGGAGGGCTTCCCGCCACACACTCAACCGAGGGCACTCCAAAAAGGAATGAAGATAGGTACCGGCGCTGCTCTTGCACTTCTTACAGAAACCGCTCTCCCAAAGTCCCATGCGTGCCCCCCTCTGCGCCGTGAAATAAGCCCGGTGAAGGATCTTATACTGGAGTTCTTGGAAATCTGCAGATTTAGTGTAGGAGTAGAGTGTAGCAAAACATGCCGCGAATTGCGATTCAGAAATATCCTGCCCCAAATCCCGCTCCCAGGAAGAGCGCACTGGGGTGAGTACCGAAATAGCAAGAGAGGACTTAAGAATGCGGTACCAGTGCGCCAGGGAGTTTGTTGTAGGCTGAGTGGCCGAAAAAAGGATATCCAGAGGCCCCTTGTCCCAGGCTCCAGCATCTCCTCTCCGTTCCGTCTCCCAGTAGTGACGTACTTGAAAGTAAGAGTACAAATAGCATGAAGGGAGACCCCACACGTCCCGTATCTGCTGAAAGGATGGGAACCCGGTAGGAGACAAATCAAGTAGGTGTTCCATCAGCAGACATCCCTGGGCCGCCCAGTGCTGAAATACAGATCTACCCATACCCGGTGGAAACCTGGGGTTACCCCCTAAACACATGAAAGGGGATATGTCCGGGGGCAGTTGCTGTCTACGCCTCCACCAACGCCACGCCAGCCTTAGCGGACGCAGATAACGGAAACAAGCGACGTATCGCCTCCCAGGATCTTCTTGTCGATGTAGTAGATTCAAAAATTGGAAAGGGGCACTCCAGCTCGCCATCCATCCCTGGGGAGAATAGCGTGGGCACTCTGTGTAGCCCTCGTGGATCCATCGGAGAAGAGAAGCAACGTTATAAAGCCGGATGTCCGGGACATTAAGTCCCCCCAAAGATTTATCCAAGATGAGTTTGGACATTGCTATTCGAGGAGTGCGGGACCTCCATATGAAACGGGAGATAGTGGATTTAAAAACAAGTTCGTCCCTTCTGGTGAGCCAAAGCGGCATGGTCTGTAAAGGATACAAAAGTTTTGGTACCAGAACCATTTTTACCAAGGCCACCCGGCCCAGAACCCCCAGCGGTAATTCCTGCCACGCCTGGCACAGTTTTGTAATAGCCTCGAGTGGTCGGCGAATATTAGCGTTGTACAGTGTAGGTAGATCAGTGCTAAGGTATATTCCAAGGTATCTCATCGGTTTAGTCGTGGGTGCAATGGGTAACACCGCATGCCAGGGCTCCGCCCGACCCCCGGCCAGCAACAATAATTCCGATTTACTACAATTAACTTGTAATCCCGACAGTGTACCAAAAGCACGGATCACCTCCAGAGCTCTGGGCAAATGCAAGGAGACCTGATCCACATAAAGTAAGATGTCATCAGCAAACAAGCTGATTTTACATTCCTGGCCCCGTACCCTAATTCCCTGAATGGTCTCATCCTGCCGAATTTTCGCCGCGAGGGGTTCGATAGCCAAAAGAAAGAGGAGCGGGGAAAGAGGGCACCCCTGTCTCGTACCTCTCTGTAATCCGAAGTCCGCAGTTAAACCCCCGTTTATCAGTAAGCGCGCCCTAGGGTTCTGGTATAAAGCTGATGCCCAGGCCAGGAAGTCGCCCTGAAATCCACCCCGGCGCAAGACCCAGAAAAGATAATCCCAAGAAATGCTATCGAAAGCTTTCTCCATGTCCAGGCCCGCCACCGCCTCTTGGCCGCCACTTCCTACCCTATCATGAATCGCCCCCAAGACCTTCAGCAGATTCATAGAGGCATAACGGCCCGGCACAAACCCAACCTGGTCTGAGTGTATAAGATCGGGGAGAATACCATTCAGACGCCTTGCCAGGGTCGCCGCCAGGAGCTTGATATCCTGATCCAGGAGGGAAATCGGGCGGAACGACCCCACCAGATCTGGGTCCTTACCCGGTTTAGGGAGCAGGACTATGTGCGCCATGTTATCCGGAAAGGATCCCCCCGTCCTCGCCACCTCATTGTACATCGCGCTCAGGGGCTGCGCCACCAAATCCTCGAGGATGCGGTAGTATTCGGGACCGAACCCGTCCGGGCCCGGCGCCTTGGCCAGTTTTAGAGACCGAATGGTGACACGGAGTTCAGCCTTGGTTATAGGCAGACTCAAGGATGCGGCCTGATCCTCCTCCAGGCTCGGCAGTGATAGACCCCTGAAAAAGTCCCCAAGAGCAGCCTCATCCAGTGGACGTTTACCGTATAGGGTCTCATAATACCTAACAAATTGTTCAGCAATTTGACTCTCCCCTTCGTGCCGAGTACCCCCGGCATCGCGAATTGCTGTAATAAGTTGACGTTTCTTATACGGTCTCACTAGGTTTGCCAGAAGTTTCCCTGTCTTACCCCCCCATCTATGCATGTTATACCGTTGAAACGCAAGGGTCTGCTCCGCTCGTTGGCGAAGTAAGGTCTCAATGCGATCTCGGATTGTCTTGTATTCCTGTCTCTCCTTGTCCGAGAGGGAGGAAATATGGGCCCTGCGAAAGCCGTGCAGTTGCCTTGTGAGGGTCAAAAGCTCCGCTCCCCGGGCCTTACGTTTAGCCGCAGTGTATGCGATCACGTGCCCCCTCAGAACTGCCTTGGATGCATACCAGTAGGATATCGGTCCAACATCAGGGGTGTCATTAGTGGCCTGGTAGTCTGCCCACCGTGCCCTAAGAAACGTCCGGAATTCCTGGTCATGGTACAGGTGCAATGCCATTTTCCAAGATGAGACCTTATTGCCAGCCGCGAGAGTCAAAGTAAGATCCACAGTAGCATGGTCCGAAATCGTGGAATCCACTATCTCCGACTTAGCAGCCCTAGGGAATAACCTTTGATCAAGTAAGATATAATCCAGGCGAGCGTACACTTTATGGACATGAGAATAATAGGTGAAGTCCGAATCAAATGGGTGCAATGCCCGCCAGGCGTCCACCAGGCCTAACTGCTGTGTTAGGAAGCCCACCCCCTTGTTGTCATGATCCCTCAAACTTCCCCTTGGAGGTCTACAGTCCACCCCCGGGTCTGCAGTGATATTCATGTCCCCCCCCAGGACCACCTGATATTCCGGGTAAGCCGATATTAGAGAGAGAACCGTGGAGAAAAATTTATGACAGTAAGAGTTGGGGGCATACAAATTACAGAGTAACAATTTCAAACCCCACAGTTCCCCCAACACAAGTACATATCTCCCCTCCCGGTCGGACAGTTGTTTATGCAAGACAAAGGGCAACCTCTTGTGGAACAAAATTGCCACCCCTCGACGTCGTCCCCCAGAGGAGGAGGAATAAACATCCCCGACCCAATTTCTCCGCAATTTAGAGTGTTCAATCTGAGTGAGGTGGGTCTCTTGCAGGAAAGCCACATCTGTGTTCAGTTTACGTAGGCTAGTAAGAATACGAGATCTCTTTACTGGGGACCTGATGCCATCAACATTAAAGGTAACAATCCTCAGATCAGCCATAACAGTGAGAGAATAGCTTTATGCTGCACAGTAACCCTGAGAGAAACATCCCTCCAAGAGTGAGAGAGTTCATCCATTCTCCACCAGCCAGACAGGAACTGGTCCTGTGCAGAAGGAGCAGATGGGTCCAGACGAAGCCTCCCAGCTAAGCTTCGCTGCCCTCGGTATCGTTGTGCCCCCTGGTCCCATCCCCCATACCCCCATACATCCCCCCCGTACACACATCCCGGACTCAACCACACACTCCCATTCACACCCCACCTCACATTCCTCCAGCAGCCCTCCACCCCCCACCCTAGCCCCCCATGCTGATCCCTCCCCACCAGCATACATACCCATAACTTTATCCCCCAACCTGCCCGGATCCCTCCCCCCCCCCACCGACAAGTCCCCAGTTATACATTCTCTGCTGTTAAGAATAAAACATAAGTCAAAATACCAACAATGAACAATGGCAAGAAAATACCAACACGTCCATATGGACCCTTCAGAGCAACCGCGTGCTGTTTCAAAGGAGAAGATCCCCATCCGGCTGCAGGAACCAGCACTGAGAAGTCAAGTAGAGTCCTCCCGGATGGGGTATAGCCGGTGGGAATTCAAAAGGCCGCAGGAAAACTCAGACAGCGAGGCCCCACATCTCCATGCGCGGGTCACCGAGATTGCTCCATCCGCCCGGTCCCAGGAGCCGGTTCCCCGCAGAAAACATTAGTTCTCCTACTATAGCAGTTGCTAGGGTCTCGCGGTCCCATGAAGCATATTTAGGCTGTACATTCAGGCGTCCATTCCCCCTGCTAGGCTCAGAAGGTCTCCAGCACAACTCCATGAAGGGAACCAGCTTTAGATGCAGGTGAGTCGCAGGCAGCAACAGCCAGACAGGATAACATTAGACGGGAAGATTCGCCAGGAACGCCTTGGCCTCCTCCCCGCTGCTGAAAGTAAGAGTCCGACCCTCATGCCAGACTCGAAGCTTCGCTGGGTAAACCAGCGCGAATTTGATACCTCTGTTGTGTAAATCAGTGCAGGAAGGCGCCATGAGCTTACGTTGGGCTGCCACCCTCACAGAGTAATCATTGAAGATGAGCACTCGGGCTCCCTTGTAATCCAGGGCCCCCGCCTTTCGGAAAGCCCGGAGAATAAGTTTTTTCCCTCCAGTTAGAGAAGCGGGCAATGGCAGTTCTCGCCCTTCCCCCCTCCGGGGGCCGCGTTCCAATGCGGTGCGCCCGTTCGCATGCGAAGGTCTCCGTGCCCCCGGTCAGTTTCAGAGTCTCAGGAAGCCAGGTGCTAAATACCTTGTAAAGTTCCTGCTCGCTCACTGTCTCTGGGAGCCCGACCAGCCGCAGGTTGTTCCGCCGGCTTCTGTTCTCCTGCTCCTCCAGGGCCTCCAGTAACTCCCGGGACGTTTTTTTCAGGTCTTCCACCTGGGTAGTCAGCGTCGCGCACGTGTCCTCCTGGTCGGACACGCGCTGCTCAACCTCCGTCAGGCGCCGGCTATGGGAGTCAAACTTTTCATGCATTTCATCCACCGCCGACTGAATTTTATTCAGTTTGTCCTCCAGCGCCGCCGTGACCGACCGCGTGATGTCGGTAATCCAGTCACCAGCGGGGATGGTAAATGTGGCCTGCTCCGCCGCCATCTTGGAGGGGGTGAGAGAGGGCTTATCCCGGATGCCTTTTGCTTGTTTAACGGGCATCCCCCGTGCCGCCGCGATCGCTCCGGGTGGTCAGTAATAGAGGAGAGTTTTATTCCCAACCTCGCCTGCCTGGATCCGCAGTGGGGACGCAAAAGAGTCGGTAATATCGCCGGTTTAGTGGGTGGGAGGCAGGAGCTCTCCGGTCGTGCGACCACTCAGGCAGGTTGCATCACGTGACCCCCAGCATCCTTCTAGCTTTCGCCGTCACCTTTTCAACCTGTTTGGCCACCTTAAGATCATCACATACAATCACACCCAAGTCCCGCTCTACCGTTGTGCACATAAGTTCTTCACCCCTAAACTGTACCATTTCCTCAAGTTTTTACAGTCCAAATGCATGACCTTGCATTTCTTAGCATTAAATTTTAGCTGCCAAATTTCAGACCATTCTTCAAGCTTCACCAGTGTAGGGCTGGAGGTCTGATAAGTTCTGATCCAGGGCATCAGAACACAGGCAAGGTCAGGGTCAGCATACAGGCAGTTCTGAACCAGGCCAGGTCGGCACACTGATCTAGGCCCTGAGTAAGGCTTTGAGGCCCTGAGTAAGGCTTTGAGGCCCTGTGTAGAAGTATGAATCCTTTCTCTTTTCCTCTTGACAAAGCAAGGAAAAAGGTTTGCACCTTGAGACAGAATGTTGAGGCATTCCCCCCTCCCCTTTTGTCACAAGACCCTTGTCACATATTAACCTGACACAAGTTTATCCTTATCCCTTATATGGGCAACAATCAGGCTAATCAAGAGAGCTTAAGGAGCATGCATTATAACCTTTGGATTGTCACATGCTTATCTTATTTGAGCCGTCCTTATTTGGAAAGGACATCAGCTGACAGGCACTGCATATGTGCAAAGACTCAGGCTCTGTTCACGTGTTAATTAGGCCCTTGTCTAAGTGCTGAGTTGGAGGATGATCACGAGGTAAAAGCACGAAGTAAAGGGAGGGTGATCACAATGTATAAGCATGTATCTTTCTTTGTATCCACCAATGTAAAAGCATGTACCTTTGTACCCACCAATCATGAGATGTGTAAACGAGGGAGTTACTATGATGTTATTAACTTAGAAGCATAATAAAAAGGGACTCAGAGTAGAGAATGACACGGTGAAAAAATTGGTCCCCGTCACCGCCCCGTCCCCGTCTCACCATCCTCTGCACCGCCCCGTCACCGCCATTCCCTTCACCGCCCCGTCACCGCCACTGCCACCCCATTCACCGCCCCGTCACCGCCACTGCAACCCCATTCACCGCCCCGTCACCGTCACCGCTGCATACATAAAAGCCTCAAACGGGTACAATTTTATATACTTTTCTTTATTTACGTATAAAGGAAACATTTTTTAAAACTTTAAAACTTAGTTAAATATTAGTTAATAACTATACAAAAACAAACACGACATGTACTTTAAATGCTTACAATGTTAGCCTACATGGTAAGTAGACGCGGCCGCTGTACCTAATCGCGACAAAGATCTCCCTGCCGTGATTAGCATAGTGACCGCGGCTACGGCTGCAAGTCTCCCCTCCCCCCAGCGATCACGGCAGGAGGGCACCCAACCCCTCCTGTAGACCCCCCCCAACGGCCCTCCCGACAATCGCAGCAGGAGGGTACCCAACCCCTCCTGCCGGTCCTCCCCCAACGAACCCTCCCACCCCGGAACCCCCTTAGTCTTACTTTCCAAGTTGGACCGGACGGCTCCTCACACGTATGGCCAGCAGGCTTGCCTCCGTCCAAATGAGGCGGGCCCGCCCCTACCCTGCCCAACCCACAGGATCCTAGGGCCTGATTGGTCTAGGCACCTAAAGCCACTCCCGCTATAGGAGGGGCCTTAGGTGCTTGGGCCAATCAGGCCCTAGGATCCTGTGGGTTAGGCAGGGGAGGGGAGGGGCGGGCCCGCCTCATTTGGACGGAGGCAGGCCTGCTGGCCAGACGAGCGAGGAGCTGTCCGGTCCAACTTGGAAAGTAAGACTAAGGGTGGTGTTTCGGGATGGCGGGGTTTGTTGGGGAAGGGTCCGGCAGGAGGGGTTGGGCACCCTCCTATTGGCGATATAGGGGGCCGTTGGGGGGGCCGGCAGGAGGGGTTGGGCACCCTCCTACCAGTGATCATAGGGGGGCTGTTGGGGAGCTGGCAGGAGGGGTTGGATATCCTCCTGCTGTGATCGTCGGGGGGGCTGTTGGGGTAGGCAGGAGGGGATGGGTACCCTCCTGCCGCGATCGTTGGGGAGGGCTGGTTCTGTCGGCATGAAGGGCTGAGCACCTTCCTGCCGGCGATCGTCGGGGGGGGGGGGCGGGTTCTATTGGCAGGAAGGGTTGATCTGACAAATGAGGAGCACGGTGAAACACAGGTAAATAGCGGTTCCTAGAAGGGGGTACATTGGCCTGCGGGGACAAATCTTTTCACCGTTTTTGCGGGCGGTGAAAACTTTTGTCCCCGTGTCTGCGGCGATTTGGCTTTGGAGTCTCCATAACCCGCAGCCAAACCGCAGCCACGCCGCAGCTGCCTGCGGGGATCGCTCCCCGTGTCATTCTCTAACTCAGAGCCAGCCCCTGGCAGCACCTCCTTCCCGACTCTAAGACTGCGTGTGTGTGTTTCCTGTGTGACATTCCTACGCACCAGGTCTTTCTTCATGTTATTCACACCATCCGGCATGTCTACTCCATTGCAGATTTGGTATCATCTGCAAAGAGGCAAATCTTACCTGACAACCCTTCAGCAGTTTCAGTTTCACCTGGTAGTTCTTTCTGTATACCTCTTCTTGAGTTTTTTTATATTTCACAAATGCCAACTCTTTTGCCTTTATTTTCTCTGCCACTAGTTTAGAGAACCATATCGGTTTCCTTTTTCTCTTATTTTTATTTATTTTCTTCACATAAAGGTCAGTAGCCATTTTTAGTGCTCCTTTCAGTTTAGACACTGATTTTCCACTTCTCTTATGTCCTCCATTCCTAACATCTCTTCCTTCAGGTACTCTCCCATTTTACTAAAGTCCATGATAGGCTCCAGAGTAATCTAAGGAAATATGTTTTTACAGAAAGGGTGGTAGATGCGTAGAACAATCTCCTGGAAAAGGTGGTTGAGACAGAGACTGTATCTGAATTCAAGAGGGCCTGGGATAGGCATATGGGATGTCTCGGAGAGAGAAAGAGGTAATGGTTACTGTACTGCAGATGGGTAGACTGGATAGGCCATTTGGCCTTTATCTGCCATCATGTTTCTATGTAATCGTTATCTATTTTTAAATTTAATTTCTGTCAGAGCTGAAAATCCAAGTTTTCAAAGATAAGAAGATCCAAATGGTAACAAAGCCTTGATTGCTTTGTTGCTCAAATTAGGATAAGTACTGCATAAAAACTAAAACTAAAATTACTTGTCGTTAGTTTTCAAGGACCAATCATGTCAAAGAATAATGCTTGTCTGGGCAGTTGTATCCTTACGCACACAGATGCTCATAACATTGACAAACTCTTGCGTATTTTTATTTTTAAAAATAAAATTCTGAAATCTCTTGAGTGCACACAGTTTGAGAGACACTGATATAGAAAAATGGAATAAATAAATAATAAATAAATGGACTGAATGCCCTAAGGTTGGGCCCCAAAGTGATAGACTGGGTCAGGAACTCGGTACCTTAAGCTCCATCTCTGGCAGTATTCAAATCCAGACTCAAAGCTCACTTCTTTGAAGATGCTTTCAATTCCAAACTCCAAACTACCTTCTAAGCACCAATATCTGTCTTATCATTCCCTCTGTAACTCCCCCACCTGAGCACTGTGTATTGATACACATTCTTGTCAAAATTGTCTGTTTTGACTAGATTGTAAGCTCTTTTAAGCAGGGACAGTCTCTTTTAACTTTTGAGGTACAGCACTGCATACGTCTAGTAGCGCTATAGAGATGATCAGAAGTAGTAGGAACTGGTTGCGTGAAAAGCAACAAAGAATGGTGGTCAAAGGAGATCGCTCTGAGGAAAGGGATGTTACCAGTGGTGTGACTCAAGGTTCGTTTTTTAGGCCTGTTTTTAAAAAACATTTTTATAAGCGATAATGCTGAAGGGCTGTCTGGTAAGATTTGCCTTTTTGCAGATGATATCAAAATCTGAAATAGAACAGACACCCCTAATGGTGTGGATAATATGAGGTGAAGCTTGAGGAATGGTCTGAAATTTGGCAAGTAAGATTTAAGAAATGTAAGTCCTAAAATTTGGCAAGTAAGACCTAAGAAATGTAGGCCATGAATTTGGACAAAAGAACATAAGAATAGCCTTACTGAGTCAGACCAATGGTCCATTAAACCCAGTAGCCTGTTCTCACAGTGGCCAATCCAGGTCACTAGTACCTGGCCAAAACCCAAGGAGTAGCAATATTCCATGCTACTGATCCAGGGCAAGCAGTGGCTTCCTCCATGTCTTTTTCAATAACCGACTATGGACTTTCCTCCAGGAAATTGTCCAAACCTTTCTTAAAATCAGCTATGCTATACACTTTTACCACAACCTCTGTATTTCCCTGTAACTTCATTGAGTGTCCCCTAGTCTTTGTAATTTTTGACGGAGTAAAAAATTGATCCACTTGTACCCGTTCTACTCCACTCAGGATTTTGTAGACTTCAATCATATCTCCCTCTCAGCCGTCTCTTTTCCAAGCTGAAGAGCCCTAACCGTTTTAGTCTTTCCTCATACGACAGGAATTCCATCACCTTTATCATCTTGGTCACTCTTCTTTGTACCTTTTCTAGTGCCGCTATACCTTTCCTGAGATAAGGGGATCAGAATTGAACACAATAAGCCAGGTGAGGTCGCACCATGGAACAATACAGAGGCATTATAACATTCTTAGTCATGTTAACCATCTCTTTTTTAATAATTCCTAGCATCTTGTTTGCTTTTTGGCTGCAGCCACACAGTGGGTGGAAGTTTTCAAAATTTTGTCTACAATGACACTCAGATCCTTTTCTTGGGTACTAACCCCCAAGGTGGACCTTAGCATCTTGTAACTGTGATTTAGGTTATTCTTCCCAATGTGCATCATGATAACCTGCCAAGTTAACAATTTATACTTAGTCTAAAACACTTAGAACTAAAGACTGAACTAGTAACCTAAATGGATTGTTGTTAAAATAAGATCTAACCAATCGAAGTTTCCAGAGCATAAAGAAGCATTTTCGGACTAAGACATCTACCTGTTTAGTCATAGATAAATTCCTGTCCAAATAAACTCCCAGCATTTTAATAGTTGATTCAATGTGATAAGAAATTCTGTTCAATATCAAATTCTCTTCACTACATTTAATTGGAGTAGCTAAGAAAAATCTGGGATTTTTTCTCTTCTTCAAGATGGTGCTGGGATAGATCATAGGACTTGTGTAGGGCTATGCCTGTACTACCATTTTTAGGCTTTTGGGCCTAGTGATGCCAAAAATAATTTTCACTACTGTCAGTGCATCTTGGAATTGTACATGCTGCTTGTCTTTCAGCCAGGCCATCTACCTAACGGGGCTCCTCACTTCCAGAGGAATGCAAGACAAGAGAGTCTCCAACTTAGGACTGTAACATCAGCGCCTAGCACCCTTATCTCTTTTGGGTAATTTATGTTGACATCAGACATTGGCCAGAAACTGGACATTTGGTATGTGATCAGAAAATGCTCTGGTAACTGAGACACCGACTGGCCAGAGACATCAGTGGCGGGAAGGAGAAGAAAGAAGAAGAAAGGGCTTGGTCAGCATCAGACAGAATTCATGAGGAGGTGATGGAGGTAACTTCAAGATTGTGCAAGAAAGAAGTTTGGAGTTGGAGTGAAGAGACTAAGACTATCTGGAGAAGAGTTTATATTAGACTGATGTGCCTTCCTGGGCTGTCCTGAAACAATGTCCAGAGATCTGTCTCCTTGTGCCTTACTGTCCCAGAGAGGGAAAGAAGGAGACTGATACCAGCCAGTGCAAAACTTCCCTCTGATAATCAAAGAACTGATACCAGCAGAGTGCTGTAATCAGTCTAAGCCCCACAGGACTGTGCAGACCGGTTCCCTGCCCAGGAGAAAGAGCATCACATTTGAGAAGCCCCTTCTTGTAAATGGTGAGCATGCATATCTTCTATAGTTCACTGGGTCAGAAAGATAGATGGTAGTGTTAAGAACATAAGACTTGGTGATAGGTTCAGTACTAAATCCTAGCTGTGTATTTCTTATGCATTGTCTGTTATCACAGAATTATTATTTGTGCACATTTGTTCAGTGTTATTGTGTTCACCTATGAATATCTACCTATGCATGCATGTAACTAAGCTGTGCATTACCCTTTATACATGTATGAGTATTCTTGGTTGTGTGAGTAGCACAAATAAAAACATCTGTTTTAGTTAGCAGTGTGGCCTTTGTTTACAAGCGAGTAACCAAGCAAAAGCTGTTCCATGGGGCAATGTGTTGCAGTGCTAAACCCCTAGACACACAAGCGTTTTACTATCAGTAATTGCATACCACTGTATACCCCCTATAAGTGGTGCCCCCTCCCTTGTTTCTCTTATTTTGATTTTATTTCTAGGTTCTTTCATATTTTTCGTTAAGTTTTTGTTCTTTTAACATTATTGAGATGGCTTATTCCTAGGATAAGCAGCATAAAATCTGTTTTACTACTTGGGATCTGGGTTGGCCACTGATGGAAACAGGATACTGGGCTTGACGGACCTTCGGTCTGTCCTAGTATGGCAATTCTTATGTTCACCATGAAAATGGGGCAAACTACACACTATCTCAAGTATGAAGATAGACTGTTTAAGAGTATTTCAGTTAAACTCCTCATGACCACTTATTTCTGTTTAATCCACTGTCAATTCAAATCAACTCCTGGTGGTACCAACTTAGATCTTTCTATACACCAAAGAGGAAGCTAGTGAAGTGTTCTCACAAAGTACTGCAGTTTAAACTCTACTAACAGTATCAATACCACTTTACAAGAAAATTTTGGGAAGGAATAGAGCAAGGTATCGTGAAAGAACTGCACATCTTGTCTCACAATCCTTTAACACTGCTTTATTCAAATTGAACAGATACTCACAAAGGCATTCCTTTGAGTTTGGAAAAAGATGGAAAGTCTGTTGTGTCTGGTGGATGGGGTATGATTGCGAGATCCATGTTTGCAATTGCTTCTATGATGTTTCATGCTGTGCGAGGTCTAGTGTTGTCACATGTAACAACATTTCTTTCATGTGCTTCCAAATTGTTCTCATGCTTTCTAAGTTCTCATCATCTTTTTCATGTGAGATTTGTCCAGTACTGTCAAGGGCCATCCATTTCTTTTTGATCACACAAATCAGCCCTTCCCAATCCATAATCTTTACATATTTTGGCCCAGTGTTGCACAGTATTATCACTATAAACAACCTGATGGTTCCATTTCACAGCCTCTTCACACAGACACTTCTTGCCAACTGAGGTAAAGGAAGAGATTTCTAAGAATAGCTGCACATATCACTTCTGCCATGTGGAGGCATTATTTTTCATTTAACTTTCATACATACATATATATACACACACACACACACACACATATGTACAAATATATATGCTGACCAAATTTCAGTTATGGCACTGAATCAATTTTCTGCCCAGGTTTGGTTTCAGCAAAAGGTTATTTTAATTTTTGGCTGAAAATGAACATGTGTTTTGTTCAATTTGTTTCCCTCCCTCTGAACAAGAGTTGAGCCCCTCCTGGATCTCCCTCAAGTGTCTCTCCCCTGGTGGTCTAGGGCTATATTTGGGGCAGGCGCGATCCATTCTGGTCCTGCTCTCAAAATGCCTGCCACAACTAGGACATCACTCCTGCCCTGATAAAACCACAGGGCTTGGAAGGTAGTACCCGGTAGGGCATCTACTCTTTTTGCACTGCGGTTGCAAGTAATGCAGTTATGATTTTGCACAACAGATTCTACGATAAACAAAATGCTCAAAATGAAGACATACTTTTGATACAGAATGTTAGTAGGAATTTAAGTCTGTAAATTTGGAATAAACTCCTTAGGAATTAGCTTCTCTGTGGAGTTATGATGTCAGCTGTCACTCAGTATGGCACAAAGGTAGCCACTTCAAAAGGACCTGTGCCTTACATTTCATACATGTATTATATAAAGGCTGTTTTACTTGGTTGCGATATACGGTCTTTCCATTATTTAAATAATCATTTATTTTAGTTCTTTCTATACCGCCTATTCATTGTCTAAGCAGTTTACATTCAGGCACTCAGTCATTTGTCCCTATCTGTCCCACAAAGTACCTGGGGAAATGGAGGATTGAGTGACTTGCCCAGGGTCATAAGGGGCAGCATGGGGCTGGAGCTTTAAGCACTAAGCCACTCCTTCCTCCTTATAATCTGACTTGCATATTGTGGATTTAGCAGAGGGATGCAGACTGCAATTTCTTACCATCCTTAGTGGCCCTCAGCGATTCACTTGAAACTAGGTGATGAGTTTCAGCTCCAGTTTCAAACAGGCTCTATATCTAACATACATCTAACATAACATAACAGTTTATTTATATACTGCAGGACTGTGAAGTTCTATGCGGTTTACAATGATTAAAAAATGCTACAAAATGAGTAGAACTAACAGAGTTAGAGATTGGTGATTAACAGTTCTAAAGATCAATTGTTGTGGGAGAATGTGCAGTTCAGATGTGTTTTTAGGTGTTTCCTAAATTCCCCATAGTTATTAGCATGCATAAGAAATTGTTCCAGATCTTTTCCCCATAATGTAGCTTGATAAGAGAAAAGATGTTGATGATGTTTTTTAAATTTACATCCTCTAACTGGTGGTGAGACAAACTTCAGGAGTGAACTTTTCTTATGTCTACTGGTTGAGAAAGAGAAAAGGTCAATTATATATTTGGGTGCTAACAGCCAAATTTGAACTTGGCACGTGCTTCCATCGGCAACCAATGCAGGAGTCGGTAGGAAGGGGTTTGGGATCGGATTTCTTCAACCCAAAAATCAGCCTGACCGCCACATTTTGCACCAGTTGTAATCTCTGCATATTCTTCTGGGAAATTGCCATATGGGCAATATTATAGTAATCAAGATGGCTCAGTATAAGGGATTGTACCAGAATTCTGAATGATGAAGCGTCAAAGTATGCTCTAATGGACCGAAGCTTCCAGAGAGTAAAAAAAAACCTTTCTAACCAAGGAGTCCGCTTGGTCTTTCATGGTTAGGCTTTGGTCCAGTATTACCCCTAGAACCTTCATTGTAGGTTGAATAGGGTAACTGAGTTTATTAATGCTTAGTGATGCTTTAGTGTCAAGTTGGTGTGGTGAGGCTACAAAGAATTTTGTTTTTTTTCTGAGTTAAGCTTCAATCTAAATTCGGTCGTCCATTGTTCCATCAAGTTTAGTACTTCTGTTGCCATAGGGGTAGCTTCAGAGAAGTAGCGAATGGAATAATAATCGTAAAGTCATCTGTGTAACTAAATAATTTTATCCCCCACTGGGTCAACTGCGCACCTAGTGATGACATGTAAACACTGAAAAGCAATGGGGCTAATGGTGACCCCTGAGGAACGCCAGATGGATTGCTCCAGGTATTAGAGAGGTTGTAATTGAAACGTACTTGATAGGTGCGGACATAAGGAAACCTCAGAACCACTCTAACACTTCTCCTCTGATACTAATAGCGTCTAAGCATTGTAACAGTTTCTCATGATCCACCAAGTCAAAGGCAGAACTCATGTCAAATTGCATGATCAGGGCATTAAGGCCCCTACTAAATAAGGAGCGTAAATTATCCAAGATGGCCACAATAACTGTCTCGGTGCTAAACAAAGGTCTAAAACCAGATTTGAGTTTCATGTAGGAGAGAGAACTGATCAAGGTACTCCATTAATTGAGTATGTACGCATATACTCACTCTTCATTATTCATGTCTAATAATTTGATCTCAGGAAAGATTAAAACTCAGGAAACTATAAAAAAGGGTCTCCAAGCCCTTTTTTTAGGTTTTTATATTGTTTCTCGAGTTCACTTCTTTTTGTACCTCTTTGGTGGGTGGTTATGAGCATTTGCCACCAAGAATTATTTAAACAAAGGGAGGACTTCAAAATGGCTGGTAAAAATTAATTTAGACCCCCCCCCTTCCAGTTTAGATGATATTTGAGGTTTCTAGACTAACTAAAATGAGATTTGATATCAACCAGGATCAGGTGATTAATTTGAATGCATCGTATTTTTCACTCCATAAGACATACTTTTTCCCCCCAAAAAAGTGGGTGGAAATAAGGGTGCGTTTTATGAAGCAAATATATACCCTCCCCCTCCGGTACCTTTAAATTGGATGGCTGCCTGCTGAGTATTTCGGGGCCAGCGGTGCACAGGCATACTGGTGCCTGGGCCTGCGGCACTTCCTAAGTTGGGTGTTTGCTGGACGGTTGCCTGCTGATTGCCAGTGTGTCGGGGCTGGTGGCGCACTGGTGTGCTGCTGTGTGGGCGTGCGCCACTTCCTGAATGGCTGCTGTCAGTCCCGTGAGAACTGGCAGCAGCCGTTCGGGGGTGGCGTGTGCACACTCAGCGGCGTGGTTTTGCGTCACTGGTCCCGACATACTTAGCAAGCATCAGAAACAGTCAGGAAGTTGAAAGGGATAGATTCCGTAAAAACGTAAGGAAATTCTTGTTCACTCAGAGAGTGGTAGAAAACTGGAACGCTCTTCCAGAGTTTGTTATAGGGGAAAACACCCTACAGGGTTTCAAGACAAAGTTGGACAAGTTCATGCTAAATTGGTGAGACTGGACTCATTTGGAGCACTGGTCTTGACCTTGGGGCCGCCACGTGAGTGGACTGCTGGGCAGGATGGACCATTGGTCTGACCCGGCAGCGGCAATTCTTATGTTCTTAATGCCTGTAGAATCTTTGCTCATTTAACAGGAGACCCAATCCCTGCAACATTCCAGGTCAAAAATCTTACATTCCTAACAGTCATGCACATCAAATGCTATAAAGTAACTAACCAAAAGGTAATTACAATGCTTATCAAGACCAGGAGGCCCCAGCCCAAACCTACTGGTAACTCTTACTCAAGATATGTTCACATTTTGGCTTCACTCTTCCCCCCTCATCCCCCCACCCAAATTCCCCCCACCCCATGGTAGCATCAAACATCAAGTTCCAATCCATAATTAAGACCCCCCAAGAAACAGTACAGTAAACAGTAATACCATAACAATGCAAAAGCCAAAATTTATAAGCAGCTTTCATCCATAAATCAAAAATAACTATTAAATCCTCAGGGATCCTCCAGTCCACGTTGCACATCACAGCCCTTGCACAGTACATCTCCTGATCAGATCCTCAGGACGCTGCTGTAGTCTCTATAGTGTCACTAGTTGCCTCCTTATACCATTTAGTAATCTGAGGGATGGCTTCTTTAGTAGAAACAAAGGTGCAGGACCGGCCTTCATACTCCACTCTCAAGCGGGCCAGGAAATGCATAATAAACTTTTTGTTATGCTTAATTAGAAGCTTGCACGTTGCAGAATATTCTCGATGCAAGGCAACCACTTTGCAGAGTAATCTTTCAGTTTTGCTGCTCTGGTATCATATTTCTTTCTTCCGCCAATATTCTTGTAGAATCCGTTCTTAGTGGGCATAATTAAGAACTTTTACAATAACAGCCTGAGGCCTCCTTTCTCTGTCTTGCAATCTGCCTATGTGGTGCACACGTGCCTATGTGTTGACAATAGTTCTAAGGTAAGCCAAGCTTCTAAGAGGCTCTGAAGCTCTGCAACTTTAATCGATTCAGGGAATCCAAGCATTTAAATATTATTTCTCCTCGATCTGTTCTCAAGATCGTCCAATTTACTTTCATATTCCACATTCAGTTTTATGCCTTAGGGCTCCTTCTACAAAGCTGCGATAGCAATTCTGCCACAGCAAATGCACTGAAGCCCATAGGAATTGAATGGACTTTGGTGCATTTGCCACGGGAGAATTGCTACTGTGGCTTTGTAAAAGGGACCCTTATTGAGTGAACTCCATACCAGTCACCTAGAGACCAATATTTCTCAACTTCTTCAAGCAAAGTACCCCCCTAAATCTAACAAATACCAACTGAGTACCTCAGTCCAAGCTCCGTCCCTGACCCCATTCCCATTATAATAGTACTAATTGGAATGCAATTTCTTCCATTCATTTTTCATGTACACACAACCCTACTGTACAACCATTAAAATACTCCTCCCCAATCTCAAAATTATAAAAATCCTATTAATACAAAAATAATAATAATGCAAAATACATTTATAAGTCCAACTTTAAAAGCAAGGATAAGCCTCCCCCAATACACCCCCAAACAATAAGATGTATAATCTAGAAAAGTGTTTCTCTACAGCAATGTTTTTCAACCTTTTTACACCTATGTACCAGCAGAAATAAAAGAATTATTCTGTGGACCGGCATCGGTCCGTGGACTGGCGGTTGAAGAACACGGGGCTAAGTCGTGGGCCAGACCCCCCATCTCTACCTAATCTCCACCCCAGATCCCGCCCCCATAATAGTACTAATTGCAACGTCAGAGAGAAGGCTTCCGGTTCAGGCGCAGGATGCCCGTAGGAGCCACTGCCTGTGGCTTTGTGCACTGAATCAGTTAGGAAGAGGGAGCTGGCTCAAAGATAACGCCGCATCGATCGCACCGTGGACCGGCGGTTGAAGAACACTGCTCTACAGCACTGCAACTGCATCAATAACCCCAGACTACCATACTAGGAAAACAATACCTTCCTTGAATAAGTCAAAGGATACACAGAAAGATACACACTAGTTCTATTCATGGTACTCAGAAAAGCCCCCAACAAAATACATCCTTCAACAAACGTGCTCAGGGTTTACAGTTTTTCCTCTATCTCCCTCAACATGTTACAACTTTGTACACCATTCAAAACACAGATGTCATAGTCTAATGCACTTGTCTACGCCAGGCATCCCTGTCCATGCTGTACAGATAAACTATAAAATTAAGCACAAAAACATTTTGCCATCCCTTGCCTCCAACAAATCAGCATATCTAAGACCATAATTACCTTGAAGCCTCATATCGCTTATATACTGTTTACAGCTCACATTGGGCAGTTAAAAATTATCACATTCTTCAAGCATCCAATCCCTGTTCTATTAAATAACACCAGTTACAACCCTCCCACTGCAGAATCTTTTTTTTTCGGGGGGGGGGGGGGGGGGGGCAAGGTCGCAACGGTTCATAGTCATTCATGTGCGGGACTTCAGCACGCCGACATTTCAGCGCAGACAAATCAGCACAAGACTCCAGCACGCCACCTAAAAAGTTACTTTTAAAGAGCTCCGATGCGGGGTGTGAGTGGGGAACCCCCCACCAGTTTACTTCATACTGTTCGCGCTGCCATTGGGGGGGGGGGGTTGTGGGGTTGGAACCCTCCATTATAGAGTAAACTTAACTTTTTCCCGATTTTTTTTTGAAAAAGTTCAGTTTTCTCTATAATGACACCCCCCCAACGGCAGCGCGAAGAGTATGAAGTAAAGTGGGGAGGTTCCCCACACACACCCCATGTCGGAGCTCTTTAAAACTAACTTTTTAGGTGGCGCGCTGAGGTCTTGCGCCGATTTGTCTGTGCTGAAATGTGGGTGCGCCAAAGTCTCGCACGCTTTTGTGCTATCACTGGTCGGAAGTAGCTTTCACTATGTTTTATGTTCCCAAATACCTGTAAACATAAATAAATGTGCTTAGACTTCCAGACTTGTGTGTTTAAAATCAAGGGCTGAATGGAAAGAGTTAATCCTAAATACCATAAAGTCACAGGCAAATAATGAATCACTTTAGTCACAGTGGCACTCGGCATATTACCTCCTGGGGCTCCGGCTGTAACGGCCTTGGGATAATTGTGTCTGGTTAGCGGTTTGGGGCTTGTGGGCGCTGCCAGAGCCAAGCTGCGGTGGGCAACAGGAGCCGGGCAGCCAGAGCCATGGCCACCGTGGTGCCAGCCCCGGTGTCGGGCATCTTCCTCCTCCTCTTCCCCCAGTAGCCACTTGACTTGCCCCAAACCGATGCTGCGCAGGAGCTGCCGAAAGCCTTGCACCGTCAGCGAGCTGTTGTCGCCGTAGCATGTGAGCCAGCAACACCCACTCCCAGTCCACGGCGGCCAGCTCTACCTCTACACTATTTCTGCCACCAGCTGCGCAACGAGAACAAGAGCATCGACAGCATCAGCCCTGCCCAGCCGCCCCTTCCCTCCCAGCTCACACATCCGTCAGCAAAGTCACTAGGCAAATCGTAAGCTTCCCTCCATCGCTGACCTATCTTCCATAGGTCAGTGACGGAGGGAAGCTTACAACTTGCTTTGGGCCTTCCTCGTTGCCGGGTCCTGCCTTCGCAGAAACAGAAAATAGGCAGGACCCGGCAGTGAAGAAGGCCCGAAGCAAGTTGTAAGCTTCTATCCGTCGTTGACCAGTCTCCTGCCTTAGCCCATAGCGAACTCATGCTTCGGGGCTCTAAGGTGTGTGTGCCGGCTTCCCTTCTCTTCTCCCCCCCTCCCTCCCCTGGACGTAACTTCCGGTTTCGGAGGATAGAGAAGGGAAGTCGGCATGCACACCTTAGAGCCCCGAAGCAAGAGTTCGCATCTCCAAGGAGAGATGGTTTTTTGGGGGGATTTTTTTATGTTGAGCGGTGGCAGCAGCAGGATTCCTGACAGATGACAGCCGGGCGGTCATCTAAATTAGCTGGGTGGAGTGCCCAGCTAAAAGGCCCTGGGGAGAACACTGCATAACCAATGTTCTAGACACGCTTACCTCCTTCACCCTTGCAAAATAAAACAAAATCAGACCTCTCCATGGTTTGCTGAGTCACTGAAAACTGAAAAACAACTGTGCAGGCAATAGAAAGGAGATGGCAAAAGAGCAAAGGGCCAGACCACAGAACACTATGGAGAGCGGCAATAATATATAAATATAAGTTCAACTAAGAAAAACTATTACACCAGCAAAATAGGAATCAAAAAAATTATTTATCTTGGTATGACAGCTAACAAACTCCTCAAAACCCACATATGCAAACAGCTTACAGCAGGGGTGTCCAACCTGCGGCCCGCATGCGGCTCCAAGAAGTATTTTGTGCGGCCCTGCTTGAGGGTGATGCGGTGTTTTCTGTCTTGCCGGCACCCTCCTCCATCTTCCTGCAGCGTTCGCTGAAAGCTGCGGGCAGCGTATCCTATGTACCTCTTGCGGCTGACCCAATGTCAGAGGGAATGCTTCCAGATCAGCCGCAGGAGGTGCATGGAAGCCACTGCCCGCGGCTTTCAGCGAACGCTGCAGGAAGATGGAGGAGGGCGCCGGCAAGACAGAGAACGCCACATCACCGAGGCACCCGGCAAGATGGTAAACACCCTCGAGCGTGAGCGGGGCCGCATGCGTCTTGCAGAGAGAAGCCCATCCAGTGGTTTCTAGTCCTGAAAGGCGGCGCGGAGTTCATTCATTCTCCCCACCACCTTACCTCCCTCCCCTCCTTAAACATAGAAACATAGAAAGTGACGGCAGAAAAAGGCCGAGGCCCATCGAGTCTGCCCACTCCATTGACCCACCCCCCTAGTTAATCGCTCTCTGATTACCTTTTCCCTCGTAGAGATCCGATATGAGCATCCCATCTGTTCTTAAAATCTGGCAGGCTGCTGGCCTCGATCACCTGTACTGGGAGCTTATTCCAGCTGTCAACCACTCTTTCGGTGAAGAAGTATTTCCTGGTGTCGCCATGAAACTTCCCGCCCTTTATTTTCAGCGGGTGTCCTCTTGTGGCCAAGGGTCCTCTAAGAAGGAAAATATCATCTTCTACCTTGATACGACCAGTGACATACTTAAACGTCTCAATCATGTCTCCTCTCTCCCTACGTTCTTCGAGAGAGTATAGCCGCAATTCGTTCAGCCTTTCTTCGTATGATAGATCTTTGAGACCCGAGACCATCCTGGTGGCCATTCGCTGTACCGACTCGACTCTCAGCACATCTTTACGGTAATGTGGCCTCCAGAATTGTACGCAGTACTCCAGATGAGGCCTCACCATGATTCTGTACAAAGGCATTAGGACGTCGGGCTTCCGACTAACAAAGCTTCTCCGGATACAACCCAGCATTTGCCTAGCCCTGGATGAAGCCTTCACCACTTGATTGGCCGTTTTCATGTCTTCACTGATGATCACCCCCAAATCCCGTTCTGCTGCAGTCCTTGCTAAGGTTTCACCATTCAATGTGAACATTCTGCACGGATTATTGTTGCCAAGGTGCATGACCTTGCATTTGTTAGCGTTGAAGCTAAGCTGCCAGGTCGAGGACCAATGCTCCAATAAAAGCAGGTCTTGCGTCATGCTGTTGGACAGATTGCCGTTAGTTACAATATTACATAGTTTGGCATCATCGGCGAATAATGTTATTTTACCTTGAAACCTCTGAGTCATGTCTCTTACGAATATGTTGAAAAGGATCGGGCCCAAGACTGAGCCCTACGGCACCCCACTGGTCACCTCCGATGTTTTAGAGATGGTACCATTAACCACCACCCTCTGAAGTCTACCACTCAGCCAATCGTGGACCCATGCTGTAAGAGTTTCACCCAATCCCATCGATTTCATCTTGCTCAATAGCCTGCGGTGGGGGACGCTATCAAAAGCTTTGCTGAAGTCCAGGTACACGACATCCAGGGACTCTCCCAAATCCAGTTTCCTTGTTACCCAGTCAAAGAAACTGATGAGATTGGATTGACAGGTCCTACTCTTGGTGAATCCATGTTGGTGGGGATCGCGTAGTTCCTCCTCATCTAGTATCATGTCTAATTTGCGTTTGATGAGTGTTTCCATGAGTTTACTCACTACCGATGTGAGTCTGTAATTCGCAGCCTCTGTCCTGCAACCCTTTTTGTGCAGAGGAACGACATTAGCTGTTTTCCAGTCCAAGGGGACTATTCCCGTGCTCAGGGACAGATTGAAGAGTACAGATAACGGTTCCGCTAGGATGTCCCTGAGCTCGCTGAGCACCCTGGGATGTAGATTGTCCGGGCCCATGGCATTGTTCACCTTGAGTCTTGATAATTCAACGTAGACGTCTCCGGAAGTAAACTCAAAATCCCGAAATGGGTCTTCTGAACTTTGCTTTGCCTGCAACTGTGGACCGAACCCCGGTGCCTTGCAGGTGAAGACCGAGCAGAAGTATTCATTTAGTAGTTCGGCTTTGTCTGAATCTGATTCTACATACTTCCCATCTGATTTCCAAAGGCGCACTATCCCATCAGTGTTTCTTTTTCTGTCACTAATATACCTGAAGAAGGATTTGTTGCCCTTCTTAATGTTCCTTGCTAGGTTTACTTCTGTACAGCTCATAGATTTGAGGGAACTTCAGGGACTAAGCCCTCTCTTCTCCAGTCTCATAACGATCCAAGCTCTTCCCCTGTGCTAAAATAATCTTTAAAATCAACAGGCTTAGGAACTGGGAGTTACAGACACCAGCAGCAGTAGCCCTTCAGGAGAAGGCAGAGAGGGCTGGGGGCAGCAGTGAAGGAGACAGAATGAAGGGAAAGATAGAGGGGAGCATGAGCCATAAGATGGAAGAATGGAGGGAGTGAAGGAAAGAGATGCAGAGGTGAGGGAGATAATAGAAAGGGAGAATTGGATGTCTGAGTGAGGGAAAGAGATGGTGCAATTGGGGAGAGAGAAGGGGAAGAACATACTGGGCCGAGGAAGCCTCCTGGACCTTTTTTTTTAAGTACAGAGGGGGAAGGTATTAAAAGAAGTGATAGATTGGATGTGGGGAGAGAGCTCATAGGGCCAGAAACAGATGACAGTGAATATGGCCAGAAAAAGGGCAGAGAGATGGTGGGCAATAGTCTGAAGAGAGAAAAGTTGGACCTGGGGTGGTGTGGAGGAAGAGGGAAAGAGATACTTGAAGGGAGAACTGTTGAGAAAAGAAAGGGAGAAATGGTGGACCTGGGGAACGCAGACAGGCAGGGGGAGAGATGGGATGGGAGCAGTTGGAAAGAGAAAGGGAGAGAAGTTGGATTTGGGGATGGAAGGGAGGGAGGGAGAAATATTAGGCCTGTGGATGGAAGGCAGAGAGATGCAGCATCTCTCTTTTTTCCCCCCTCCATTTCATTGTTCAGCATCAAAGGGGAGGGAAGGCAGCCACTCTGCAATATTGCAAAAATCCTTTAGTAAGATGGTGGACACAATGGCTCTGGGGGATCCTTGATAAAGCAACATTGTTGCAAAACATGTCAGATCATGTAACCCAGTAGCATGATAAGCTAAGTATATAACTTATTTGAACACTTTTAAATAGAATAATCTAAAGGAAACTTCTAAAAAGAGCACGGTGGATAAAAAAAGTTAAAAAAAAAAGTTTACTTAAATAATTGCAACAAAAGAATGTGAGCCAAAGAGGAATGAAAACACCTGTATTCCCACCGATATTGAACACTACTAAGGGTGGAGGAAGTGTACCTGAGGCCACATTTTGTTACATTTGAAATATATGAGAGTATGTTTAACAATTTGTAATTCTACGTAGGGGAATGCTGGATATTTTGGAGGTTGGGTAAAACATTGGAGAGTTGTGTTATATGATTCCCAACCATAAATGAAATAGATTTAAACAGTGCCATCTTTAGTGTGAGTGCACAGTATTATTAGATACGTACATCTTCTACATTAGTGATTGCAAATTTGGTTCCTGCTCAATCTTTTTTTTTTGCTCATCGGCTAGTGTTAGTGTTTGTGCGGCCAAAATATTTTTCGGCCAATGCAGCCCAGGGAACCCAAAAGGTTGTACACCCCTGGCTTACAGTATACATTGAGCAACATTCTTGTCTCCCTGTCCCAATTCAGATTCCGACAACAGCACAGCACTCCTTATCCTTACTCTGATCATTAAAATCAAACAGAAGGTGGTGGTCAACGGAATTGAAGGCCATGGAGATGTCAAATTGAAAAGGATTACCTTTTCAATTTGACATCTCCATGGCCTTCAATTCCGTTGACCACCACCTTCTCCTAGCAAGACTTTCAGAGATAGGAGTAACAGATACTGTTTTAAAATGGTTCACCAACTTCCTTCAGATCAGAGAATACATTATCAAAAAGGATGGGGTATTCTCCAACACCTGGAAGGCCTTCTGCGGAGTTCCACAAGGTTCTCTGCTCTCTTCCATTCTATTTAACCTATTCATGAGTTCATTCGGAGACATCAAATTTGAAGCTGAGAGCATGTCGTCATATATGGATGACATTCTTCTCATCCCAACAACTGACAACCAAACTGTCACTGCCAAACAAATCTCAAGACAACATAGAAAGAAACCAAACCTGGGCAACAAAACCAAAATTATCTACTTTCACACCACCCAGCAGACGGCACCGACAAGCATCACTCTCCATTCTGGCAGCACCCTCATACCTCCAAAATCCTAGGCTGCATCCTGGACTCCACATTAACTATGGAACCACAAATCTCCCATCTCCGGAAGAAATCCCTCTTCATCAAGAGACAATTAAGACTCATCAGGCCATCTTTCATCAACACCATTTTGCCCTGATTGTGCAGATGATCCTACCTCAGGTGGATTACTGTAACTCTGCTTACATGGGAATCAATGCCACTCTAGTCCATAAAGCACAGTTACTTACCATAACAGTTGTTATCCAGGGACAGCAGGCAGATATTCCCACACATGGGTGACATGGGTGATATCACCGACGGAGCCCCGCAGCGGACAGCCTTGAAAGCAACTTGCTTGAAGATCTCGAGCTTTCAAGTGCTGCAGCGCGCATGCGCGTGTGCCTTCCCGCCCGAACTAGGGGGCGCATCTCCTGTGAGGATCCTCAGTTAAGATACCAAGCCAAGAAGCCAACCAGGGGAGGGGGGGGGGGTTGTGGGAATATCTGCCTGCTGTCCCTGGATAACAGCTGTTACGGTAAGTAACTGTGCTTTATCCCAGGACAAGCAGGCAGCATATTCGTACACATGGGTGACCTCCAAGCTAATCAACAAAAAGGGATGGAGGGAAGTTGGCAATTTAAGAGAATAGATTTTGCAAAACAGATTGGCCAAAATGGCCATCCCTCCTGGATAAAGTATCCAGACAGTAATGAAAGGTGAAAGTATGAACCGAGGACCAAGTGGCAGCTTTGCAGATTTCCTCAATAGGAGTTGACCTGAGGAAAGCTACCGACGTCGCCATAGCTCGAACTTTGTGGCCCATCACTAGACCTTACAGAGGAAGACCAGCCTGAGCATAGCAGAACGAGATGCAAGCAGCCATCCAGTTGGAGATGGTACGTTTCGAGATAGGGCGACCCAATCTATTCGGATCAAAAGAGATGAAGAGTTGAGGAGATGTTCTGTGAGATTGAGTACGTTGGAGATAGAAAGCCAAAGCGCGTTTGCAATCCAACGTATGAAGTGCCACTTCTCCAGGGTGAGAATGCAGCTTTGGAAAAAAGACCGGCAAAACAATAGATTGGTTGAGGTGAAATTCCGAAACAACTTTAGATAGGAATTTAGGGTGAGTATGCAGGACTACTTTATCATGATGAAAAACCGTATAAGGAGGGTCCGCAACCAAAGCTTGCAACTCACTGACACGGCGAGCCGAAGTGAGAGAAATTAAGAAAACAGCTTTCCAAGTGAGGTACTTGAGATGAGCCTGGTCAATGGGTTCAAAAGGAGGTTTCATCAGTTGAGCCAGAACAACATTAAGGTCCCAAACCACAGACGGCGGTTTAAGTGGTGGATGAAGATTAAACAGCCCTTTCATAAAGCGGGAAACCATAGGATGCGCAGAAAGAGGTTTACCATCCAGAGGCTGATGAAAAGCAGCAATAGCACTGAGATGAACTCGAATAGATGTAGATTGAAGGCCCGATTGGGACAAGTGAAGTAAATAGTCCAAAACCGATGGTAAAGAGGAAGACATCGGATGAAGCTGACGAGAGGAACACCAAGCTGGAAATCTAGTCCACTTCTGGCCATAACATTGACGGGTGGACGGTTTCCTGGAAGCAAGAAAAACATCTTGAACAGACTGAGAAAATTGAGAAGGGTCTGTCATGTAGAAAGGTACCAAGCTATCAAGTGAAGAGACTGCAGATTGGGATGAAGCAAAGACCCCTGACTCTGAGTGAGCAGAGAAGGAAAAACTGGTAGAAGTAGAGGCTCCCTGGTGCTGAGTTGAAGTAGAAGAGAGTACCACGGTTGTCTGGGTCATCGAGGAGCTATCAGAATCATAGTGGCATGCTCCGACTTCAGTTTGACAAGAGTCCTGAGAATCAGAGGAAACGGAGGGAAAGCATAAAGAAACTGATTCCTCCAGTCCAGAAGAAAGGCATCCGCCTCGAGACGATGAGGCGAGAAGATGCGGGAGCAAAACAGAGGGAGTTTGGAGTTGCTGGGCGACGCAAACAGGTCTATCTGAGGGGTCCCCCATCGGAGAAACACCTGACGTAGCGTGGGGGAATTGAGTGTCCATTCATGAGGCTGCAACAGACGACTCAATTTGTCTTCCAGACAGTTCTGTTGACCTTGTATTTAGACAGCTCGGAGAAAGATGTTGTGAGAAATCGCCCATTGCCACAATCTCAGAGCTTCCTGACAAAGGGAGAGAGATCCCGTCCCTCCCTGTTTGTTGACATAATACATGGCCACTTGATTGTCTGTCCGAACAAGTACCACCTGGTCGTGAAGAAGATGAAGAAATGCTTTGAGAGCAAGGGAAATCGCTCTGAGTTCCAACAGATTGATATGACACCGACGAACTGTTGACGTCCATAACCCTTGAGTACGGAGACCATCTACATGGGCTCCCCACGCGTAGGTGGACGAATCTGTCGTGAGCACTTTCTGATGAGGAAGAATGTGGAACTGCAAACCTCTGGAAAGATTGGAAGAGAGCATCCACCAGCAGAGAGACTTCCTGAACAAAGGAGTCACTGTTATATGGCGAGAAGGCGGGTCCATTGCTTGTTGTCATTGAGACGTCAGGGTCCACTGAGGAATACAAAGGTGCAATCTGGCAAGGGGAATTACATGAACCGTAGACGCTATGTGACCGAGCAGCACTATCATCTGACGGGCAGAAAGGGTTGAAAGGGAAGACACTTGCCGGCAGAGTCGACAGAGGGTTTCTTGGCGATTTAATGGCAAGAACGCTCTCATTTTGACAGAGTCCAGAGTCGCGCCAATAAATTGAAGGGACTGGGAAATAACTGAGACTTGGGAAAGTTGATGTAGAACCCCAGACTTTGAAGAAAAGCAATAGTCTGAAGGGTTGCTGCTGTAACCCCTTGAAAAGAAGGTGCTTTGATAAGCCAATTGTCGAGGTAAGGAAACTCCTGAAGCCCTCAAGAGCATAGAGCCGCAGCCACCACGACCAGACACTTGGTGAATACTCTGGGGGAGGCTGCAAGACTGAAGGGAAGAACCCTGTATTGAAGATGGAGGTTCCCCACCTTGAACCTGAGATATTTGCGAAAGTTTGAATGAACAGGGATATGAGTATAAGACTCTTTGAGATCCAGTGAGCACATCCAATTCCCCTGATCCATGAGGGAATACAAGGTTGGCAGCGAGAGCATGCGAAATTTCTCTTTGACTAGAAATTTGTTGAGGGCTCGAAGATCCAGAATGGGTCGCAAATCCCACGTCTTCTTGGGCACCAGGAAATACCTGGAGTAGAATCCTAGATTGTGTTGAGAAGGAGGAATCTCCTCCTCCGCTCGAAGGCGAAGAAGCGCCTGAGCTTCTTGAAGAAGAAGGGGGAGTTGCGAGGAACTGGAATGACACTCGCTTGGCGGGTGATCTGGGGGCACCTGAATCAGGCGCAGAGATTATCCCTCGTGGATAATTGTCAGTACCCAGAGGTCCGATGTGATACTTGGGAAGGATGCACTGGGGGGCACTAAAGACAGGAAGAGGCACTAAGGACATGGGAAGGAGGCACTGGGGGCACTAAGACAGGAAGGGGCACTAAGGACATGGGAAGGAGGCACTGGGGGCACTAAAGACAGGAAGGGGCACTAAGGACATGGGAAGGAGGCACTGGGGGCACTAAAGACATGGGAAGGAGGCACTGGGGGCACTAAAGACAGGAAGGGGCACTAAGAACATGGGAAGGAGGCACTGGGGGCACTAAAGACAGGAAGGGGCACTAAGGACATGGGAAGGAGGCACTGGGGCACTAAAGACAGGAAGGGGCACTAAGGACATGGGAAGGAGGCACTGGGGGCACTAAAGACAGGAAGGGGCACTAAGGACATGGGAAGGAGGCACTGGGGCACTAAAGACATGGGGAGGAGGCACTGGGGGCACTAAAGACAGGAAGGGGCACTAAGCACATGGGAAGGAGGCACTGGGGCACTAAAGACATGGGAAGGAGGCACCGGGGGCACTAAGGACATAGGAAGGAAAGAGGGAAGGAATAGAAAGGGACAATTCTTGGGCCTGAGTGCAGAAAGAAAGAAATGAAAGAAAGGATACACAGACAGAAGGAAACGTAACCAGAGACTCATGAAATCAATCTCCAGACAGCAAAGATAGGAAAAATGATTTTATTTTCAATTTAGTGATCAAAATGTGTCAGTTTTGAGAAGTTATATCTGCTGTCTATATTTTGCACTATATTTGTCTATTTTTCTATAGTTACTGGGGTGACCGAGCTTGCGGAGATGGGGCGGAAACAGGGTTTTAAAATTTTAGTCCTAGTAGTTTGCCGGTCTACAAAATAATTTTTTTATTTCTGCCGGTTCACGGGTGTAAAAAGGTTGAAAAACACTGATGTAGAGTATGCCGGCTTTCTTTTTCGCCCAGCCGCACGCGTTCAAAAAGCCGTGCTTGCACGGCTGCTCGAGTTGATCAATCTTCTCCTCTCTTACAACTTCCTGTTTCCGGTTGCATCAGAGGAGAATATTGAACAAATGAGCACCCGCACGTGCGGCTGGGCGAAAAAGAAAGCCGGCATACCCTACATCTAAGGTGAGATGGAGGGAGGGAGATGGTGGAACACTGCAATCGGTCGGGTGTCTGCTGTTTTTGTATCACTGCCTGCCTGCGCTCACGTTCCAGATCCACCTGCATTTTTAGTGTGCACAATTGACCTGATTCGAGCTATAGGTGAACATGGGGGACACGTCATTGCAAGGGAGGACAAGTCAATTGATTTATTTTATGTTCTGTTTTTACTACAGGGCAGATGCACTGAAACAGATTCTCAGTGCAGTAGTAGTAGTAGTGGTGGCAGGATTCTCTTCTGTCTTCATGGTGTTTCGCAGTACTGAGGCTTATATGGATGCTGCGGGGACGGTGACGGGGCGGTGAATGGGATGGCAGTGGCGGTGACGGGGCGGTGAAAGGAATGGCGGTGACGGGGCGGTGAAGGGAACGGCGGTGACGGGGCGGTGCAGAGGATGGTGGGCTGGGGACGGTGCAGTGATGGGGACAGATTTTTTTCCCGTGTCATTCTCTACTCCGAAAGTCTTTTAGTGGCAGCTTCAATCAAGTCGTTGAACAACTCATTCCCCTGACAAGGTAAGTTGGCAAGGCGGTCCTGCAAATTAGGATCCATGTCGACTATGCGAAGCCATGCAAGGCGACGCATGCAACAGCAAAAGCGGACACCCTTGAAGAAAGCTCAAAAGCATCATAAGATGCCTGCAACATAAAAAGCCTCAACTGGGAAAGAGTTTGAAGGATCTGTTTAAATTCAGACAGACGGTGCTTGGACAAGTCTGGATAAAAGGATGGCAACAACTTCAAAAAATGGTTAAAGTAGGATGTAAAGACATAGTTGTAATTTAATATCCTGTTCGCCATCATAGAATTTTGATATAATCTACGACCAAACTTGTCCATAGTACGTCCTTCACGACCAGGAGTGACAGTAGCAGACATCTTAGATGGATGAGCCTTCTTGAGGGAGGATTCGACCACCAAAGATTGGTGGGAAAGCTGTGACTTTTCAAAACCTTTACAGGGGACAGTGCGATATCGTGACTCCAACTTTGATGGAATAGCCGTGACGGAGTATGGTGTTTCCATATTGCGGATGAAGGTCTGCTTAAGCACCGGTGTCATGGGGAGGCGCAAAGTCTCCTTAGGAGGATGTGGAAGTTCCATGTTTGCCAAATATTCTGGGGTATACTTGGAATCTGAATGTAAATCCAAATGAAGAGCTTGCCCCATGTCATAGACAAACTTGGCAAAGGAAGATGATTTTGAAGAAGAAGCTTCCTTAGGAGAGGCAGACCTGGAATGAGGAGCTACAGAATAAAAAAGCGAAGCCTAACGTGAATATTGGGACACTGGCTCCGATTCTACTCGCACTGTCACTGAAGAAGCCCCACTCCCAGTCTGAGGCGGGGTAAAGGAATGTTTCCTTTTTAGACTCCTCGAGGGAGATGCTCTCAGAGTCCGAGGGGTAGAATGCCTCGAAGCTGAAGGAGAAACATCCCGAGGAAAAGACCTCGAGGGAGGAGTCCTCGACCTCGAATGCCTCGAAGAAATAGAAGAAGGCTTCCTCCAGGGCAAGACAAATGATGGGGTGTATCCGCAGAGGTTTCGTCAGCAGGAGACCTGAAGTTATGATGCCGTTGTACAGAGCCATGGTGAGGCCTCACTTGGAGTACTGTGTTCAGTTTTGGAGACCACACTACCGAAAGGACGTGCTGAGGATCGAGTCGGTTCAGCGAACGGCCACCAGGATGGTCTTGGGGCTCAAGGATCTCACGTATGAAGAAAGATTTAAAAAATTGCGGCTGTACTCACTTGAGGAAAGAAGAGAATTGGGAGATATGATTGAAACATATAAGTACATCACGGGACACATCGAGTCAGAAGATGATATCTTCTGGCTCATGGGACCCTCGACCACCAGAGGGCATCCGCTGAAAATCAGGGGAGGGAAGTTTCATGGCGACTCCAGGAAGTACTTCTTCACCGAAAGAGTAGTGGATCATTGGAACAGACTCCCACTCCAGGTGATAAAGGCCAGCAGCGTGACGGATTTTAAGAGAAAATGGGATACTCACGTGGGATCTTTAAGGGAGTAAATTCAGGGGAGGGGATACTTGGAATGGGCAGACTTGGTGGGCTATAGTCCTTTTCTGCTGCTTTTTTCTATGTTTCTAAGGAAGCTTCGGCTCAGAGCTAGGAAGGTGCCTTGAAGAAACCTCCGAAGACCTTGAGCTCTTTGAAGGAAGATGTCTCGACGGCCTCGCCCAATGTTTCGGACGAAGCAAAGAGGGTCTCGAAGCAAGATCCGGCGAGGAATCAGAGGAAGAGACTCTTCTACGAGACCTACCCCGTGGATGCTGCTCAGGCTGGTCCACCCGAGGCAAGGTCGAAGAAGGAACCAACTGAGCCACAATGGAAGAAATTTGTGTAGTCAAGATGGACTTGAGCATATCTTCAAACATCGGCACCGAGACCAAAGGTACAGGTGCTGCCGTGCGCTCCAAGGAGGGCGACCTCGATTTAGAGTATTCCCGAGACTTGGAGGCACGTTTGACAGAAGGTCTCGAGGACAGAGTGGCACCCGGAGCCCCGGGTAGCGTGGATAGAGACTCTGGTGGCTTCTTGGACATGGTACCTGTAAAGGAAGCAGGAGACTTACCCCCAGATGCAGGATTCGAGGACGAGATCACGAGGGCCTTCGAGGCCGAGGACCCTGAGGTCTTCGAGGCTGAGGCCGAAGCAGGTGTCGAGGGTGAGAGCTTCGTACCCGAGGTTGTCCCCGATGACGAGGCCTTTGGTCCCGAAGTCGAGGCAGTCGGGGCCGAGGCTTTTTCAGGCTCCATGTGGAACAGTTGAAGAAACCTGTCGCAGCGGCGGCGAAAAGCATGAGGCTGAAGGGTCAGGCAGCAATCACAATCCTCCGGACGATGACTGCCACCTAAACACACCATACACCGACTATGAGGGTCGGTGATTGAAATCGTCCTGCCGCACTGGTAGCAATGTTTAAACCCGGTTACAGGCTGGGACATAGAAAAAATAAATTTCGTACCGGAAAAAGAGAGGGCCTAGGCCTAAGCCCTCAAAAACTGGTGACAAAAAAAGAAAGATAATATTTTTTTTTTGTATAACTAAAAAGAAAAAGAGAAAAAGGGAACGATCCCGAGCACAGCGACCGAAGAAAAAGTCAGCCGCGGTGATGAGAAGGCAAACGCTGCAGAGCTATGAGAACAAGTCTGCTCAGCTCCGCGGAAAACAAATAATTGAGGATCCTCACAGGAGATGCGCCCCCTAGTTCGGGCAGGAAGGCACGCGTGCATGCACGCTGCAGCACTCGAAAGCTCCAGATCTTCAAGCAAGTTGCTTTCGAGGCTGTCCGCTGCGGGGCTCCGTCGGTGATGTCACCCATGTCACCCATGTGTGGGAATATGCTGCCTGCTTGTCCTGGGATAAAATGCAGCTTATTCAAAACATTGCTATAAGACTAATATTCAACATGAAAAAGTATGACTCGGTCTCTATCTACCTCAAGCAACTGCACTGGCTACCTATCTAACGTGACCATTTATTTTTTTCATCAAAACGGGACATCTATTAATATTCAGTCCCACCCCCAATCCCGCCCTAGCCCGATCCCCAATCCCACCCTAGCCACGCCCCCAATTTCTTCCATTCATTTTTCATGTACACACAATATCTTATTATTTCATAATGGTAACCATAAAATTTTAGAAAACACAAAGTACCCTATATGCAGAGAAAATGTTAATTATCATTTATATTTGGGGGGTTTCAACGATGTCACCTCAGTAACTACAGAAAAATAGACAAATATAGTTCAAAATATAGACAGCAGATATAAATTTTCAAAACTGACACATTTTTATCACTAAATTGAAAATAAAATCATTTTTCCTACCTTTGCTGTCTGGTGATCTCATGAGTCTCTGGTTACATTTCCTTCTGACTGTGCATCCTTTCTTTCATTTCTTTCTGCACTCAGGCCCAACAATTGTCCCTTTCTATTCCTTCCCTCCTTCCTTCCTATATCCTTAGTGCCCCCAGTGTCTTCCTATGTCCTTAGTGTCCCCAGCGCCTCCTTCCTATGTCCTTAGTGCCCTCAGTGCCTCCTTCTTATATCCTTAGTGCCCCCAGATACAGTGTCAGTTCTTCTTTGTACCTTGGTTCCAGGTCTCCCTCTCTCCCTCCTCTGTTATGATCTTGCCTCTCTCTGCTCTTCCTCAGGGGCTCTTCCCCTCTGTCTGCACCTCCCAAAGTCCTGCTTCTGCCTCGTGTCTTTCCCCTTTGCTGCAGCCTTTATCTCTCTAGTTAGAGAATGACATGGTGGCGGGTTACCCGCAGCTAGCCGTGGGTAACCCGCCGAAACGGGGAAGAAAAAATAGTGGCCTCTGTGGGACGGGGACAAGGCCATTCACCGCCCCGTGGAGCGGTGAATGGACTTGTCCCCGCAGTGAGGCAATCAAGGATCGCACGGTCCTCACCATCTCCCTCCCTCCTCCTTACCGCCGGTTGAATTTCTGCCGGTCCGTGCGAAAAGAAAAAAAAAAAAGCCTCCTTCCTTTTCCCCTGCTCTTACCGCCATGCTTATGCTGCAGCTACTAAAGCCGACAGGAAGTCTTTCCGACGTCAATTCTGACGCCTGGCTGCCTGGCTGGCCCAGAACGTCCTCTCCGACTTCAGAATTGAATCCGAAATACTTCCTGTCGGCTTTAGTAGCTGCAGCATGAGCATGGCGGTAAGAGCAGGGGAAAAGGAAGGAGGCTTTTTTTTTTGAGCGGCAGGGAGGCAGCAGGCTGGCTTTGGCTAGGGAGGGAGAAAGGTAGACAGGCAGGCAGGCAGGCTTCGGGGGTGGGGGTGGAGGTGGGACAAAGTGTGGAAGGCAGTGAGAGGGACATAGGAAGGAGGCACTAGGAGCACTAAAGACATGGGAAGGAGGCATTGGGGGCACTAAAGACAGAAAGGGGCACTAAGGACATGGGAAGGAGGTACTGGGGCACTAAAGACACGGGAAGGAGGTACTGGGGCACTAAAGACAGGAAGGGGCACTAAGGACATGGGAAGGAGGCATTGGGGGCACTAAAGACAGAAAGGGGCACTAAGGACATGGGAAGGAGGTACTGGGGCACTAAAGACATGGGAAGGAGGTACTGGGGCACTAAAGACAGGAAGGGGCACTAAAGACATGGGAAGGAGGCACCGGGGGCACTAAGGACATAGGAAGGAAAGAGGGAGGGAATAGAAAGGGACAATTCTTGGGCCTGAGTGCAGAAAGAAAGAAATGAAAGAAAGGATACACAGACAGAAGGAAACGCAACCAGAGACTCATGAAATCAATCACCAGACAGCAAAGGTAGGAAAAATGATTTTATTTTCAATTTAGTGATCAAAATGTGTCAGTTTTGAGAAGTTATATCTGCTGTCTATATTTTGCACTATATTTGTTTATTTTTCTATAGTTACTGAGGTGACTGAGCTTGCAGAGATGGGGCGGAAACAGGGTTTTAAAATTTTAGTCCTAGTAGTTTGCCGGTCCACAAAATAATTATTTTATTTCTGCCGGTTCACGGGTGTAAAAAGGTTGAAAAACACTGATGTAGAGTATGCTGGCTTTCTTTTTCGTCCAGCCGCACGCGTTCAAAAAGCCGTGCTTGCGCGGCTGCTCGAGTTGATCAATCTTCTCCTCTCTTACAACTTCCTGTTTCTGGTTGAGTCAGAGTAGAATATTGAACAAATGAGCACCCGCACGTGCGGCTGGGTGAAAAAGAAAGCTGGCATGCTCTCCATCTAAGGTGAGATGGAGGGAGGGAAATGGCGGAACACTGCAATCGATCGGGTGTCTGCTGTTTTTGTATCACTGCCTGCCTGCGCTCACGTTCCAAATCCTCCTGCATTTTTAGTGTGCACAATTGACCTGATTCGAGCTATAGGTGAACATGGGGGACATGTCATTGCAAGGGAGGACAAGTCAATTGATTTATTTTATGTTCTGTTTTTACTGTAGGGCAGAGGCACTGAAACAGATTCTCAGTGCAGTAGTAGTAGTGGCTCTGTCTTCATGGTGTTTCGCAGTACTGAGGCTTATATGGATGCTGCGAGGACGGTGATGAGGCGGTGAATGGGATGGCAGTGGCGGTGACGGGGCGGTGTAGGGAACGGCGGTGACGGGGCGGTGCAGAGGATGGTGGGCCGGGGACGGTGCAGTGATGGGGACAGATTTTTTTCCCCGTGTCATTCTCTATCTCTAGTCTTTCTTCTACTTACAACCCCCCCTTCTCTGCCGTTTTCTCTCCTTCCTTCATCCCTCCTTCCTATGTCCCCTCACTGCCTTCTAGCCTTTGTCCCACCCCCTCCCAAAAAGCCTGCCGGCCTACCTCCCCCAAAGTCAGCCAGTCTGCCTGCCTACCTCCCCCAGAGTCAGCCAGCCTGCCTGCCTACTTCTCCCAGAGTCAGCCAGCCTGCCTGCCTACCTCTCCCAGAGCCTGCCTGCCTGACTCCCCCAAAGCCTGCCTACCTACCTACCTCCAGAGCCAGCCAGCCAGCCTGCCTACCTCCTTTCCCCCCTCCCCCCCCCGGAAAACAAAAGCCTCCCTCCAGGCCTGATTTAGGTCCACTGCTGCTGCTCCTCTGCTGCCACTACTCTCACCCGGAAGCCATCTTCCCGACATCAATTCTGACATCGGAGAGGACGTTCTGGGCCAGCCAATCGCTGCCTGGCTGGCCCAGAACGTCCTCTCCGATGTCAGAATTGATGTCGGGAAGAAGGCTTCCGGGTACGAATAGTGGCAGCAGAGGAGCAGCGACGGTGGACCTAAATTGGGCCTGGAGGGAGGCTTTTTTTTTTTGGTGCAGCAGGGGAGGGACAGGAAGTGATCGCCTGTCCCGTTGTCCCCGCGCACAGCTTCGGGACGCTGTCCCTGGAAACGGGACATTTTGGCGTCCCGAAGCTATGTGTGGGGACAATGGGACAGGGGATCCGAAAATGGGACTGTCCCGTTCAAAACGGGATGTATGGTCACCTTATACTTATCCCATCTCGAATAAAATTCAAAACATCCTGCATCATACATCACATACTCTATGGAAGTTCAGCCGCTCCTCTTATCCAACTCTTCTCAATGGCATGATCCGCCTCTCGCAGAACTCTTAACAGGATATACAACTAAATCTCCCCACAACAAAAAATCTCAAGCATAGGTAAATATTCCACTCCATTGAAGTGGTCTCACAGAAACATCAGAACAGAGCCTAGCTACACCTTATTCTGGAAGAAACTGAAGACCCTTCTCTTTGATACCTAAACTCTACATGAATCATCCAATATATCCATTCTTTTATGACAGATCCTTTCCTATAGATTTCCTGCTAAATTCTTCCTCTGAATTCCATGACCCTGCCCTGCTCTAATGTATTCCCTTTTATGCTCTGTAAATCGCCTTGAGTCTACACAAATGCGCGATGCACCAAATAGCAGATTATATTAATCTGATCTTCATTGACATGTTCAAAATCACTCCAACATCTATCTATCGGTACATCATCTAAAGTTTCCCTGCACGATATTAAATCATCATGGCTCGTGGTAGTAAAAGATGCCCTAATGATTTTATCATCAAAGAACTTTGTAAGTTCATCTGCAGATGGTCCACTATTGTTATGAGTGGACTTAGTTGTGCTAGTAAGGGATTTCCAAAGTTTAAATAAAACCTTACTCTGATCATTGGAACTATTTATTTTATTTCCATAATACGTTTTACGGGCTTTGTTTAGTTCCTGATTATACTCAGATTTTTTTTTTTCCCAAATTAATTTATCAGCTTCTAATTTACTTTTTTTCCATTGATGTTCTTGTCTCCTACAATCTCGTTTAAGGTCACAATGGTAGGTGGAATACTAGGGAGCTTTACAGGTGTAAGAACTATCTTAGAGGTCAAATGTTTTTGCAGATTCCTCCCTCCATGTTTTCAATATCTCGTCAATGTTACAATCATTGGGGGAGTTTGGAAGAGTTGTTAATAACTGAGACCAAAACTCCTCTGTAGTTATCTTTCTCCTTACATTTATCGTTACATACTAACATAGAAAAAAAAGACGAAAAGAACCAACTGGTCCATCCAGTATGCCCAACCTGATTCAATTTAAATTTTTTTTCTTCTTTTTAGCTATTTCTGGGCAAGAATCCAAAGCTTTGCCCGGTACTGTGCTTAGGTTCCAACTACTGAAGTCTCCATCAAAGTTCACTCCAGCCCATCTACACCATCCGAGCCATTGAAGCCCTCCTCAGCCCATCCTCAACCAAACAGTCATATACAGACACAGCCGTGCAAGTCTGCCCAGTATTGGCCTTAGTTCTTCAATATTTACTATTATTTTCTGATTCTAGATCCTCTGTGTTCATCCCACGCATTTTTGAACTCGTCACCATTTTTCTCTCCACCACCTCTCTCAGGGATCACATTCGTTCTTCCCTGTACAGTTTTATTGGGTTTTTTTTACATAAAAACAGGTATACAGAAACTCCCTAAGAAGTGGTCAGACCATGGTACCCTCTGCAATTCCCTATTAGAAATTAAAGATTGCTGATTATTTGAATCCAGATAGCTTATAAAATCCAATATATGTCCTTTTCATGTGTATTATCAGGCAGAAAGCACAGTTACTTACCGTAACAGGTGTTATCCAGGGACAGCAGGCAGATATTCTTAACGCATGGGTGACGTCACCGACGGAGCCCCGGTACGGACACTTTTAACTAGAAAGTTCTAGTTGGCTGCACCGCGCATGCGCGAGTGCCTTTCCGCCCGACGGAGGAGTGCGTGGTCCCCAGTTAAGATAAGCCAGCTAAGAAGCCAACCCGGGGAGGTGGGTGGGACGTAAGAATATCTGCCTGCTGTCCCTGGATAACACCTGTTACGGTAAGTAACTGTGCTTTATCCCAGGACAAGCAGGCAGCATATTCTTAACGCATGGGTGACCTTCAAGCTAACAGAGAGGGAGGAGGGATGGTTGGCCATTAGGAAAATAAATTTTGTAACACAGATTGGCCGAAGTGTCCATCCCGTCTGGAGAAGGCATCCAGACAATAGTGAGTAGTGAACGTGTGAACTGAGGACCAAGTGGCAGCCTTGCAGATCTCCTCGATGGGCGTGGAGCGGAGGAAAGCCACAGAAGCAGCCATAGCTCTGACCCTGTGGGCCGTGATAGCACCTTCCAGTGAGAAACTGGCCCGAGCATAACAGAACGCAATACAGGCAGCAAGCCAGTTGGAAAGCGTCCGTTTAGAGACAGGACGACCTAGACGGTTAGGGTCGAAGGACAGAAAGAGCTGAGGGGACGAGCGGTGAGCCCTGGTACGGTCAAGGTAGTATGCAAGGGCACGCTTACAGTCTAGTGTGTGTAACGCCTGTTCCCCAGGATGAGAATGGGGCTTAGGGAAAAAGACAGGCAATACAATGGACTGGTTGAGGTGGAAGTCCGATACCACCTTGGGGAGAAATCTAGGATGGGTACGCAGAACCACCTTGTCATGGTGAAAAACAGTGAAAGGTGGGTCGGCAACCAGTGCATGTAGCTCACTAACCCTCCTGGCAGAGGTGATAGCAATGAGGAAAAGCACCTTCCACGTAAGAAATTTGAGTGAATTTGAGGCAAGAGGCTCAAAAGGAGGTTTCATGAGGGCAGATAAAACCACATTCAGGTCCCAGACGACTGGAGGAGGCTTCAGCGGTGGTTTGACATTGAAGAGGCCTTTCATGAACCGGGAAACCAGTGGATGAGCCGTGAGAGGTTTTCCGAGGATAGGCTCATGAAACGCAGTGATGGCACTGAGGTGGACTCTGATTGAGGTAGACTTGAGGCCAGCGTCGGATAGAGAGAGCAAATAGTCCAGAACAGCTTCCACCGCCAATGAGGTGGGATCGTGGTGATGTAGTAGACACCAATAGGAGAACCGGGTCCACTTCTGATGGTAACACTGGAGGGTGGTCGGTTTCCTGGAGGCATCCAAAATACGACGGACAGGCTGAGACAGATTGTCTGGAGGGGTCAGCCCGAGAGAAACCAAGCTGTCAGGTGGAGCGAAGACAGATTGGGATGCAGTAGAGACTGATGCTGCTGTGTAAGTAGAGTAGGAAACACAGGAAGAGGAATGGGATCTTTGGAGCTGAGCTGGAGCAGGAGGGAGAACCAGTGTTGGCGAGGCCACCGAGGGGCGATGAGAATCATGGTGGCTCTGTCCCTGCGGAGTTTGAATAACGTCCGCAACATCAGAGGCAGTGGAGGAAAGGCATAGAGGAACCGATCCGTCCAGTTGAGCAGGAAGGCATCCGGGGCCAGACGATGAGGAGAGAAGAGTCTGGAACAGAACTGGGGCAGCTGATGGTTGTGAGGAGCTGCAAAAAGGTCCACCTGAGGAGTGCCCCACCGAGCGAAGATGGAGCGGAGTATGGGAGGATCCACTCATGAGGTTGAAGGATGCGGCTGAGATTGTCAGCCAGGGAGTTCTGTTCGCCCTGGATATAGACAGCCTTGAGGAAGAGACTGTGGGCCGTGGCCCAGGTCCAGATGCGGATGGCCTCCTGACAGAGGAGGGGAGATCCGGTGCCGCCTTTCTTGTTTATGTAGTACATGGCGACTTGGTTGTCTGTGCACAGGAGAAGAACCTGAGGGTAGAGAAGGTGCTGGAAGGCCCTGAGGGCATAGAACATGGCCCTGAGTTTCAGGAAATTGATGTGATGTTGACGCTCCTGAGGGGTCCAGAGTCCCTGCGTGCGAAGATCTCCCAGGTGAGCTCCCCATGCATAGGGGGAGGCATCTGTGGTTATGATCATGGAGTGAGGGGGTAGATGAAAGAGTAGACCCCTGGAAAGATTGGAGGAGTTCAACCACCATTGAAGAGATTGCTAAAGAGACGATGTCACAGAGATGGGATGAGAAAGAGGATCCGTAGTCTGTGACCATTGGTTGGCTAGAGTCCACTGAGGTGTCCTGAGGTGGAGTCGCGCCAGAGGAAGCACATGGACCGTCGAGGCCATGTGGCCCAGGAGGACCATCATCTGCCGAGCTGAGATGGCGTGATGAAGGAGCACCTGACGACAGAGGTGGAGCAGGGTCCGTTGACGGTCAGAGGGGAGGAACGCCCTCATCAGAGTGGTGTCGAGAACTGCACCAATGAACTGAAGTCGCTGTGTGGGAAGCAGGTGCGACTTGGGGTAGTTGATCTCGAACCCCAGGAGATGGAGGAACGAGATGGTGTGTTGAGTGGCTTGTAGCACAAGTGGAGACGTAGGTGCTTTCACCAACCAATCGTCCAAGTAGGGGAACACCTGGAGGTCGTGAGACCTGAGGAAGGCCGCCACCACAATAAGGCACTTGGTGAACACCCTGGATGATGATGCGAGGCCAAAGGGTAGCACTTTGTACTGATAATGATGGTGCTGTATCTGAAACCGTAGATAGCGACTTGAAGTCGGATTGATTGGGATGTGAGTGTAGGCCTCTTTGAGGTCTAGGGAACATAGCCAGTCGTGTTGAGAGAGAAGAGGGTAAAGCTTGGCAAGGGAGAGCATTCTGAACTTTTCCTTGACCAGACACTTGTTGAGATCCTGGAGATCGAGGATGGGACGGAGGTCTCCTGTCTTCTTGGGAACCAGGAAGTAGCGGGAGTAGAATCCCTGACCCCTTTGGTCTGAGGGGACCTCTTCGATGGCATTGAGAAGAAGGAGGGATTGGACCTCCCTCAGGAGGAGGAGGGATTGGGAGGAGTGAGAAGCAGACTCTATGGGAGGATTGTCTGGTGGAAGAGTCTGGAAGTTGAGAGAGTAGCCGTGGCGAATGATGTTGAGGACCCATTGGTCTGATGTGATGACCTCCCAACGGCTGAGGAAGAGTTGGAGGCGACCTCCGATAGGTTGAGGAAGAGGCAATGATGGTGGGAGACTGGCTATGCCCTGGAGAAAAGAGTCAAAAGGGCTGAGATGGTTTTGACGGAGGTAGAGGCTTGGCAGGCTGGTGAGACTGAGAGCGAGCCTGAGTTTGATGCTGTTGCCGAGGTCGGCACGGCTGCTATTGAGGCTGGTTGAGAGGTCTGGCCGAGAACCTGCGTTGGTAGGAAGACTGCTGTCTGTAGGCGCGAGCAGGTGGAGTCTTCTTTTTAGGTTTTACCAGAGTATCCCACCTGGTCTCGTGAGCCGAGAGTTTCTGGGTTGTTGAGTCCAGGGACTCCCTGAAGAGTTCATCACCAATGCAAGGTGCGTTAGCCAGGCGGTCTTGGTGGTTAATGTCGAGGTCAGAAACTCTCAGCCATGCCAGACGCCGCATGGCAACAGCCATGGCAGATGCTCGAGAGGTCAGCTCAAATGAGTCATAAATAGAGTGCACCATGAATTTCCGGAGTTGGAGCAGACTGGAAATTTGTTGTTGAAAAAGAGGGACCTTACGTTCAGGAATGTATTTTTGTAAGGAGGAGAGTTGTTGCACCAGATACTTCATGTAGAAGGAGAAGTGAAAGGAGTAATTATTTGCCCTGTTGGCCAGCATTGCATTCTGGAAAAGGCGCTTGCCAAACTTATCCATAGTTTTTCCCTCTCTGCCAGGAGGGGTGGAGGCATAGACACTGGAGCCCTGAGTTTTCTTTAAGGTGGACTCCACCAGGAGAGATTCATGGGGCAATTGCGGCTTGTCAAACCCTGGGATGGGAATGACCCGGTACAAGCTATCCAATTTGCGAGGGGCCCCAGGGACAGTGAGGGGGGTTCTCCCAGTTCTTATAAAAAGTTTCCCGTAGGATGTCATGTACGGGTAACTTGAGGAATTCTTTGGGAGGTTGCTCAAAGTCTAGGGCATCGAGAAAGGCCTGTGACTTTTTAGAGTCGGACTCTAAGGGAATAGAAAGAGCAGCTGACATCTCCCTGAGGAATTTGGTGAACGAGGACTGTTCAGGTTTTGAAACGGTATCAGCCACTGAGGGTTCCTCGGCCGTCGATGAAGCGTCTTCCTTGGTACCGTGTGGGGAATCTTCCCATAAGTCTGGGTCCCTGATGTCAGGGTGCGCACGGCGGGACATCGGTGTGGAGGGCTCGGCATGGCGGGTCTTAGAGAGAGACTTGCCGGAGCGTATAGAGGCGGTACGGGAGAGGAAGACCGGTGTTGTTCGTGGTACCGAGAAGGAGCGGGTCTGTACCGCAGGTTGGGAGAGATGTGGTTCAGTACCGAGGGGGTCGACACCGATGGGACGGTGCGAGGCTCGGACCGGTCCTGTACCGGAAGGTGCGGTGCCAGCAACGCCGGCAAGAGTTGTTGGAGTTGTTGCTGCAGCTGCTCCTGTAACTGTGTTTGGAGTATGGCCACAATGCGGTCGTCCAGAGGGGGCACCGGTACCGCTTTTTTCTTTTTCGGTACCATAGGTGCCACTCTACGCTCCGGCGATGAGGAGGCCGATGACGAGGCACTCACCGATATCGGAGCGGAGCGTTTGCGGGGTCGGTGCGGTGCCGGGGTTGCCGGTGTCGCAACCGTGGCAGGAGGGCGCTCAAGGGAAGTGGAAGGCTTCTTAGCCGGCTTACCTGGAGCCAGTGACCCCGAAGAAGGATCCGGTGGCGTCGAAGTAGTCGGTGCCGACTTTTGGGGTGCCGTCGACGTCGCGGCAGATTCCATGGCAGATCCGGTGCCGAAAAGAATATTTTGTTGGATCTGCCTATTTTTCAATGTGCGCTTTTTAAGAGTAGCACAGCGGGTGCAGGTGTCAGCCCAATGCTCCGGACCCAGGCACTGTAGGCACCAATTGTGCGGGTCGGTGAGAGAGATCGGGCGTGCACACCGCTTACACTTCTTAAAGCCCGGTTGAGGGGGCATGAAGGGAAAGACGGCCTCCGCAAAATCGAAACCGGAGGCTTGTATGGTGGCAACAGGCCCCGCCGGGGCCGGGCTGAAAAAATAAGGAAAACTCGATGAGTTTTTTTTTTTTTTTTTTTTAAGTAAAATAAAGATAATCCGAAGGAGAAAATAGAAAAAAAATTAGAAAATACGCGAGCGGGAAGGCAAAAATTGTTTTTCAACGGCCATTGAAAACACATGCGTTTCTTCGCTCCGCGGAAACAAAGAAACTGGGGACCACGCACTCCTCCGTCGGGCGGGAAGGCACTCGCGCATGCGTGATGCGGCCAACTAGAACTTTCTAGTTAAAAGTGTCCGTACCGGGGCTCCGTCAGTGACGTCACCCATGCGTTAAGAATATGCTGCCTGCTTGTCCTGGGATAATAAATGTTAGCCCTAATGAAGTCATAAATGATTTAAAATTGTTCACATCTGTATTTCTATCATCATCCAAATGCAGATTAATATCTCCTATTACCAACAATCTTGAAAATTTCAAGGTGAGACTTGCTATAAGATCTGTGATTAATACTGCAGACAAGTGGCCAAAAAAGGCACTCATGCAGGCAAATATAAAACCAGATACAGACCTTAGCATGGCTTCTTCTTCATTGCAAACAGCGGTGTGCATGTATTTATTAATGACCTGGAAACGGGGACGAAATGTGAAGTTATAAAATTTGCGGATGACACTAAACTCTGTAGAAGGGTTAGAACTACGGAAGAGTGTGAGGACCTACAAAGGGACCTAAACAAACTGGAGGAGTGGGCGAATAAATGGCAGATGAATTTCAATGTAGGGAAATGTAAGGTCATGCATATAGGGAGAAAGAACCCGATGTTCAGCTACCAAATGGGGGGATTAGTATTAGAGGGAAGTAACCTTGAAAGAGATTTGGGTGTACTGGTGGATACAACAATGAAGTCAACGGCACAATGTGCAGCAGCCGCGAAGAAGGCAAACAGAATATTGGGTATTATTAAGAGGGTATTACGACCAGAACAAAAGAAGTCATCCTGTCGTTGTATCGGGCAATGGTGCGCCCGCACCTGGAGTACTGTGTTCAGTATTGGTCACCGTACCTTAAGAAGGATATGGCAACACTTGAGAGGGTCCAGAGGAGAGCGACACAAATGATTAAGGGCATGGAAAACCTCTCATACACTGAAAGATTGGAGAGACTGGGGCTCTTCTCCCTGGAAAAGCGGAGACTCAGAGGAGACATGTTAGAGACCTACAAGATCATGAAGGGCATAGAGAAAGTAGAGAGGGACAGATTCTTCAAACTTTCAAAACATATAAGAACAAGAGGGCATTCAGAAAAATTGGAAAGGGACAGATTCAAAACAAATGCTAGGAAGTTTTTCTTTACCCAGCGTGTTGTAGACATCTGGAATGCGCTTCCAGAGGACGTAATAGGACAGAGTACGGTACTGGATTTCAAGAAAGGATTGGACAAATTCCTGCTGGAAAAAGGGATAGAGGGGTATAGATAGGGAGCTACTGCGCAGGTCCTGGACCTGTTGGGCCGCCACGTGAGGGGACTGCTGGGCATGATGGACCTCGGGTCTGACTCAGTGGAGGCATTGCTTATGTTCTTATGTTCAAATCCCCCAAGTACATATTTTAATTGTGGCATTCTACTTTGCAGGTACACCTTGATGATCTCACAATGAGGTCAGCATTGTGTAGCTGCACACCTCCGTTTGCAATGAAGTAAAAGCCATGCTAAGGTCTATATCTGTTTTTTTCAATTTTTAAGCTTTTGCAAATGAAATTATGTATGCAATCTATATTTTTTTAATGTACTTTCTTTGCTTTCAAGAATGAGCTTGTTTTTTTCATATGCTCTGCTTAATGGATGTTTTCCTCTAATTAGCAAATAACATTGCCGATTGACCACAAAAATAGAAGGTTTTGCATGCAATATATCTGGTTTGATGTGCCCTGTTTATGTGGTGCCTTATTAAATGCATTTTGAGCTTAATAAAGCAAAAATAGAAACCCAGAAAGCTATTTAGCAGATCGCATTAAGATGTCCAAACTGTGCCTAAGTTCTGTCCTTGGAACTCAAGTCTATCTGAAGCCTAAACTACACTCAAAAGTAGACCTCCTTTACAATGCCTATAGGACCTAGTTTTACAATTACTATGCAACTTACTAGCACATTGTGTAGCACACTTGTTAAACCTACAGCCTTCTACCCTAATGTTGCTGGTTCGAATCCCAGTCACTCTGTCTGATGGAAGAGAAATAAATAAAAGCATTAAACAGATCCAACTCCCAGTATCACAATTATAATCAAAAACACCATAAAATTGCCATTGTAATAACGCCATAATAATAAAATATAACATTAAGGACACTGTTTGGATGTCTAGCTCTTGCCTAAAACCCGATTCTCTAAAGCAGTGGTTCCCAACCCTGTCCTGGAAGACCACCAGGCCAATCGGGTTTTCAGGCTAGCCCTAATGAATATGCATGAGAGAGATTTGCATATGATGGAAGTGATAGGCATGCAAATTTGCTTCATGCATATTCATTAGGGCTAGCCTGAAAACCCGATTGGCCTGGTGTTCTTCCAGGACAGGGTTGGGAACCACTGGTCTAAACAGTGCTGAGCGTCGCTGAGTGCAATTCTACAAAGGACGCCTAACTTTAGACACGCTTTGCCGAATCAGGGCTGTGGTTCTTTGGTTTTGCTTGCTTTCTTTGTGAAGACTTGCTCTTCCTTTTTTTTTGCTGGCTCTTAAGACAAGCCAACTACTTATGCTAGCCATTAATCCAGCATAAGTGGTTGCACCTGAAGTCTGGCATGCCAAAGCAGCTTTATACTAGGATGCTGTAACAGACCTGGCACTCAGCATGCATTGTTGTGGCAGCTAAATTATAGAATTGCCTCCTTAGTGTTAATCTTCAGTACTAGGTGGTTAAGTTCAGCTGCTAAGTAAAGGTTGGCCTGGTTTGCTTAAATCCTTACACCATTAAGCATCCATATCCTCTCTTTCATCCCAGCTACCAAAGACGCAGCCTTTATGCCAGTTTCTCACTCCTCCTCCCCTAAATACCAAACTCTGATCTGCACTAAAACCATTGCTGGAGATGAAGCTCCCTCCCTACTTCCTCAAACTTAGACCTATAACAATACCCACCCCTCCTTGAATTGTGATTTCCTCCCGCCATCCATCCGTAAGAATTCCAAAACATCATCCAAGACAAGGATTGCTTTCAATGTTTGTTTCTTTTTTGAGTTTCACATAGGGATTTTCCATTTGCTACCTTCTATTTAAAATTAAGGGCCATGCTGGAACTACTGCATAATCTTTGTGGCTGGGGCACAGTTTTGCAAGGCAGCACACTAACCTAACAATGGATCCCTCAAAGCTGCCATACCCCAACATCATTCTGCCCCCCTCTCTCTTTTGTAAGATAAAAATAATTGGTTGCTTAGTTCTTTACTGCTCCATTGCCAAGATCAGGATAACCTTGAGATGCAGCAGTACAGACCATTAATGCCTCCTGGAATCATCTTGAAAAGTTAAGTATGTTGCAGGGAGCGAGGTTAGTGCTAAGATATTAGACACTTATCTTTCAATCCTCCACTCCATCACTTCTCAACTGCTGATCCCAACTGGACTGTATATTTTTAAATAGTCAATTTAGTTTTATACTTACATACAAGGGCAATTTTATCCACTGTGGACACTCTGCATTGAATGCAACAGAGTTTACCCCCATGGTAGGCTGCCACTCTAATCTGTCCAATAGCCACTCTGCTTTGCTATTGAGAAGTCTAAGAGTAGTTGTCAGCACTGGGGGAGCTTGATTAAAGATTGGGCATATCCCTGAGAATAAATTTTCATTAAGCTGTACAATAGGCTGTGGGTTAAGGTAATTAAGGATACTGTTTAGCCACAACCTAGCTGTTGTGTTGCGGATGAAAATCATCATAAACAGTTAGCCAGAAATTTCAGCTAATCAGCATTTAAACGAAAAGGGGAAAACAAGAAAGCATATCTAGAAACTAAAATTCAAACCAAAGCAGTTAAGAGAGTTCAGTGAATATTTTCAAGACTATCTGGTTTTACTGCTACCTGGAATTTGCCAATATATCTTACCTGCCTCTGTGGGCCAGCTGGGTCTGATTCCCGCCGACGGTGCTGCGTTGCTGGTGCTGAGTGTGATGGGGACTCTGCAGGGCTGCCCGGTTGCAGTTCATGTCTATAGTCAGACAGAGTTGTGTAGACCCCTTCATTTCTAGGAGAAGTGTCTTCCTCAGCCACAGTTTGCATGGCCCTGGGCCTGCTATCATGAACCTTTGGCCTGACTGCAGCTTCCGCTCCAAACCGTCTACGCTCTTCACCCTCCTCAATGGGACGTAACTCTTCTGGCTCATCATCAGTTGTTCCAGATGTGCTGGGTTCAGCCCCTGGGTGAAAGTCTTTCAATTCTGTCTCTTTGTCAATAATTACCCATTCTTTACTATCAAAGTCCTCTTCCTCAGCCAGTGGAACTGAGCGAAAAGCATTGCTGAGTGCTTCCTGCTCCACAGAGGCAGAAATCTCCATCCGTCCACTTGCCTGACGGTCAACTTGCCCAGTGTCAACGGATAACATTTGTGCTGGTTGGGAGGAACACGCTTGCCGTGATGGAGAACCTGGCAGATCTATCCGAGACCTGGAAAACAATGGAAACACTTATAGAATTCCTTTAAACAATTTGTTTCTTCTACTATGACCACCATTAACATTATCATGGAAAGAAAATGCGGCAGGTCTAAACCCTGAAAAAAGAGACCAGAAGATCACCCAGACTATCAGTGTTAACTTATCCTGCGCTCCATGTCTTATGTGTAATGCACTCCCTTCCTGAACATGTAAGCAGGCCCTAAAGCTTAACCACAAATGAATCGTTTGAAATGTTCATGGATTAGTGGTCAGTCCCTTTTTCAGTTACAATACCAAGTTCCATGTAGCATAGTTACTCACCTGTAACAGGTGTTCTCTGAGGACAGCAGGCAGCTATTCTCACATATGGGCGGTGTTGTCCACTGAGCCTGGAATGGACATGTACCAAAGTGATTGTCACTTTAAAACTTTAGCACTGTCCATTCCAGGCGTGCGCCTTCCTGCCTGACGTTGGTTCACGAAACCTTCAGTTCCATCCAAAAGCTAAGAAGCCAGCTAGGGGAGGTAGGCAGATTGTGAGAATATCTGCCTGCTGTCCTCGGAGAACATTCGCTACAAGTCAGGAACTGGGTTTTCTCTGAGGACAAACAGACAGTATATTCTCACATATGGGACTTCCAAGCTGCTAGGCTCATGCCACTGAGTATATCTCAAATGCATTTTCTTATCAAACTTTTAGAAAGTTAATTAAAACTTACCTTTTTTATAAATTTGTTTGATTTTATAACTATACTGATGTATCTCTGAACTTTTCCTGATGAATTTGTCTGAATCTTACTATGGTAATGTAATCTTGGAAGTTTTTGTAATATTAATGTCTGAATAGTCTCTTTCTTTGTAAACCACTTTGAACTGTTTGTGGTACTGTGGTATAGAAAAATAAAATTATTATTATTATTAATAAATATAACTATCATGAAGCTGGTGAAATCCCTGAGGATGGAGGGAAGATGGCTTTAAGAGAGAGAATACATTTTTGAGAACTGCCTGACCACACTGCCTGTCTCATCTATTATGTTGATCTAAGCCAGACATGGGCAACTCCGGTCCGCGAGGGCCAGAATCCAATCGGGTTTTCAGGATTTCCCCAATGAATATGCATTGAAAGCAGTGCATGCAAATAGATCTCATGCATTTCATTGGGAAAATCCTGAAAACCCGACTGAATTCCGGTCCTCGAGGACCAGAGTTGCCCATGCCTGATCTAAGCAGTAATGACAAATAAACATGTGGACTGAGGACCAAGTGGCCATTTTGCAGATCTCCTGAATGGGAACGGAGCATAAATGGGCAATAGAAGTTGCCATAGCTCATTTTCTATGAGGAGTGACACCGCCGTCTAGCATCAGCCCAGCCTGAGAATATGCAAAGGATATGCAGTCTGACAACCAGTATGAAATAGTCTCTCTTGGTAACTGAAACTCCTAATCTATTAGGGTCAAAGGAGATAAACAGTCGAGCTGTAGTCCTATGTGGCTTGGTTTAATCCAAGTAGTAGGCAAGAGCTCTTTTACAGTCTAAGTATGAAAAGCTGACTCTCCAGGCTGTGCATATGATTTTGGAAAGAAAACAGGTAAAACAAAAGACTGGCTGAGATGAAATTCAGAGACTACCTTTTGTAAGAACTTCAGATGAATATGAAGGACAACCTTGTGATAAAATGTGGTGAAGGGTGGATTCGAGACCAGTGCTTGTAATTCACTGACTCGACGTGCAGAAGAAAAGAAAATCAGGAAAGATACTTTCCAGGTGAGGTGTTTTCATGAAGCAGACAAGAGTGGTTCAAGTGGAGGTTTCATGAGCATAGAAAGAACCACATTTAAATCCCATACGACAGGCAGTGGTCTGAGTGGATGTTTGGTGTGGTAAAAGCCTTTCATGAATCTGGAGACCAATGGATGGATCAAGATAGGTGTAATATTCAACTGAGTATGAAAAGCACTGATTGCATTGAGATGGACATGTACAGAAGAAGTTTGAAGTCCAGAATTGGAAAGTTGAAGGAGGTAGTCTAGCAGTCAGTAGAGGACATGTGACTAGATCCAATAAAGAGTAAATTGGGTCCATTTAAATTGGTAACAGCATCTAGTCGATGGTTTTCTGGATGCTTCAATAATGTTTAAAACTGAAGGCAATAGGGGATCTGTACCAGTATCTGAAAGCTATTCACCTACTTGAGTTCTTCTCGTATTACCATACCATAATTGTATTTGACTCTGACTTTGTCATGATTCTGTTATTTGTACTTGTATCCTGACTTCTCTTGTACATTCTTCTACTTAATTCACGGTGTATTGCAGTATACAAATAAAATTTTATGTTATACCAGGCTGTGAGTGCCAATGAATGTAGATTGGGATGAAGGAGAGACCCTTCATTTTGAGTCAGTAGAACTGGAAATAATTGGAGCAGGATGGGATCCCAATTGGTGAGTTGTAAGAGGAAAGGAAAACAGGCTTGTCGTGGCCAACATGGTGCTATCAGAATGTTTGAGGATTTGCGGATAGTGTACCTGGTTTTAAGAAAGGTTTGGACAATTTCCTGGAGGAAAAGTCCATAGTCTGTTATTGAGAAAGACATGGGGGAAGCCACTGCTTGCCTTGGATTGGTAGCATGGAGTGTTGTTACTCTTTGGTTTTTTGTCAGGTACTGGTGACCTGGATTAGCCACCGTGAGGTGGACAACTGGGCTTGATGAACCACTGGTCTGACCCAGTAAGGCTATTCTTATGTTCTTATGAAGTTTGATTAGTGGTACTGGAGGAAAAGCACAGAGGAAGCAACCTTGCCAGCCGAGGTGAAAGGCATCGGATTTGAGACGGTTGGGATTGAACAGTCTGGAGCAGTAAAGCGACAGCTTGTGGTTGTTGGGAGACATGAAGAGATCTATGTTAGGAGTCCTCCATAATGTGAAAATTTGACTTAAAATCACAGTGTGGATGGACCACTCATGAAGCCAGAGAAGTCTGCTCAATTTGACTGTCAAGCAGTTTTCTTTCCTTGCTAGATATACTGCCTTGAGGAAGATGTTGTGAGCTATTACCCAAGTCCAAATTTGGATGGCTCCCTGGCAAAGGGTATACAAGCCTGTGCCACCTTGCTTGTTTATGTAATACATCGCTATTGATTGCTGTTGCGGACAAGAACTACATGGTTCTACAAATGATCCTGAAAGGTTAACAGAGCATTGTGGATTGCCCATAACTCTAGCAGACTGATTTGTAGTATTTTCTTTCAAGAAGACCAGATTTCCTGAGTACCCAAGGCCATCTAGGTGAGCCCCCAAACCAAGAAGTGAAGTATCCATTGTGAGAAATTTCTGGTGAGGAGGAGAATGGAATAGTAGGCCCCTGGTGAGACTGGATGGAGTAAGCCACCATTGAAAGGATTGTTGAAGTTCTGGGGTCACTTGAAGGCACGCAGAAAGAGGATCTGTTGCTTGAATCCATTGGGAGGACAGAGTCCACTGTGGCGTCCTGAGATGAAGGCGTGCAAATGGAACTACTTAGATGGGATGCCATGTGACCAAAGTATAACATCTGTTGTGCCTTGAGACATGTTTGGGAAGAGACCATCTGACAGAGGCTTATCAGAGTGTTGAGCCTCTGTTGAGGTGGTGTATAAATATTGTATACTTAGTTGCAATAGTAAACTTAATATTAGATGTGAATATAAGTAGGACGATTGATTTGGTATGAACATGTACATATAAGTAGGACGATCGATGTGCTGATAACATAAGTAGGATGATTATGCCATAATTATGCTGGTATTAATAACTCTGCATTGTAACACTGCTATAGAAGCCCCTGTAACTATGTATAGAGCCCATGTCCTATCCAATCCAATCTTTAGTTTTATATATCGATTCATCCCTCAAAAAGGGCTGCACTCAGTTAACAAGATTTCCTTAAATCAAGTAGAGAATGAAAGATAATCTCTACACCAACTATTAATTTTAAACTGATGAATCTATTAAAGATTTCTGAAATAAATGAGTTTTTAACATTTTCCAAAAGATTGGTAATTGAGAAAGTAATCTTTTTTTTTTGTTGTTCAATGATTTTTATTAGAATTTTCAAAAATCATAATACAATACAGAAGAGAAAACATAAGAATCATATACACTTTCTTGCAAGATAATTAGAATACATAGATAAGGGTATGCCAATATCATCCTATTCTAAGTCAAAGGACTAAGCATATCTCAAATCAAACGGAAACTTATGATAGAAATAGAACTCACACGGAGTGCGAGGCTGTTCAAAATTCCATGATATTAAAGGAAGAGATAGTGTTCAATGTCAGTGCTGCAGTTTTTTCATATTTAGCATATAGAGAAACAGTATTCCACCATTCATTATAATTTATAGTAGTAAAATCCTTCCAATGAGAAAGTATCAATTTCAACACTATCAGAATAAGAGAACTTAGTAGTTTATTATCATATTTGTCTAATTTAGGGGTCAATATAGAGCAACCTAATATTATTAGTTGCAATGAAACTGGTTCTTTTAATGATAGGATCTGGCTTATGGTAGATCAGATATCAGACCAGAACTGTTGCAGTAAAGTACAATGAAATAGTATGAGATCCAAAGTTCCAGTTTGGGCAGTGCAAGACCAGCATAAATTCAAATTGTGTGAAGGTAGCTTTGATAGCTTGTACAGGGTCCAGTATGCCCTATGGTGCAATGAACTGAAGGAATTGAGCCAAACATTTCCCTATTGAGTAGGAGATAAACTAAAATGAGAGGTCTTTTTCCCATATGTCATATAATGCTAAAGGACTGGAAAATTTATTTTTCCTTAACAATTTATACCAGTTAGACGCTTCTCCTCTTTTGATTCGAAATAGAGCGCACCAAAGTAAAATAGATGGGACTTCAGACGTTATAGAGTATTTTTTGATAAAAGCTTTGATTGTTGTAGTTTAAGCCATTGATAAAATTGAGAGGGTGGGACATGGAATTTATCCATTAAGCTAGCAAAGCTTATAGTAGTGTTATCATGAAGTAATTGGGAAACGCTTCAGAATCCAGTTTTAATCCAGGATTTCCATTCGATGTGTTTTCCTTGGATTTGTACTTGAGGGTTACGCCAAATGGAGGAAGATGTAGTTGAATTTCATTGATGATCAGCGAAGGCATTGATCTCATTGATTGCAACTGCTGTGGCTCGTAGAATGGAATTGACGACAAGAGAATCTGTAGCTATGAAAGGTAAATGACTAAGAAATTCTTTAGTATATAATTTGTGTTTTAATTGTAACCATGTAGGAAGTAGTTGACTATCAGGAGTCATTGAAAATACTTGATATTGCGTTTAAATCAAAATTTCAATTTCAATCAACCATTGGGAACCTTGTCTGCATAAGAAAGCTATGTGATAATCATACATACTAGGGAAATTAACTCCTCCGTTATTCTTAGTTGATTTCAGCTTTTTAAGTGCAATTTGAGGGGCTTTGTTATTCCATAAAAACTTCGATAGTAGAGCTTCCATCTTAGAGTAGGTATTCATTACATTACATTACATATTTCTATTCCGCCATTACCTTTCAGTTCAAAGCGGATTACAAAAGAGTTAGGGAAGAAGGGTTACAAAGTTAGATCAGAGGTCGTTTCCAAGAGAGGGATAAGTAGGATCAGGGGTAAGGGAGGGGATGGTAAGAAGGGGATATTCGTGGTATTAAGCTTTGTTAAGGGATTTCTTGAAGAGTATAGTTTTTATTTCCTTTCTGAACATCTTGTAGTCTGGGGTTGTTATCAATAGGTTGGAGATTTGGTTATCTATTTTTGCTGCTTGAGTGGCTAGTAGGCCGTCGTATAGTTTTTTCCGTTTTACTTCTTTGATTGGAGGGTAGGTGAATGGAGTGTGTGTTTTTCTATGCCTGGTAGAGGTAGTTTGGATGAGGCGATTGTTTAGGTAGATTGGGCTGATTCCATTTATGGTTTTAAATAGTATACAGTAGAATTTAAATTGTATTCTTTCCTGGATTGGAAGCCAATGTGAGTCGATGTATGCCTCAGAAATGTGGTCATGTTTCTTCAATGAGTAGACAAGTCTCAGCGCTGTATTTTGAATTGTTTGTAGTTGTTTAATCATTATTGCAGGGCAGGGGAGGTAGAGGATGTTGCAGTAGTCTAGGATACTTAGGATTAGAGATTGTACTAGGAGCTGAAATTGTGTTTTTTCAAATAATTTTCTAACTTGTCTAAGGTTTCTCATAACTGCGAAAGATTTCTGTATTGTTTTGTTTATTTGTGGTTGCATGGTGCAGCCTCTGTCAATAGTCATACCTAGTAGTTTTAGGGTGGTTGGCAAGGGGTAATTGATAGAGTTGATTTCTAAGTTGGTTATGGTTGGGATTTTGTTATTTTCTAGGAGGATGAATTTAGTTTTGTCTGGGTTGAGTTTCAGTTTGTGGTCTTCCATCCAAGTCGTAACTGTAACTAGAGTTCGGTGTAGTGTGTCTGTCATTGAGAGCTTTGGTTGGTCGAAAGGAATGAGGATGGTGATGTCATCAGCATAGCTATAAGAGGTTAGGCCTTGTTTGTTCAGGAAAATGCAGAGAGAGGCCTTATATAGGTTGAAGAAGTAGGGGATAGTAGGAAACCTTGTGGTACGCCGCAGGGGTTGGACCAAGGTTTGGATTTTTCTTTGTCTGATTTTACTTTGTATGTTCTGGATTTTAAGAAACCTTCAAACTATGAGTATACTTTATCTGAGATGCCTATTGAGTCTAAGATTTGCAGTAGGATGTTATGATCTACCAAGTCAAATGCCGCCGTCAGTCCAGCTGTATGAGCAGCATTTTTTTTCCAAAGTTGAGGTGTTGTCTTGCTGTGTCGATAAGGGAGCCTAGTAGTGTCTCTGTGCTGAAGTTAGTTCTGAAGCCGGATTGTGTGGGATGGAGTAAGTTATGGTCCTCGAGATAGTTGGTGATGAGTTTGGCTACTAATCCTTCTGTTAGTTTGATATATAGAGGTATTGAAGCGATTGGTCTGAAGTTGGATGGGTGGTCTGTTGGTCCTTTTGGGTCTTTTAGGATTGCGGTGATGATGATTTCGCTGAGGTCTGTCGGGAAAATGCTGTCTGTGAGCATGGTTTGTATCCAGTGTAGGAGTAAGGTACGGAACTTAGTGCTCGCTGATGACAGGAGATATGGCGGGCAATGGTTGAGTTCACTGGATGCGTGGCTGTACTTATTGTAGAGTTTGTTGAATTCGGTCCAATGTATCTTAGGGCATTGGGACCAGGTTCTGTCTGCAGCACAAGATTCATTTTCTGTGGGAAGTATTGTGACTTCAATTAGGTGGGCTGGGTTACTATTGGTGTTTGTGATTTTATTCTTGAAGTGTTCTGCTAGGAGGGAGGCTGAAGGGGAGGGGTTATTGTTAGTGGTCATATAGGGTATGGTGTTAGTTAGATCTTTTAATATTTGGAATAGTTTTTTGGTGTCTTGGGTTTCCGTGCCTATTAGGTTGGTGTAATGTTTTTTTCTCTTTTCTTTTGATAGAAGTTTGTATTGTTTGTTAATTTTATTACAGGCGGTTTTCGTGTGATCTAGGTTGGATTTTCTCCATTTTCTTTCCAGACGTCTACATTGTCTCTTGAGTAGGAGTAATTCGTCGTCGAACCAGTGGAAGTAGAAAGGGTATCATGGAAAGGATATAAGTGATTTTAAGAGACAATACCATTTTAATAGAGTTCAATCTCCCCCATCATGTAAGCTTCAATGGAGACCATTGTGATGTTGTGGTCTTGATTAAATGGAAAATGTGGTCGACAATAAAGGAAGTAGATTCCTCAATAGTAGTACCAAAATAAATTCCTAAATATTTTAACTTGGTCTGAGTATACTTAAGATCATGCTGAGATATAATGTCTCTACATAGGAAATCAGCCAAACTAAACTAAACTAAACTAAGCCTTAAGTTTATATACCACATCATCTCCACGGAAGTGGAGCTCGGCATGGTTTACAAAGCTTAAAAATATAAGAAGAGAGAGGAAAAAGATTTAGAAGAGCATATGAACAGAGGGAATATAACCAGGAGAGGAAATGTTATATGTTAGAAAAAAGCCAGGTTTTCAGTTGTTTGCGGAATAATTGGAGGGAGCCCAGATTCCGCAGCGGGATAGTGAGATCGTTCCAAAGGCCCATGATTTTGGAGAGGAGGGAATTTCCCAGTTTGCCTGCGTAGAGAATAACGTGTAGAGAGGGGAAGGATAGTTTATGTCTGTGGGCGGATCTGGTGGTAGTAGGCCTTGAGGCATTAAAGGATAGTGGGATTAGGGGAGGAAGGATGCCGTGAATGATCTTGAAAGCCAGACAGGAGCATTTGAAATGAATTCTGGAAAGCACTGGGAGCCAGTGAAGGTTGGTAAGGAGAGGGGAGACATGGTCAAATTTGCGTTTTGCAGAAATCAGCTTGGCTTCAGTATTTTGGATAAGATGGAGACTATGAAGACTTTTTTTTGTTAGGCATAAATAAATGGCATTACAGTAGTCGAGTTTGGAGAAGATGATGGATTGTTCAAGGACGGTGAAATGTTTTTGGTGAAAGTAGGATCTTACTTTCCTCAGCATGTGGAGGCTGAAAAAGCATGATTTTGCCAGGGAATTGAGGTGATCGTTGAGGGACAGAGAAGAATCAATAATGATGCCGAGGACTTTGCTTGAGAACTCAAGGTGCAGAGCAGAGCCTGTGGGTAGTGTGAAGAGGGTGGGCAGGTATTCTAGTTTTGGGCCGAGCCAGAGTAATTTTGTTTTAGATTCATTTAATTTCATCTGTACCGAGAGGGACCAGGCGTGAAGTCTCATTATGCATGAAGTAATGTTATCTTGGAGGTTTAGTCTGTTTCGAGGAAGATAAAGATATCGTCAGCGTATGTGTATATTTTTTCAAGAGGGGAAAGTTTGAGGAGCTTCAGGTAGGTCATATAGATGTTGAAGAGGATAGGGGAGAACCTTGTGGGACACCACAAGATGGTGTCCACGGAGCGTCAAGGGCATTACTTCCGTCTTGGAACTATTTAATTTGTAGCCTGATAGAGGAGCGTAAGATCTTATAGTATTGAGAACATGCGGTATTGAGTCCAATGTAGTATAGATCAATACGTCATCTGCATACGCTGAAAGTTTGATCTCCAGCTCTTCTACTCATATGCCGATTATGTTGCAGTTAGACCCGAGTGCAATGAGGAGGGGTTCCAACGCTATATTGAATAATAAAGGAAACAATCTCGACGGATTAAAGGAGGCAGAGAATACATCATTGATACGAAGTTTAGTTGAGTACAGTACTTTATTCGAGTACAGTACTTTAACCATTTTGAGAAACTCATCCGGTATGCCAAACCATTCCATCACTTTGAAGAGAAAGGACCACTCTACACAGTCAAATGCCTTCTCTGTGTCCAAGGCAATAGCAATGAAAGGGTCTGTTAGTTGAGATGCATGTTCAATCACATGAGTGAAAAAGTCTAGTACTGTCACTTGAGATTCTACCTTTCATGAACCCATTTTGATCTCTGTGTATTATTTGGGGTAGGATGTTGTTCAAACGGTGTGCTACGTTAATGAGTGACAATGGTTTGTAGTTTTGGACCAGTAAGGGATCCTTTCCTGGTTTAAGCAAAACTATGGTTAGAGCTTCTGTAAATGATCCACTTGCTGTTCCAGTGGCAGCTAGGTATGAAAAGTAACCTGTCAGGAAAGAAAGAAGGTCATTCATAAATGCAGTGTAGAATTCAACTGTCAAGCCGTCAGGACCTGGTGATTTATTTTTTGACATAGATAGGAGCGCCATTTCAATTTGAGAAGATAAAATAGGAGCAATCATAGAATCCGTGTCTTCCTTGGACAAAATGGGATGTTGAAGATTTTGAAGGAAAGATCAAATAAGTCCTGATCTGGGTTTTCAGAGGAATATAATTCTGTATAGAACGAGTGGAAGTGAGCACAAATTTCGGGAGGAGATATTACAGTCTCACTAGACACAGTACTAACAATATTCCAAGTGTGGTCTGACCATTGCCCTATAAAGTGGCATTATAACTTTCTCCGATCTACTCGTGATTCCTTTTTTTATTATGCCTAACATTCTATTTGCTTTCTTTGCCACTGCCGCGCATTGTGCCGACAGTTTCAGGGTCCTATCTATCAGTACACCCAGGTCCTTTTCTTGTTCGCTCTTACTCAGAGTTGCACCTGACATTCTATACTCTTGTTCCTTGTTCTTTCTGCTTAAATGCTTTACTGTGCACTTTTCCACATTCAACTTCATCTGCCACTTCTCCGTCCATTTCTCTAACTGACACAAGTCACTCTGGAGTTCCTCGCTATCCTTCTGCGATTTGATTGCCCGGCATAGCTTTGTGTCGTCTGCAAACTTGATGATCTCACTGGATGTTCCTTCTTCTAGGTCATTGATGAAAATATTAAATAAGATGGGCTCAAGTACCGAGCACTGGGGCACACCGCTAGTCACTTTCTCCCAGTCTGAGAACTTCCCATTTATGCCCACTCTCTGCTTTCTGTTCGCCAGCCATTTGCCTATCCATCTTAGTATATCTCCCTTTATTCCATGGCTTTGTAGTTTCCTGAGAAGTCTTTCATGTGGAACCTTGTCGAACGCTTTCTGGAAGTCCAAGTATATTATGTCCACTGGTTCTCCACTATCAATTTGTTTGTTCACGGTCTAAAAAAATTGAAGTAAATTCGTCAAACATGATTTCCCTTTCCTTAAACCATGTTGACTGCTCTCATCAGGTCGTGTGTATCCAAGTGCTGAACTATGCTATCTTTAATCAGTGCTTCAACTGTCTTTCCAGGGACAGACGTAAAACTCACAGGTTTGTAGTTGCCTGGTTCTCTTCTTGATCCTTTTTTGAAAATTGGCGTGATTAGATGTGAATATAAGTAGGACGATTGATTTGGTATGAACATATACATATAAGTAGGACGATTGATGTGCCGGTAACATAAGTAGGATGATTATGCCATAATTATGCCGATATTAATAACTCTGTATTGTTATACTGCTACAGAAGCCCCTGTAACTCTGTATAGAGTCCATGTACTGTAACATCTTGCAGAAGCTCTTTGTAACTCTGTATTGTAACACCTCTATAGAAGCTCATGCAAACCACTCTGAATTGACTTCCCAATCATTAGCAGCAGTATAGAAGCCGACAATAAGAATTCACAAATCCGAGTGGTGTCAGTTGTGATTTCAGATAGTTGACTATGAATCCTAGGAGCTCCAAGAGGTGAATTGTAGAAGTAGTGGCTTGGTAAGTCAGAGTCGGTGAGGAAGTTTTGACTAACCAGTCATCTAAATATGGGTAAACATGAAACCCATAACTGCGCAGTCGCAGCCACTACTATTAGATACTTAGTGAAGACTCTTGCAACAGATGCAAGACTGAATGGTAGGAGTACTCTGAACTAGAAGTATTGAGACCCCACTGAAAATCAAAGGTATTTTCTGTGGGTTGGTAATACTGGTATATGAGTGTAGACTTCTTTTAAATCTAGAGAGCAAAGCCAATTGTTCTTGTCCAGTAGGGGTAACAGAGCCAGAGAAACCATGCAAAATCTCTCCTTCATGAAATATTTGTTGAGAGCACAGAGGTTTAGTATTAGATGGAGATCATCAGTCTATTTCGGTATTAGGAAGTATTTGGAGTAGAACCCTCTGCCTCTCTCCTTTACTGGATTTAACCATACAAGTAATATGTTAATGAAATGAAAGTTTTTTTGTCAAAGGTGACCCACTAAGATTTTTATGGTTGTAACTGATTGTAGAGGGCTATCTTTGAGTATTATTGGGGCGCATACAGAAATCCCTTCTATTCAGGGGAAAATCATTGTCTTGGTTTTGGTGATATTTAACGCTAACATATTTTCATTCAGCCATAGCCTAATTTGTTTGAGTTTTTGATTAATGACTTCAATTTCATTTATGTTTTCAGGGTTTAATGGGAATAATAGCTATATGTCGTCAGTGTAAGCAAAAGCAGAGAAGCCGATGGATTGGCAGACGGTCAAAAGTGGGGATAGAAAGATGTTGAAAAGAAGTGGTGACAAAATTGAATCTTGTGATACCCTGTGTTTATTAGAGTAGAGGTCAGAAGTTGAGTTGTTAAATGTAACTTTAGATAGGCGATTAGAGAAGAGAGACTGGAACCAGCTATATACTTGGTCAGAAATACCGATTGATGCAAGTCTTTTCAGAAGTAGGGAATGGTCGATGGTATCAAAGCCTGAGGATAAATTGAAGGAGATGAGAAGTACTGAATTATGATGATCCATGGTACCATGATCCATGGTACAATAAGGCTGTTGTCATCCCCAGGAGAGAGTATTCTGTTGCATGATTTTTTTCTGAATCCAGGGCAGGTGCCGATAACAATATAGTCAAAGGTACAGTCAGCTCAGGTTGATGTCAAGGTGTCATGGACTTAGATGCAGGACACTGCCGAGTGGGAGAAAACATGTGGCATGATGAAAGCTATGAACACTAATGCTTCTGAGGAGTTGAAGATGGTGAGGAGGTGAAATTCTGCCTAGAAAGTGAGTGCCCACACTTAAGATTTATTCCAGAGGTCCACCAAGGCCCGATGTACAGAAGAATCAAAGCCTCTTCTAGAAAGGCTGAGTGGACATCAGTGTTGACATTGATGGAGGAAGTACCTGGGGCTGGTACTGGGTCTGTAGATATTGTAGAAGTGGACCCAGAAGCCTTTAGGGCCCACTTTTGCATGTGAGCACAGAGATTACATCCCAATGCTCAGCGCCAAGACACTGTACACAACAGTTGTGAGGGTCTGAACTAGAAATGGTCCTGCTACATCGAGAACACTTCTTGAATCCACTGAGCATCTGGGAGATCGAGTAGAATTGTTCCCGAAAAGGAGTAGACACTCCTTTTCGAGGGAGGGTGGAAATTATTTGAAGGCCCAAGAAAAGAAAATCACAAAAATGAAGAAAAAAATTATATTAAATACAATAAAATGAAAAAATATGATATCCAGATTTATCTCTATCAGGATGAAAGTGTCGTCTGAATAGGTAAGTAAAGTTTCGCAGGTAGAACATAGGCAATGCCTCCGCTGGGTCAGACCTGAGGTCCATCTTGCCCAGCAGTCCGCTCACACGGCGGCCCAACAGGTCCAGGACCTGTGCAGCAATCCTTTATCTATACCCCTCTATCCCCTTTTCCAGCAGAAAATTGTCCAATCCTTTCTTAAACCCCCCAGTACCGTACTCTGCCCTATTACATCCTCTGAAGCGCATTTCAGGTGTTCACCATACGTTGGGTAAAGAAAAACTTCCTAGTGTTTGTTTTGAATCTGTCCCCTTTCAACTTTTCCGAAAGCCCTCTTATTCTTTTATTTTTCGAGAGTTTGAAGAATCTGTCCCTCTCCACTCTCTCTATGCCCTTCATGATCTTGTAAGTCTCTATTATATCCCCTCTAAGTCTCCTCTTCTCCAGGGAAAAGAGACCCAGCTTCTCCAATCTCTCATTGTATGACAGGTTTTCCATACCTTTTATCAGACGTGTCGCTCTCCTCTGAACCCTCACGAGTAACGCCATATCCTTCTTAAGGTAGGGCGACCAATATTGAACGCAGTACTCCAGATGCGGGCGCACCATCGCCCGATACAACGGCAGGATAACTTCTTTCATTCTGGTTGTAATACCCTTCTTGATTTACCTAGCATTCTATTCGCTCTCTTAGTGGCCGCTGCGCACTGTGCCGTCGGCTTCATTGTCATGCTAACCATTACCCCCAAGTCCCTTTCTTGGGTACTCTCATTCAATAATATCCCTCCCATCATATAGCTGTACTTCGAGTTTCTGCTTCCCACATGTAATACTTTACATTTCTCAACGTTGAACTTCATCTGCCATCTCGTCGCTCATTCCCCTAGTTTGTTCAAGTCCCTTTGCAATTCTTCGCAGTCCTCTTTAGTCCGAGCTCCACTAAATAGTTTGGTGTCGTCCGCAAATTTTATTATCTCACGCTTCGTCCCTGTTTCTAGATCATTTATGAATATATTAAATAGCAGCGGCGGGGAGCCTTGCCTCTACCCAGAGGATACAACGGAGGGGTTTGCTTGTCGCTTCCTGAACCCCTGCAGCAGGGGTTTTCGCCATTTCTTCAGTGCCCTGCAGGCACCTACAGAGACGGACCTCCTGACGTCACTGGGTCCATCTCCAACCCTTTAAAATCAAGCCGCTGCCGCGGCTGTATCAGGAGCCTTGCCTCTACCCAGAGGATACAACGGAGGGGTTTGCTTGTCTCTTCCTGACCCCCTGCAGCAGCGGTTTTCGCCATTTCTTCAGTGCCCTGCAGGCACCTACAGAGACGGACCCCCTGACGTCACCGGGTCCATCTCCAACCCTTTAAAATCAAGCCGCGGCTGCAGGGCGTGGCCGAAGGGGTGTGCCCTAAGGTGCACGCAAGGCCTCTTGGGAGCCCCTTGGAGCCACGAGGAGTCCGGGAGCTGGAATTGGTTAGTAATATAATTTATTCCTATAAAAACTTCTTTATATGACAGTTATAAATGGGAAAAAGAAAAATTAAACCAAAAAGCTCCACTCCAGTGGTATCAGGTCCAATGGATAGACATTTGACATTACTTTCTGATAATTTACCTGGGGTACTACCAAATGTAGATTCCTCCCTGTCAGGAGCCTCAATAAGTCCCCTTAACCGTACTCCTCCCCTTCATTCGGTACCCAGTGATAGTGGGAATATAAACCCTACTATATCCGATGTTCAAGTGGTCTCATCTACCCATACAAGTAAATTAGTATATGCTGAAATACCTAAACCATTGATATTTTCTGGTGGAGTGGATGAAAACCCAAGAACAGAGGAAACACAGGATATTACTTTAAAGGACTTGTGGTTAGGAATATCCAGAGTTGAAGGGTTTCTCAGATCAACGATGAAACAAATGGGAGACTTTTCTCAGTTAGTTTCTTCCAAATTAGAAAATGTGGATTCTAATCTAGGTTGTTTGGACAAACGATTAAATGTCATTGAATCTCAATGTAATAATTTACAAGCTGTCTCGATATCAGCTGTTAAAGATTCTACAGTGATACATTCTAAAATTGAATCAATAGAGAACATGAATAGAGTGAAAAATCTCCGCTTGATTAATTTTCCAGTAACCCATTTACTGTCACCTGAGATTTTATTAAGGAAGTTTCTTAAAGAAGTACTGGGAATGGCCAATGCGGAGAATTTTCCAATAAATAACTACTATTACATTCCTCAAAAAAAACTTGAATCTACCCAGGAGGCGGATCATCTGATCACACCAGAGGTAAATTTGACTGATTTTTTGGAAGACACACAGGATGTGATTCAGAGTCAGTCCACCCTGGTAATAACATGCATGAGTGAGATGGACAAGAGTTTGATAATGAAACTTTATTTTAAAAACAGGTTAATGAAATTTTGTGGTGATTTGGTTAGGATGTATCCAGAACCACTCAGATGAGGAGGAAAGAATTTTTGAAATTGAAGGAGAGAGTGTTGGCACTGGATGCATCCTTTTACCTGAAATTTCCATGCAAATGTTTGATTAAGTTACAAGATATTGAGCATTCATTTTGGGATCCTATTCAATTACAACAATTTTTAGTTGCAAGAGAATTGAAATAGAAATATAAATGAGATTTGTTTCACCTTGCTGAGATTGTGAGGAGAATTAAATATAAAAGTATCCCATTGTTTAAGGAATGATCCAGGGTTCTATAGGTGAACCATGAATTATTGTCCTTTACTTGTTTGAATTTTATTTAATTAGAAATAGCAAGATATACTCCCCATTAATGTGGGCTTAAAGGGAATTATGTATGTATGATTTGATTATGTATTGTTTTATGGGATTTCACTTTTGCTTTTGAAGTATTGGATCTTGTAATGTATTCAAAATTATAAATAAATAAATTTAAAAAAAGCAGCGGCCCGAGCACCGAGCCCTGCGGGACACCACTCGTGACCCTCCTCCAGTCCGAGTAATGGCCCTTCACTCCTACCCTCTGTTTCCTACCCTCCAACCAGTTTCTGATCCATCTATGTACGTCTCCTTCCACCCCATGGTTTTTCAGTTTCTGGAGTAGACGTTGTCACAAGCCCAGCACTGCAGCTAGCCTTGTTCCTGCCAGAAAACAGAGAAACGTAGCCCTGAAGCTTAACAGAGCTGATCAGTGTGGCAGCTCTCCAACTGGCATGGAGCAGGCCTTTGTTTCTAAAGAGATTTCCCAAGAGCAGGAGCCTGGGGAGGAGTGGGAGCAGTTTGAGGACAATCACTCCTTTAAACCTAGCATAGCTTCCAGGAAGACTCAACCTAAGAAACAAGATCTAAGCCCTTTAGGCACACACCTGTTGAGGCTGATTGAAGAGCAGGAGAGAGCTCAAGGAAAGCTGAAGCCTGCTCAGCCCCCACACAGGTATGGGCGTGGCTCTCTCAGAGCAAGGCAGGTAGAGCAGAGCAAGCCCAGGAGAGTTAGTGCTGAGCTCACAGAGGAAGCTGACACATGGTTGGGTGTTCAAGAGTCCAGGCAAGGGAATGAAATTGAAATGCAGGATTTGGAAGATTTCTCATTGCTGAACCAGCCAAATTGCCTGCAGCCAGATGAAGCCACCATGGACTTTTGCTCTGAACCAGGGGTTACCACACTTTTTTGGCTTGCGAGCTACTTTTAAAATGGCCAAGTCAAAATGGTCTACCAAAAATAAAAATACTAAACATATACCCCCTCTTTTACTACGGTGCGCTAGCCAATTTACCGTGCGCTAAGTGATAATGCGCCCATTATATTCTATGGATGCACTAAATTAGCGTGCACTAAATTGGTTAGCGCGCCTTAGTAAAAGACCCCCCCATATTTATTTATATATATACACTGAGTGCACCTCTTCTGTCCTCCAGACCTCGTTCCATTCCCCAACCAACATCTCTCTCTATCCCTCCAGGAGTCCAACTTTTCTTCCTCTCTCCTCCACCCCTATTGGCAACATGTCTCCTGCTCTCTTCCTCCTCTGTTATGATCTTGCATCTCTCTGTTCTTCCTCAGGGTCTCTCTCCTCCTCTATCTCTTCTGTCTGCACCTCCCATAGTCCAACATCTGCCCCCTCTCTTCTGCCTCCCCTTTGTTTCAGGCTTCTCCCTCTCTCTATCTTCCTTCTGCTAACATTTTGAGTCTTCCTACCTTTTGTCCAGGTCTTTGTCTCTCTCGCTCTCTTTGTCTTCCCCCTCTCCAGGCAACCCCCATTCCGCCGGGGCCTTCACGACGGGCACACTCTTACCCCGATGTGCGGGGCCTTACCTCCACTGCTTCCCTCAGACTGGATCATCGAGCAGTTCTTGCCTCTGGGCCTAACTACCATAAGTTTAAAGTAACTATGGAAGCCTGCAGAGCGAACGTAGCAGACTGCCTCTCTGTAGCATGTTCCCTCTGCCAAGGTCCCGCACCCTTCTAACATCAGGGGCGGGACTGTCGCAAAGGGAATGTGGTACAGAGGCTGACGGCTGCCTGCTACGTTCGCTCTGCAGGCTGCCGTAATTACTTTAAAGGTGAGACAGTGACCATAGGGGGAATATGCTAGGGCAGGGGTGGGCAAACTTTTTAACTCATGGGCCACAATGGGTTCTTAAATTTGCCAGAGAGGCCAGGCGACTAGGGGAGGGGGTGGTTCTGATGCGCCACAGAATGATGATGGTAAGAGAAAGGGCTAAGGCAAAAAGAAAGAACCCCTCCCCAAAGGGCAGACTGTTGTCTCTGGTTTCTGCTTTCATCTTCTTTTCATTCTCTTCTTCCAGCGTCTGCCCTCTCTGTCTCTTCAATTCAGCATCTGCCCCTTCCATCTACTGTCTGTCCTCTTCCCCTTCCAATATAAATTAAATGTAAATGTCAGGCATAATTCTCTTTTTAACTTGCTCTTCAGCCTGGACACCCAGGCCCTCGAATTCTGTATGGTTGAAAAATACAGCAAACTGCTCCCTCATACCAACATGAACTTGAGTTAACTGTAAACACAGGCTTGATAAAGAACTTCTACATAGGCCCTTTCAGTACAGAACTTTAATTTCTTAATCCTAGACCAGATTTCAAATCAGAGAATTTTGTAACCCTTAAAACTCTTGCCCTAATCTAAATTAGACTTAGATATCTACATTATACGTAGGAAAAAACAGAAAAATTGCTATAGCATCCCAGCTAATGTACGGTATTAATGTCAAAAGGTTATAAAACTCCTGTCAGTCTCAAATCCTAGAGTCCTTTCAAGAGAGGCAGGGTTGTACCTTTTAGAACACCCGGTCTAAAACAAGAACACTTTGAACATGAAAGTGATTAAATCTTGTGAAATGTTTGGCCCGTCCCTCGTGAAGTTTAAAATAAAAAACATCCAGCCATTATAGTAGGATTTTTTTTTAAATCTAGCTGTCAAAGCATAAACCTCACTTCTAGATGAGTGTTCCTCCTACCTCTGAGGCTTCAGTAGAGCTGGAGGACAAAGAGTAAACTCCCAAAGTGACATGTGAGCAAAGTTTCTAGCGCAGTTATCACTAGGGACAGTCGAAAAGTGTCCAGAATGACAAGCCCTGCTGGAGCGCTAAAAGTTTCAAGTTTCAAGTTTCAAGTTTATTATGGGACTTGATAAATCGCTTAATCGGATATTCTAAGCGATTTACATTTAAAATTTACAATGTAAAATCAAAGAACAATAACAATGCAATACATAATAATACATACAATTTAAATAATGGCTAAAATACTCTAAATTTAAACATTGTTAAACACTGGGAAAGGAGGGATGAAATATAATTTTAAAGTAAAGAAGAAACATTAAGGGCAAATACAAAAAGGATATAGTTAAAACAGGTTCAACCAAATAAATAATTCATGAAGTATAAAATTATGTAGAAAAGGCATCTTTAAAAAGGAAAGTTTTTAACTCAGTTTTAAATTTTCCAAGGTCTTTCTCCTCCCGTAAAGTAATAGGGAGGGCGTTCCATGTTTGAGGTGCCGTACAAGAAAAAATAAGTTGTCTTCTTGTATTAATAATTTTTAAGGATGGGATCGTTAGCAGATTTTGTTCGCTAGAACGTAAAATTCTCTTTGCAGAATATGGAATCAGTGATCTATATAAAAAAGCAGGGGTCTTATTAATCAAAGTTTTAAAGATAATTACACATAACTTATAAGTGATTCTGTAATTAACAGGAAGCCAATGAGCCTCTTTGAGAAGTGGTGTTACATGATCAAATTTTTTGGAATTATTTATTAATTTTATTGCTGTGTTCTGTATAATTTGTAATCGTTTTATTTCATATTGTGCAATTCCTTTGAATAAAGAGTTGCAGTAATCAAGTTTAGAAATCACCAAAGAGTGAATCAGTATAGTGAGTGATTTAGCACAGAGGAATTTCGAGATGGAACGAATCTATAAAAGGTGATTTTCACAATGTTGCTGATATGATCATGGAAATTTAGTTTGTTATCAAAAATTACACCTAAAATTTTTATATTTTTAACTAATTGAAGGGGAACATTATGAATTGAAATCGGATGAACAAGAGAAAAGTTCTCTTTCCAAGGAAATAACATAACATTGGTTTTTTTAATATTGAGAGCCAATCTGTTTTTGTCTAGCCAATGATATACATGATCAAGTTTCTCATTGATAGATGAAATTTCAACTGTATTATTATTATTTAGAGGGTGTAATAATTGTATATCATCAGCATATGCAAAAACATGAAATCCTACTGATTGGCATAATGTCATTAATGGAGCTAGAAAAATATTAAAAAGTAAGGGTGAAAGAATAGATCCTTGTGGAACCCCATGAGAAATCTGAGATGGAAGGGATGAAGAATTATTGAAATTAACTATTGAAGTACGCTCACTAAAGTAAGATGTGAACCAAGCTAGAACTTCATCTCTAACCCCAATAGATTGAAGTCTAGCAAGGAGTAATTGGTGATCAATTGTATCAAACGCTGCTGACAGATCAAGAGAAACTAACAGCACCGATTGATGGTGATCTAGGAAATATTGAATTGAAGTAGTCATTCCAAGAAGAGAGTGTTCCGTGTTATGGTGTTTTCTAAAACCTGTTTGATTCGGATGTAACACATTAGTTTGTTCTATAAACTCAGATATCTGATTGAAAACAATTTTTTCTGTTAATTTAGCCAAGAATGGAATAGTGGATATTGGTCTATAATTGGAGAGTTCATCTTGACCTACATTTTTATCCTTGATAATTGGATGGATATATGATTTTTTCCAATTTAGGGGAACCGTATGTTGATTTAAACTTTCTATAACTAATATATGAATCATAGGTCCAAAGATTTTAAAATATTGTTTAAGAATTAATGGTGGTATTAGGTCAGCTTTTGAACTTTTGAAATTCAGAGTTTTTAGAACAGTTTCTATCTCATTTAAACTAGGCATCTTGAATTTCGAGCATTTAGAGGATAGCAAATCTGAATTGGTCTGTTCAGAATCACTTATAAGTGAGAGATTTGTAAATGATTTCCTAATATTAGTAATTTCCTGGGCTGTTGGGGCTATGCCATTGGAATCATTTTGTATTTTATGAGATGTTATTTTGTTAAGAATGTTATAAAGCATTGAAGGATTTTTAGCTTTAAAAATCTTTTCAGAATAGTATTTCATTTTAGTTTGATTAATTTTTGTTTTATAAAATTTCATATGGTCCCTGTATGTAAAGAGATTTTCCTGGGATTTATCCTTCCTTCATCTCCGTTCAAGAGATCTTAATTGTTTCTTAAGGAGTAAAAGATCTGTGGTAAACCAAGGATTACTACATTTTCGAGCCGAAATTATCTTTTTTTGTATTGGAACAAGTTTATTTAAAGTAGTTTGAATGGCATTATTCCATAAGTTGGTTAAATCATCAATTGAAGTAGTAGTTGATTTTGAAAAATCTAGTTGAAACATAGATTGAATTGAATCATATGAGAGATCGTTAAAATTCCTGTATGAAATTGTTTGACGTGTAGAATTAGGTCTGGTAAAAAGGCTAACATATGTTAGTGAAATAAAAAAGTGATCAGACCAGGGAACTGGATGACAACAATTTAAGGAAAAATTGTTCTTTGCCAAAATTGGAATTAACACTGTGTCAATAGTGTGACCTGCTTGATGTGTTGGTTGGGTTATTAAAGAATACAGGTCTAATTGATTGATATGGGAGAGAACAGTTTTAGTGAAATTGTTATTTTGATCATCAAAATGGATGTTGAAATCCCCTAAAATTAATGGATTTGAAGAAGAACTGCCAAATTCAAACAGTAAAGACATCAGAAATGCCATATCAGAGTTTATCGGTGGAGGGAGATAAATTAGCAGTATATCTGTTCTAGGTTTTGTTTGTATGGTTAAATGTAAAAATTCAATGGGCACAGAGCCTGTAGATTTGTCTACCTGAAAGCCAGCCACTCTCCTTTCTCCTTCGGGGCCAGCGGCACACATGGCAGGCGCGAGATTTTCGCGCTCCAGCCTGGCCACGCGCTGCTTCCTGAATGTGCCTGAGCAGCTCCTGAGAAGGAGGTAGAGTTGAAAACATGATTGACAGTTTTCTGCAAGCAACTAGTGGGTTCAGCTACAAGACCCTGCAGTTCAGGACCACTAGACACATAAGAACATAAGAATTGCCGCTGCTGGGTCAGACCAATGGTCCATCATGCCAAGCAGTCTGCTCACACGGCGGCCCTCTGGTCAAAGGCCAGCGACCTAACTGAAACTAGCCCTACCAGCGTATGGTCTTGTTCAGCAGGAACTTGTCTAACTTTGTCTTGAATCCCTGGAGGATGTTTTCCCCTATGACAGATTCCGGAAGAGCGTTCCAGTTTTCCACCACTCTCTGGGTGAAGAAGAACTTCCTTACGTTTGTACGGAATCTATCTCCTTTCAACTTTAGAGAGTGCCCTCTCGTTCTCCCTACCTTGGAGAGGGTGAACAACTTGTCCTTATCTACTAAGTCTATTCCCTTCATTATCTTGAATGTTTTGGTCATGTCCCCTCTCAGTCTCCTCTTTTCAAAGGAGAAGAGGTCCAGTTTCTCTAATCTCTCACTGTACGGCAACTCCTCCAGCCCTTTAACCATTTTAGTCACTCTTCTCTGGACCCTTTCGAGTAGTACTGTGTCCTTCTTCATGTATGGCAACCAGTGCTCGACGCAGTATTCCAGGTGAAGAGCACGGGTCCAAACACCGAACCCCGCGGCACTCCACTCATGACGCTTTTCCAGTCCGAGTATTATCTATTTACCCCCACTCTCTGTTTCTACGTGAGTATTTCACCCTCGATTCCATGGTTCGCAATTTTTCAAAGTCGTTCCTGCGGAACCTTGTCGAACGCCTTCAGAAAATCCAGATATACGATGTCGACCGGGTCACCCTTGTCTCCGCATGGAAGAGTCTCTAGCGAAGAACATCCAGAAAGGAGATACATCCTTCTTCAGGTATATCAGTGACAGAAATAAGAACTTATGCGGGATAGTACGTCTTAGGAAACCAGACGGAGGCTATGTAGAAGCGGACTCGGAAAAAGCCGAACTGTTAAATGAATACTTCTGCTCAGTCTTCACCTGCGAGGCACCAGGACTCTGCCCTCAGCTACAGACAAGGGTTGACGCAGATGACCCGTTTAGTAATTTCGAGTTTACACCCAGCGGTGTCTACTGTGAGCTGTCAAAGCTTAAGGTTAACAAGGCAATGGGGCCTGACAACCTACACCCCAGGGTGCTCAGGGAATTGTGTGATGTCTTGGCGGAACCGCTATCCGCGCTCTTCAATCTCTCCCTTAGTACGGGTAACGTCCCGTTGGACTGGAAGACGGCTAACGTCATTCCACTCCACAATAAGGCTCCAAGATGGAGACAGCAAACTACAGACTGGTGAGTTTCACATCAATAGTGTGCAAACTAATGGAAACTGTAATCAAACGCCAATTGGATACGATCCTGAACGAGGAGAATCTACGGGATTCCCGTCAACATGGATTTACTAAGGAGAGATCCTGCCAATCCAACCTGATCAGCTTCTTTGACTGGGTGACGAGGAAGCTGTATGTTGGGAAGTCCCTGGACATCGTATACCTGGACTTCAGTAAAGCATTCGATAGCGTACCACACCGCAGGTTGCTGAGCAAGATGAGTTCTATAGGATTGGGCGACACATTTACGAAATGGGTTGGGAACTGGCTTGGAGGTAGGCTTCAGAGGGTAGTGGTGAATGGCACCCCCTCTGAATTGACGGAGGTAATCAGTGGAGTGCCGCAGGGCTCGGTCCTGGGCCTGATCCTATTCAACATCTTTATAAAAGACTTGGCAGAAGAGCTGCGAGGTAAAATAACATTATTCGCCGATGACGCCAAACTAAGCGATGTAGTGGGCAAAAGCACAACAGACATAAATTCAATGTCCGACAACATGATGCACGACCTACTCCTACTGGAGCGCTGGTCTAGGTCCTGGCAACTCAGCTTCAATGCCAAAAAATGCAAAGTCATGCACCTGGGCAGCCAAAATCCATGCAAGACTTACACCCTTAATGGCGAGATCCTAACAAGAACTGAAGCAGAACGAGACTTAGGGGTGATTGTCAGTGAGAACATGAAGACTGCCAATCAAGTGGAGTAAGCTTCATCCAAGGCAAGGCAAATCATAGGTTGCATATGCAGGAGTTTCGTCAGCCATAAGCCTGAAGTCATTATGCCATTGTATAGATCCATGGTGAGGCCCCACCTGGAATACTATGTGCAATTCTGGAGGCCGCATTACCCTAAGGATGTGCTGAGACTGGAGTCGGTCCAGAGAATGGCCACCCGGATGGTCTCGGGACTCAAGGATCTCCCGTACGAGGAACGACTGGATAAGTTGCAGCTATACTCACTCGAGGAACGCAGAGTGAGGGGTGACATGATCGAGACATTCAAGTATCTCACGGGCCGCATCGAGGTGGAAGAAGATATCTTCTTTTTCAAGGGTCCCGCGGCAACAAGGGGGCATCCGTGGAAAATCAGGGGCGGGAAACTGCACGGGGACACCAGGAAATTCTTTTTCACTGAAAGGGTGGTTGATCGCTGGAATAGTCTTCCACTTCAGGTGATTGAGGCCAGCAGCGTGCCTGATTTTAAGGCCAAATGGGATAGACACATGGGATCTATTCACAGAGAAAGGTAGGGGAGGGTCATTGGGGTGGGCAGACTAGATGGGCCGTGGCCCTTATCTGCCATCTATTTCTATGTTTCTGTTTCTATCTGCCTGTTTACTCCCTCGAAGAACTAAACTAAACTAAACTAAACTAAACCTTATTCTTCATGCAGGTAAACTGGGAAAATCACTTCTATTCAAAATCACAGGTCTCTAGAACGACCTTACTACCCCTCTGCGGAACCTGAGCGCCCTCCATTTATTCCGCAAACAACTAAAAACCTGGCTCTTCTTTAACATGTAATTTCTTTTCCCTTACTTTCCACTCTATTTATAAACTTATGTAAACCTTTTCCCTTCCTTTCTCATTTTTTAAGTTCTTGTAAACCGTACCGAGCTCTACTTCCGTGGAGATGATGCGGTATATAAACTTAAGGTTTAGTTTAGTTTAGGATGAGGAATGCATAATGATATTACCCAACCATTCATTCAATTTACCAGCCTGGAAAGCAAGAGTTCCATCTAAGAATCTTTTATATCGACAGGCCTTTATTGTAGGATAAGTGAACATGTGAATTCCACGAGTAGGCCAGTTAGAACAATTCAGTCTAAAATGAGATACCAGATTAGTAGGGGGCCAACCCAAATATTGATTTAAAACAAAGACAAGATAATTTGAACAGAACTCTTGCTTCCAGGGGCAACCAGTGAAATTTTTGATAATAGGGACTGGCTTAGTAGTAGACTTCAAAGGGTGGTGGTAAACGGCACCCCCTCAGAAACAACGGAAGTGATCAGTGGAGTGCCACAGGGCTCAGTCTTGGGCCCTATCCTATTCAACATCTTCGTAAGTGACTTGGCTAAGGGTCTTCGAGGTAAAATTACGTTATTCGCCGATGACGCCAAACCATGCAACATAGTGGGCAAGAGCACAACAGACAAAAGCACAGTACCTGACAAAGGCTCAATATCCGACAGTATGACACATGACCTGCTCCTACTGGAGCATTGGTCAAGGACCTGGCAACTAAGTTTCAATGCCAAAAAATGCAAGGTCATGCACCTTGGCAGCAAAAATCAATGCACGTCTTACACCCTGAATGGTGAGACCCTAGCAAGGACTGTAGCAGAACGAGACTTGGGGGTGATCATTAGTGAAGACATGAAGTCTGCAAATCAAGTGGAGAAAGCTTCATCCAAAGCTAGACAAATCATGGGTTGTATCTGTAGAAGCTTCGTCAGCCGTAAACCCGAGGTCATAATGCTTTTGTACAGATCCATGATGAGACCCCATCTGGAATACTGTGTACAATTCTGGAGGCCACATTACCACAAAGATGTGCGGAGAGTTGAGTCGGTTCAGAGAATGGCCACCCGGATGGTCTCAGGACTCAAGGATCTCCCATATGGGGAACGGCTGCATAAGTTGCATCTATATTCACTCGAGGAACGCAGAGAGAGGGGGGACATGATCAAGACGTTCAAATATGTCACGGGCCTTATCAAGGTGGAGGAAGATATCTTTTTTCTTAAAGGTCCCATGGCAACAAGAGGGCATCCGTTGAAACTCAGGGGTGGGAAATTTCATGGTGACACCAGAAAATATTTTTTCACCGAAAGAGTGGTTGATCGCTGGAATAGTCTTCCACTGGAGGTAATTGAGGCCAGCAGCGTGTCAGATTTTAAGAAAAAATGGGATTGGCACGTAGGATCTCTTCATGGAGGGAGTTAGGGGGTGGGACATTGGTATGGGCAGACTAGATGGGCCTTGGCCCTTTTCTGCCGTCAGTTTCTATGTTTCAAAGATCAATCTAACAGCCAAGTTTTGAATAACTCAAAGTCGGTGAAGAGTTTTCTTAAAAGTTCCCAAGTAAATTATATTACAGTAGTTAAACATACTTAGAATGGAAGATTGAACCAATAAACGGAATGAGACAGCATCAAAATATTTTCTGATAGATCTTAGTTTCCACAATACTGAGAAGCATTTTCTAACCAATGCATCCATATGTTCATCTAAAGTCAGGGATCGATCCAATGTCACTCCCAAAATTTTTATGGAATAGTCAATTGGGAAGTCATGATCATTCAAAGGAGATCTGAGCACTGGAGCCGCTCATGACCATGCATTGGGAAATGGAGGGCTGAGCCTCCAGCTTCAACTCCTTATTAGCATCTGCTATACAATGGTAGACAGAGACCAACTTGAATAGCCAGTGGATCAAAGGGTCATCCCCCTGGTCAAGTGCCAGAGAGGCATATTGACTGCCAGACCCAAGCAGGGAACCAGATTCTTCCAGGACTATCTCTGAGCCCTGAGACAAAAGGGGCAACTTGCTTATCTGAGGAGAAATCAAAGAAGAGAAGATGCTCCCTGGACTAATGGCGGTTCACTTTCAGGCTGTACTGCATGTCCTGGCTCCATTAAAAATGCTCTGTACATAAGATATACACATTCTGGGGAGAAGCCTTGTGCAGGGAAGATAAACGAATCCTGCAGAAGCTCCGACTGGCTTTCATGGGTTCCATGGACTTCACGCATCTGCGCTTTACATTTTCATGAAACTCAGTCTCCAGACAGGACTTTCTACCTATTTCCTGGCCCTACAGCAGTTCCCCCAGCCCTGGAGAACACAGATGAGACTAAGTTTGAAGCTCCTATCCCTCCCTTGTGTGCACTGTGGCACACGGTACATGGATACTCCTTTGCCAGCCATCCTGCGTAAACTGTACATGAAATGGTGTTAACACACCCTGAGGAGTCCATCCCTGTCGAGTTTTGTAAACATCGAGGGATTTGAGGCAGATAGAGGCTTCAGAAAAAGACTGTTTAAAATCCAAGATGGCTGCCACCAGAAAAATTGCGTGGAGACATTTTTGAAAATAAAAAATGCTGAGACAGGGATTTTGGAGATGGGGGACTTGAGCCCTGACCCCAGAAACCCTCAAAAATGAGGATTTTGGACATCCCCACCCCTGATTTTCCAACAGGAAATAATGAGGCTGTACTTACAATTCTGTGAAAGTGCCTGCCTTCAGTTTTTCCTGCAGCTGGAAGAGATGGAAAGGGCTTTCTGTCTCAAAAATTTCATATAACAACTCCAAACTAGGAAATCTTCAGGCTGCTAGTCAGACCGACCCCATCCGAGATCTCCACTCCCACAGAACCTCGAAGTGCAACGGGGGGAGGCAAAATATGCAGCTGTCTCCTTGATAACTTAAGGGTTCTTACTCAGGGTGCCCACACTCTGCACTCAAACCACTGAAAAATTGAGAAGGCGAGCTGGCTCTTAAGGGAACAGAACCTGAGCCCTGAAGTAGCACACAGCATGCTGGTTCCACAGGTCCAACCAAAGGTTTGCACTGCGAGCTGCAGTCCGGCTCCATGGAACTTGCATTCTTTCCTAGACAGAGAATCCCGACATTTGGGGTCTCAGGGCACCAAAGCCTCAGATAAAAACAAACAAACTTATAACTGAAAATAATAAAAATTAAGCAGAGCAGATCAGAAACACCTCTGCACAGTTTGCTTGTGGAAGGAAAAACTGATGGGAGCACTCCACTCCACTGACAATGTGGGTGGAAGGAAAAACTGATGGGAGCACCCACTCCACTGACAATGTGGGAGGTGCTGAATGTTGTAACACACTTCTGCAAAACCTAGTTCATGGGAATGGATTGATCACCTAACATACGGACTCCTGAGTAGATGTAACAGAAATTGCTTTGACAAGTGAAGATAAATGGCACAGCTTTGGCAGCTTTTCCAAGTTCAAATTGTCGATTAAATGGAAATATGTTTTCAATTCAAGAAAGCACTTTTTGGACATTATAAATCTTCAGCTGTCAACCAATAATGGTCTTCTTTTAGAATTTTATGATGGCTGCTAAATGTCAAAAGACCAAGGAATTGAAATATTTAAGAATAAAAGAATAGCCTTACTGCGTGAGAACAATGGTCCATCTAGCCCAGTATCTCGTCTTTGCGGAGGCCAATCCAAGTCACAAGTACCTGGCAGAAACCCAAATAGTAACAGCATCTGGATTTATGTTCAGATTGGCCATCCTTTGCTGAGCATATAGGTTTGGCATGTTCACCAAATACTCAATTTAGTCAGCACCCATTAGCACCATGAAAATGACAAAAGGGGTTATAACAACAAATGTTGGATTGATGTCTAGTAGGGACTTTGGCTGTTCCTGGATAAGTGGATTGATAGAATTTTCTATGTCTTTCTAGTTCACTGGTTCAGATTTTTGACGCTTCAATTTGGCATAATGGACTAAGTATGTATTTTCTGAATCTGCCAGACTTTCATTGTCATTTTGGGGATGAATTTGCACATCTAATTGCCCACACATTTTGCCTGGTTCTAGTTCATCTAGATCAGTGTATCGCAAACTGTGTGCCATGTCACACTAGTGTGCCTTTTGAGATTTTAAGGGTGCCATGGCTCACTGGGCAGGAAGAGAGGCTCCAGCGCCTGTGTCAGCTGACTTCTCCTACCATCACATTGGTCACGTATCTACCGGGACTCCTGCCTTCCTCATCTCTGCACCCCCGGACCAGCAGTGGCAGCTCTGTGTGCTTTTAACTTCAGCACACAGCTGCTGCTAAGCAGTAGTTTAGCTGTTGTTTCATCAGGCAGCCTCGGGGCCTTTGCTAGGCCAGCCTGCATCACATCATCAAAGCTGGCCGACTTAGCAAAGGCCCCGAGGCTGCCTGATGAAACCACTGCTAAACTACTGCTTAGCGGCAGTTGTGTGCTGAAGTTAAAAGCACACAGTGAGCTGCCACTAGGCTAGACAGGAGAGGTATTGCTGGACAGGGAAGGGAGAAGGGGTTCTGCTTAACATGTGGCGCAGGGAAGGGGGAAGTGGTACTGCTAGACAGGGTGGGAGGAGGGAAGGGAGAATGGGTAATGCTGGATGGGGGAGGGAAGGGAGAAGGGGTAAGGCTGGACAGGGGGAGGGAAGGGAGAAGGGGAAATGCTGGACAGGGGGAGGTAAAAGGAAGGGAGAAGAGGTGCTGCTGGACCTGGCAGAAAGGGAGGGAAAGGAAAGGTGCTACACACTGGAGGAGAGGGTGAGATGGTGCACGGGGAGAGAGCATGTTGGGTTGGGGGTGGGAAGGAGGGATGCAACTCGAGGGAAGAGGCAAGGACAGAGAGAGAAAGCATGCAGGAGGGAGAAAGTGTTGGACTCATGGAAAGGGCGAGATGGATGGGGAGGGAGGGAGAAATGTTACACTCTAGGGAAGGGGGAGAGGGCAGAGAGTAAAAAGTTGGACCCATGGAGGGAGAGAGCGAGAGCGAGAGATGTTTTGGGGAGGGAAGGAGGACTAGAGGAGAAGCATGCAGGAGGAAGAGAGAAAAAATGTTGTATTGGTGGAAAGGAGGAAGAAATGTTGGACTGGGAGGGGGCTACAAAGGAGGAAGGGAAGGGATATGAACTGCAGGGGGCAGAAAGGAGGAAGGGAAAGAGAAATGTTATGCTGGGGGGGCGGGGGAGGGGAGAGATGACTAAAGGAAGGGAGAGATAACAGACCAGGGAATGGAAGGGAAGGGGGGAAGTCTGGTAGCGCTATAGAAATAATAATAGTAGTGGTAGTAGAGAGAGATGCCAGACTGGGAAAGGGGAAAAGGAAGGAGAGATGTTGTCGGACCACTGGGGGGGGGAGGAGGGAAGGAGAGAGATGTCAGACCATGGAACTAGGGAGGAAAGAGATAGGAAGGGAAGACATGGAAAAGCAGATTTTGAGAAGAAAGCAGAAAAATGGAAATATTGAATGTTAAGTTAATGCCAAAGATGGATGCAAGTTTGATCCAAACAGACCGGGGATTTTAAATTATAGTCCACTTGAGGGGGCAATACTTTCAAAATAAAACATAACACAAAAAAACCCCTCTCATCAATATTGGGCAAGTTTCTCAAATAGTATCTTCATATAACATTTAAAGGCTTTTAAATATTTAAATGTGCTCATAAGCTCTTCAGCAAGGCGCCACAGCAGCGGTACAATGTCGCTGGAAAGGTGCTTGAATTTTAATCATAACACATTGGATGGAGCAAGGATGCTTGCTTCTACTGGAGTGGGAAATGTTATGGCTCTACAAAAGTTGTAGCGTAGCGAAACACAGACTGTGTTGGAGCCGTGAACTGACCTTTTCAGATAAGTGGTCTACTGTTAAACAACTTTTGTAGAGCCATAACATTTGCCACTCTAGTAGAAGCAAGTATCCTTGCTCCATCCAATGTGTTATGATTAAAATTCAAGCACCTTTCCAACGACATTGTACCGCTACTGTGGCGCCTTGCTGAAGAGCTTATGAGCACATTTAAATATTTAAGAGCCTTTAAATGTTATATGAAGATACTACAGTGGTGCCTCGCATAAAGAACGCCTCGCACAGCGAACGCTGCACACAACGAACTTCATGTCATGATTCATACAACGAACTTCGTTTCACACAACGAAGTCGCCCGAGCTTCCACGATCGCTGCCGATGTATTGCATCCTTCCGCGCAGGCAGTCGTTAGTCACTGCGCTTAACGCGTTTCACATAACGAACTTTTCGCATAACAAACTTGCTCCTGGAACGAATTAAGTTCGTTGTGTGAGGCACCACTGTATTTGAGAAACTTGCTCAGTACTGATGAGAAGGTTTTTTGTGTTTTGTTCTATTTTTAAAGATGGATGCAAGGCAGAAAGTGAAGAGGGAGAGAAAAACAATCAATGGATAAGAATACACTGGAAACATAGTTAAAAGCACAGAAAAATAAAGTCACCAGACAACAAGGTAGGGAAAATGATTTTATTTTCAATATAGTGATTGAAATGTGTCAGTTTTGAGAATTTATATCTGCTGTGTATACTGTGTGTATATGAAAAATGAATGGAAAAAAAATGCATTACAATTAGTAAACAGGGTGGGATCTGGGGAAGAGTTTGGGTGAGTGTAGGGTGGAGTTTGGGAGGTCTGTGATTGGGGGTACTCAGTTGATATTTGTTAGACTTCCCTACTGGCATTTCAGGGCTTGTCTGGAGGGCCTCTGCACATGTTTGGATGTCAGAGTGATGATATCACGCATGTGCATGATGTCATCATGGCGATATCTGCGCACTTCTGGGTGCCTTGAGCCGTGGCCACTACCTTTAGTGTGCCCAGGCTCGAGAACGTTTGAGAGACACTGATCTAGATGATCATAATCAATGCTCTCTCCTCATCAGATGCTTCTAAAATATCATCAACTGGTAAAATAGTTATTTCAGGTTCTTCTTCAAGATCTTCAGCTTCAGTAACTAAGGCAACAGCTTCCTCAAACGTAATAAAACATCTAAGAGGTATCATAGACAACTAACAGCAATTATAAGTTTCTGTAAATAAAGAAAAATGTAGTTGTAGAAGCCAATGTTGCATATGTGGAACATGCAAATAAAACATTGAACAGAATGTGCAAAAACAACTATATATCAGCATGAAAAGATGACAAGTCAGTCAGAGAACATGATAATATATTTAAAATAAAGGAAACTAGTTTAGTGATAGAACATTTGATGGACGTGGTATCATAGCATAGTTACACTAAAACTATACTAACATTGAAACACAAGCTATACTGCAGAGAGAGTGGGTAAAAAAGGTGGGGGTATTGCCCTATACACGCTAAAGAGGGAATCGAGTCTACCAGAGAGAACACGCCGGAAATGAAAAATAAGGTAGAGTCTCTATGGGTCAAAATTCCGGGAACAAATGGAATGGAAACAAAGATGGCATCTACTACCGACCCCCAGGACAGTCCGAAGAAACTGATGGTGAAATGATGGACGAGATTAAATGCAACTGCAAGGGAGGCAGCGGTTATCGTGGGTGACTTCACTTATCCAGGGATAGGCTGGGACCTAGGCACCTCCAGCTGCAGTAGTTCCTAGATGCTGTAGGTGATTGTTTCCTGGAACAACTTGTCAAGGAAAATACGAGAGGAAATGCAATTCTGGACTTAATTCTAAATGGACTACGAGGACCGGCGCAAGGTGTAGAAGTTGAGGGGAAGCTGGGAACCAGTGATCACAATTTGACCCGCATCGACCTGGACACAAGGGTGAAACATCGATCCAGAACGACAGCCACGGCACTGAACTGAACTTCAGAAAAGGGAATTACGAAGGGATGAGACTCATGGTGGGGAAGAAGATTAAGAAGAGGATAAGCACTGTAAAAACTTTAAAGAAAGAGTGGTCCCTTTTTAAGGACACAATCATCGAGGCGCAAAATCTATATATACCGCGTATCAACAAGGGATCCAAGAGGAAAAAGAACAAGGAACTGGCGTGGCTCATTGTAGCGGTGAAGGAAGTGATCAGAGACAAGAAGACTTTGTTTAAGGAATGGAAAAGGTCAAAAACGAATGAAAACTGGAAAAAGCACAAACATCAAAGCAGGTGCCATAAAGCGGAAAGACAGATAGACTACAAGGAAAAAATAGCCAAGGAGGCAAAAAACTGGTCTCCATACCTTAAAAAGGATATAACTCTGTTGGAGAGAGTGCAGAGGCGAGCCACGAAACTTATCAAAGGAATGGAACATTTGAGCTATAAAGATCGACTCAGGAAGCTGGGACTGTTTACCCTTGAGAAGAGAAGACTGAGAGGGGATTTGATAGAGACTTTTAAAATATTAAAAGGATTTGATAAAATAGACCAAGAAGAAGCATTACTGAAATATTCTGATGTGACACGGACAAGAGGACATAGCCTGAAACTGAGTGGCAGCAGGTTTAGGACAAATGTCAGGAAATTCTGTTTCACACAGTGAGTGGTGGGTGCTTGGAATGCACTCCCGGAGGAGGTTGTGGAGGAGACTACTGTTCTGGGATTTAAGCGCAAGTTGGATGCACACCTTCTTGCATATCATATTGAGGGATACGGTAAATCCGGGTCTCCAAAAAGGAGTACCTAAATGGGCCGCCGCGTGTGCGGATCGCCGGACTAGATGGACCTCGGTCTGATCCGGTGAGGGCGTTTCTTATGTTCTTATTAAGGGGAAACGACTCGCGAAGGAAGCGGTGGGGCCATTGGATGACCATGGAATAAAGGGAGTGCTAAAGGAGGAAAAAGCTATCGCTGACAAACTGAACATATTTTTTTCCGTCTGTAATTACCGAAGAAGATATACACAAAATACCGGAAGCCGACAGGCTATACAAAGGAAATGAAGACGAGAAACTGACAAGGTTGACGGTCAGTCTAGAAGAGGTATGCAGGCAAATTAATAGGCTTAAAAACGATAAATCCCCTGGACTGCATTGCATCCATCCAAGGGTAATCAAGGAACTGAAAGGGGCTATAGCTGAACTGCTTCAACTAACAGCCAATCTGTCGATCAAATCAGGAAGGATTCCAGAAGACTGGAAAGTGGATAATGTTACGCCGATCTTCAAGAAAGGTTCGAGGGGAGATCTGGGAAACTACAGACCGGTGAGTTTGACCTCGGTACTAGGAAAGATGGTAGAGGAGCTGGTAAAGGACCGCATCATTGATCACTTTGACAGACACAATCTGATAAGGACCAGCCAGCACGGCTTTAGCAAAGGAAGATCTTGCTTGATGAACTTTCTGCACTGCTTTGAGGGAGTAAATAGGCAGATAGACAAGGGTGACCCGGTCGTCATTGTATATCTGGATTTTCAGAAGGTGTTCGACAAGGTTCTACATGAACGACTACTTTGAAAAATTGCAAGCCATGGAATTGAGGGTGAAATACTCACATGGATCAAAAACTGGCTGGCGGATAGGAAACAGAGAGTGGGGTTAAATGAACAATTCTTGGACTGGAAAAGCATCACGAGTGGAGTGCTGCAGGGTTCGGTGCTTGGACCCGTGCTCTTCAACATATTTATAAACGACCTGGAAATTGGTATGACGAGTGAAGTGATTAAATTTGCAGACGATACAACTTTATTCAGAGTAGTGAAGACGCAGGAGGATTGTGAAGACCTGCAACATGACAAACACACTCGAGAAATGGGCCGCGACATGGCAGATGAGGTTTAACGTCAAATAATGGGAGCATCATTAGTTAGACATTGTGTTGAAAAACATCATATATTTTCCTCATTCAGAGTTTTGGTCTTGGAGAAAGTATATAGGGGGAGGAGAGGAGGGGAGTCCAGTAAATACTTGGCTCAAAGGGAGCAGAAATGGATTTATAAGCTCAACACTTTGATCCCTAAAGGATTGAATAGAAGTATGGAATGGCAACATTTTTACTAGGTTCCCTGTTAAAAACTAAATATTCTACTAAAAATATAATGGGGGCAGAAAGATATGTAAGATACCCTTTTTGAATGTGAAATTTAAAAGCCCGGTTGTCTCTGTTTTGACTGGCCTGACGTCACTACACTCACTGCATTCAGGGCGTTTATATACAAAAAGACGCCGCCGCCATTTTCTGTAGTAGCCACTGGAAGAACTGTGGGCCTGGAGATGTGCAAGGTATGGGCTCCAATGGAGTATTGAATCTATATGATAAAACATACTAAAAGAAGAGAATTAAGAGTAGTAAATCTATGATATTTCTTTTGCTTTAGCTAAATCACTCTGAATAATTCCCTGAGGCAGCAGTTAGAATTTGGAAAGCCGCAAAACACAGTCTGGAAAGAGAAAGAATAAACAGAGTGAAAATGCGCTAAATAAGCCAAGTAACAGTAATAATTTAGAAGTTACATGGCTTGTTTCAAATAATATAAATATGGAAATATAAACACACAGTGCAGTGTTTTCCTGCTGGATTATATACTATGTCTTATGAAAATCGATATGATATGATCTTGTCATGAGTTTATTAGAACAACTATATCTCCAGTTCTTCTATTGAGATGGATTAAGAAGTATCATGACGATTTATGAATTTACTATTCAGCGGACTGGATATATACTTTTATGAACTTATCATAAGAAAGAATGAAATCGGCCCCCCTGGCAATGGATGAATAAGTTTTATAAAGCAGGTTTATAAAGAATATTGATGGAGAATTTTTAATGGTAGAAGTATTAAAATAATAAAAGAGATAAGGATAAATTGAAAAAAAGATACAAAGAAATTAAATAATTTAATAATATTAAAAGAGGGGGGAGGTGGTTTAGTCTATGATTGAAAATGTGAGTGAACGGTTGTGACCCTATGCAATTATACAGCTACTCTACCCTGAGGCTATTTTTCCACTTGTAGTGTAATAGAGTGTGAGTAGAGTTTAGAGATTTAAGGGTGGAAGATATAGTATACCCATTGTGTTTCAATGTTAGTATAGTTATAGTGTAAACCACGTTGAAAGTATATTTGTTTTGAGTTGTGATCATAACATAGTTGTAATTACATAAATTAGTTGAAATTTTTCCCATTCCTGGAGACAGCCTGTCTGCCTCTTCTTATTTGCAAAGTTTAAACCAAATTGATGCAATAGATCCTAAGATACAACAATTTGAATATATGTTCCACTTGTGGAACACTGGCTTAAGCACAGTAGGAGAGTGATTCAGCAGCTTGTAATTAAGTGTATGGAGAAGAAAATAACGCACTAACTAAAAAGTTCAGCAAACCTTCTTTCGAAGAGATCTACTTTGCCCTCGGCCGTGGATACACGATCTGACTCTGGGCTGTTGATTCGGCGATAACGTACAGATCGTGCTGGAGTAGTGGGGGACTCTGGAGGCACTCGCACTGGAGAGCTGGGACAGACCCCTCGACTCTGATCCTCTTCCATTAGACCCTGGGTCTGGTACAAAGAAATGATACAGAGAAAAAAAAGCTAACTTACTGACAGAAACCATCACCAAAGTTTTCTGTAGCTCTGTCACAAAGAAATCATCATTTTTCCTTTCTGCTGATAGCCTTAACCATTCCACATTATAGGATTTGGAATGAAAAGCTGAATCTACAGCAGTGGTCTCAAACTCAAACCCTTTGCAGGGCCACATTTTGGATTTTGTAGGTACTTGGAGGGCCTCAGAAAAAAGAGTTAATGTCTTATGAAATAAATAAATGACAATTTTGCATGAGGTAAAACTCTTTATAGTTTATAAATCTTTCCTTTTGGCTAAGTCTTAATAATAATATTATAATTTATAGCTAAAAAGACATATGATCAAGAAACTGTTTTGTGATTATGATAAACATACCGAGGGCCTCAAAATAGTACCTGGCGGGCCGCGAGTTTGAGACCACTGATCTACAGGGGCAGACAAAAACAGACTCCTGGGGCTAGGCATAGGATTGCAAGTGTCTCTGCAACACTTACAGGCTACAGAACAATCGTCCAATGGTACGCTGCATTACTGTCATGCCCATATTGCTCTCCTCTCCTGTATAATATCTGTGTCTCCTCCTAAGTGTTGATGCTATGTTTCCTCATTGTTGGTTTGCAACTATGTATGCTAACTTGTAATCCATTCTGCGCTTTCTGGGAGGATGGGATATAAATTGAAATAAATAAATAAATAAATAAAGACAGTTGCTTTCTATGTGATAGGAATTTGCAGCAAAACACATCCACATCAAGGTTTCAAGGTTTATCTAAAATTCAAAGCGGTGCACAATAAAATTCATTATCAGCATACAATGGCCATAAAAACTGCCTTATTCAACAGAATTGTCACCTAAAAAAGTATCTACACCTAACACTAATGTCCACTCCTGCTTTCAAATCTGAAATGTCTAACAGTATATAGGGGTGATCGTCAGTGAGGACATGAAGGCTGCCAATCAAGTGGAGCAAGCTTCCTCCAAAGCAAGGCAAATCATAGGTTGCATACGCAGGAGTTTCGTCAGCCGTAAGCCTGAAGTCATTATGCCCTTGTATAGATCCATGGTGAGACCACACCTGGAGTACTGTGTGCAATTTTGGAGGCCGCATTACCGAAAAGATGTGCTGAGACTAGAGTCGGTGCAGAGAATGGCAACCCGGATGATCGCTGGTCTCAAGGATCTCCCTTACGAGGAAAGGCTGGATAAGTTACAGCTCTACTCACTCGAGGAACGCAGAGAGAGGGGAGACATGATCGAGACGTTCAAGTATCTCACGGGTCGCATCGAAGTGGAAGAAGATATCTTTCTTCTCAAGGGTCCCACGGCAACCAGGGGGCACCCGTGGAAAATCAGGGGAGGGAAACTGCACAGTGACACCAGGAAATTCTTTTTCACTGAGAGAGTGGTTGACCGCTGGAATAATCTTCCACTTCAGGTCACTGAGGCCAGCAGCGTGCCTGATTTTAAGGCCAAATGGGATAGATACGTGGGATCTATTCACTGAGTTAGGTGGGGAAGGGTCATTGCGGTGGGCAGACTGGATGGGCCGTGGCCCTTATCTGCCGTCTATTTCTATGTTTCTATGTAACATTATATTCTGCTGCCTTTTTAAGACTCTGTTTGCTGTATTTTCACTGCCTTTTGTAAGATTCCATATGCGGTATCTCTGCCTTTTTGTAAGACTCTATATGCTCTTGTAAGTTTCTATACGCTGTATCCCGGACCTTTTGTGAGATTCTATATGCTTTTTGTAAGTTTCTATATACTGTATCCCGGACTTCAACACATTGTAACTCGCTGATTGTCCAGCTCTCTTCGGTGTGAACCGCCTAGAAGTCTCACGACTATGGCGATATAGAAGAATAAAGTTATTATTATTATTATTATTATTAAAAACAAATGATTAATAATAGAACATATCATTACTGGAGATTGATCAGTAAAAACAAAAATATATACACCAGACAAAGAAAAGTCAAAACAAGAGGGAAAGGGGGAGAAATACAATAAGTAAAGGGAAGAACAATAAGGAGAGGGTTGACCTGAAAAACAACAATGAGACTGTTGCCTTTACGAAGGAAGTTATGTATCAAAAGCGACTATGAATAGGAATGTCTTCAACTGAATCTTGAAAGGTCTACGGAAGCTTCTTCCCTTATGGAATTAGGAATGGAATTCCAAAGGGAAGGTGCTGTCACTGCAAAATTATTGGATCTTAAAGTGTTAATATAGTTTAAGGATGGAATGTTAAGGAGATTTTGAGCTGCAGAACAGAGAGATCTGGGTGGGCCGTATGGAATAAGTAGTTTATCAATAAATTCTGGCTGATTATATGAATTTTGTAACTAATTTGGTGCTCGATAGGGAGCCAATGTGCTTTATGCAGAAGGGGGAGGCGGGCCATATATCTTTGCATTATAAATGATTTTTACTGCTGTATTTTGCACAATCTGAAGTCGCCTAAGTTCTTTTTTTGTTATTCCTTTTAAGAGGGTATTGCAGTAATCTATACACGAAATAACAAGGGAATGGATTAGGATGTTCAAACATGCAGTATTCAAAAGTTTAGAAACTGATCTCATCATTCTTAGCCAGTGAAATAATCGCTGGACAACCGTACTAATATGGGGATGATAAGAGAATTTGCTATCTAAAGTGACCCCTAACAATTTTAATGAAGGTACAGATGATGGGTGAAGAGTCAAATTTTAAAGGGGCCTGTATACATAATCCTTTGAATGGAGAAGTCATGACTTTTGACTTATTAATGTTTAAGGATAACATGTTTGAATCCAACCAGAGTTTAATTCTCTCAAGTTTTTCATTAATGATAGCTACCTCACCAGGACTGTTCAGATCTATAGGATGAATAAGCTGCACATTGTCAGCATAAGGGAACACCGTAAAACTGATAGGTCAAGAGGGATGCCATAAAAATATTAATGAGTAAAGATGATAATATTAAATCCTGAGGGATGCTGTGCTTGTTTTTAAAAGATTAGAAGATGCAGTATTAAAGATTACTTTAGAGGTGCGTTCTGAGTAGAGAGTTGCGCGGGGACAGAAATCACACACGTCCCCGCCAAAGTCCCACCCGTCCCCGTGAGGAATCCCACCCGTCTCCGCGAGGAATCCCCTCCGTCACCGCCCGTCCCTATAAACTTCAGAAATAGTTATTTCATTTAATTATGCTACTGAATTAAAGGCTCTGGTAGAAACCCATTTATAAATAAGCAAAAGACTTTATTAATTTGGAAATATTAATTGGGAAGAATGCATACTTTGTAAACGGGTTTCTACCAGAGTCTCTAATGTTTATAAATTTTTATCAACACAACTAATATACTACTTTATCCTGAAGCAAAAAAAAAAGAAAAAAAAAGAAATAGAATTATTTTCCTACCTTTGTTGCCTGGTTTCTGCTTTCCTCATGTTCTCATTCAATTCCTTCCGTCCACTGTCTCTCTTCCCTCTGCGTCTTCCATTTGCTCTGTTACTGTGCCTCTCCCTTTCTCCCCCCTTCCAAATTGGTCTGGCACCCATCTTCTTCCCTCTGCTCCCCCCATAGTCTGGCATCTCTGTCTTCTTCCCTGCCAGCGTCTTCTCCCCACTCTCTCTTCCCCATTTCCTTTCAGCGTCCTTCTCCCCTCCATCTTCCCAATGTACTGTCAGCGTCCTTCTCCCCCCTCTGTCTTCCACATGTGCTTTCAGTGTCTTTCTCCCCCCTCTGTCTTCCCCATGTCCTTTCAGCGTCCTTCTCCCCCTCTGTCTTCCCCATGGCCTTTCAGCGTCCTTCTCCAACCCCCCCCCGTCTTCCCCATGTCCTTTCAGCGTCCTTCTCCACCCCTTTGTCTTCCCCATGTGCTTTCAGCGTCCTTCTCCCCCCGTCTTCCCCATGTCCTGTCAGCGTCCTTCTCCCCCCCGTCTTCCCCATGTCCTGTCAGCGTCCTTCTCCCCCCTCTGTCTTCCACATGTGCTTTCAGTGTCCTTCTCCCCCCTCTGTCTTCCCCATGTCCTTTCAGCATCCTTCTCCCCCCCCCGTCTTCCCCATGGCCTTTCAGCATCCTTCTCCACCCCTTTGTCTTCCCCATGTGCTTTCAGCGTCCTTCTCCACCCTCAGTTTTACCCATTTCCCTTAAGCGTCTTTTCCTCTCCACTCCACCTTTCCTCCCTTTCTCTCTCCCTGCCCCCTTACCATCGTGGTGCTTCCCCGCCCGCCCGACAACAGAACAAGCCCGGTCCGACAAACCTCCCTGCCCTTAACCGCGAATCTAAATTACCTTCTTACAGCTGCTGTAAGAAGGTAATTTAGATTCGCGGCTACAGGGCAGGGAGGTTTGTCAGATGGGGCTGTTGTTGGTCGGTCGGTCGGGGAAGCGCCACAAAAGTAAGGGGAGCTGGCCGGCTGTGCTGCACCCGGGGCGGACCGCCCCCCTCCCTTGGTACGCCACTCGAGCCGCGAGGCTACTCTCCTTCTCCTTACCTGCCCTGTCTGCAGCACAGAGCCAAACGGAAGTCTTCCCGACGTCAGCGCTGTCGTCGGAGGGAGGGAGGGCTTTGTTTAAGCCTTCCCTCCCCTCCGACTTCAGCGCTGACGTCGGGAAGACTTCCATTCGGCTCTGTGCTGCAAGCAGAGCAGGTAGGGAGAAGAAGAGCCGCGCGACTGAGTACATCCAGCCCCGCAGGAACCCCGCGACCCTCGGAGGCATCCTCACGGGATCCCCGCGACCCTAGGGGGCGTCCCCACGGGATTCCCGTGACCCTAGGTGGCGTCCCCACAGGATCCCCGTGACCCGAAGGGGGAACCCGCGGGATTCCCATCATCCCCGTTCCCGTGCAGCTCTCTAGTTCTGAGAAGAAAGATGTAAACCAATCCAACACTTGATCGGTGATACCAATATCTTGGAGGCGCTCCAAGAGAAGTTTATGATCAATCGTGTCAAAGGCCGAAGAGAGATCTAAAGAAATGAGTAATACAGATTGATGGTGATCAAGATGATATAGAATTTTTGTAGTCAGACCTATAAGTGAGAGTTCAGGAAACCTGTTTGGTTGTAACACGTTAGTCTTTTTGATGAAGTCCATAACTTGCCTAAAGACCATTTTTTCGGTAAGCTTAGATAAGAAAGGAACATTAGTTATAGGCTGGTAATTAGAAACCTCTTGAGAACTGGTTTTATGATCTTTGATTATTGGGTAGATGATAGATTTTTTTCCAATCATGGGGCAGTGATCCAGAGGCTAGGCTTGACCTAACCAGATCCAAACTATCTGGGCCAAAAGTAGAGAAAAAAACGTCTCAAGAGGAAAGGGGGAATTATTTCAGCCTTGGTTCCCTTAGTATTTAATGAATTCAGGCATCTTTGAATGTCTTGAAGGGATAGGCAAAGAGAATCTTGAACATTCTGAGAATGGAAGGCTCTTTGACTTAATACTATCAGTAACAGGCAAAGGATTGTGAGTGGTATTAGAATTTCTCTGTATAATAGTTTCTCTAATTTTCGGAATTGTATTGATGAGGTGTGTAGCTATAGACTGAGCATCAATTCATATCAATTCATTATCTGTTTCCCCGAAAATAAGACAGTGTCATATTAATTTGGGGCCCAAAAAACGCACTAGGTCTTATTTTTTTCATGTACAATGATCATCTCTCCCTTCCTCTCCTCCACCCCAATTCTTCCTCTTTCTTTTCTCTCCCCCACATGTGCAGCACCTTTCCTCCCCTCTCACCCATCCCCTTGTGCCTTCCTTTTGCAGCATCTTTCTATCTGGCTGTCTAAAATATTGTGTGGGTATCTTTCATTGATCCAAAACCTTCAATTATTAACGTGACTTAATTTGCCACTGTTTTTATAAATTTATACCTACACTACTCAATGTTTTTATGATTTTAAACTTGAATTGAAAATTTATTTTTAACTTAAATTATTTTTAAAAATGTTGTGCAAATAACAGCATAAATATATATATATATATATATATATATATTTTTTTTTCTATTTTCAAAGCTGTGCAAATAGCATTATTTACTGTGCAAAATAGCTGTGCAAAAAAGGCAATGTAAACTTATGAACACATAACATCAGATGAAATCTTAACTAGGCACTTATCTTTCAACTTGATTTATGTTGTGAAGTGGCAGTACAATCAATTCCGCTTCACAACATAAATCAAGTTGAAAGATAAGTGCCTAGTTAAGATTTCAACTGATGTTATGTGTTCATAGGTTTACATTGCCTTTTTTGCACAGCTATTTTGCACAGTAAATAATGCTATTTGCACAGCTTTGAAAATAGAAAAATATATATATATATATATTTATGCTGTTATTTGCACAACATTTTTAAAAATAATTTAAGTTAAAAATAAATTTTCAATTCAAGTTTAAAATCATAAAAACATTGAGTAGTGTAGGTATGAATTTATAAAAACAGTGGCAAATTAAGTCACGTTAATAATTGAAGGTTTTGGATCAATGAAAGATACCCACGCCACATTTCCTTACATGGATGATATTATTATGATCCTTGGAGTGGCAATTCTGATATTCTTTCCTTCATTTCATTGAATTAATTAAATTATTAAATTATTTCTCTCAGTCGATTAACCTTTTGTGGATCTTAGTATTTGTGATTAATTTTTCTTTTTTTGTACTATTTTTGATTGTCTAAAATATTGCCCAGCTTCTATCCTTCCCTTCTGTGCAGTTGCAGCAAAACCCTTGAGCAGCCCCCACCGCCGCCGCACAGCCGAAGTCCCACTAACCATCCCATCCCTCCATCTCTCCCTTCCATCCGAACCCCGCTGACCACAAGACCTACATACCTCCCTCCATAGAGCAGCGTTGGCAGCACTCTAAACATGCTGCTTCGTGGCATTCTCCCGCCGGGGCCTTCCGTGCACCGTGTTGCTGATGACATAATCATTATGCGGCAGAGGGAATGCCCCGGCTGTAGAAGGTTGCGAAGCAGCCTTAGAGTGCTGCCAACGCTGCTCTGTGCAGGGAGGTAGCAGGTCTTGCAGTCGGAGGGTCAGCGAGGTTCGGACGGGAGGGAGAGATGGAAAGCTGGGAGAGTCAGCGGGGGTTTGGCTTCGTGGTGGGGGCGCAGGCAGGGCGGGGGGAACTGCTGCTGCAGGCGAATCCAGGGACTAGGGCTTATTTTAGTGATAGATCTTATTTTCGGCGAAACACAGTAATAGCATGTGTATAAAATTTTTTTTTTTACTTTTTCTGCTATTAAAAATAATACATTTTTCTGTATAAGTTATGTGAGGCATGTTCTGTCACCCTTAAGCAAATGAGGAGAGACAGGTTTAAACAGGTTTGCTGTGGAGTTCAATCTCTCCATAATTTGTTCACACAGAGAAACATCTTGCAGCATGGAAACACCACAGAGAAAAGATATCCTGTGTCTTTGTTGAATGTTCTGTTGTATGCTGAACAATCTAAGTAAAGTATTGAAACTGGAGGTGCTAACAAAGAAAAGCATGATAAAAAAATCATGTTCTAAGCCAGTGTTCTTCAACCACCGGTCCATGGACCAGTGCCGGTCCACAGAAATTTCCTGCTGGTCCACAGGGCCAGCATGTGCATCAGGCCCAAAACAGTGTTCTTCAACCGCCAGTCCATGGTGCAATCGATGCGGCGTTATCTTCGAGCCAGCTCCCTCTTCCTAACCGATTCAGTGCACATAGCCACGGGCATTGGCTCCTACAGGCATCCTGCACCTGAACCGGAAGCCTTCTCTCTGACGTTGCAACGTCAGAGGGAAGGCTTCCAGATGAGGCACAGAACGTACAAGGTGCAATTAGTACTATTATGGGGGCGGGGTCTGGGGTGGAGATTGGGTAGAGATGGGTGGGGTCTGGCCCACGACTTAGCCCCGTGTTCCTCAACCGCCGGTCCACAGAATAATTCTTTTATTTCTGCCGGTCTATAGGTGTAAAAAGGTTGAAAAACACTGTTCTAAGCCATGTCTATCAATGAGCTTTGGCCCAAAAAGGCCTGCATGAGAAGGGCAATTTTCAGACTGTCTAAAATATTCCTCCTGTAATTCGACTAAACGTAAGTGTGGTCTTCTACAATGTATGCACTTCTAATCTAATCTAATCTAATCTAAACCTTAAGTTTTTATACCGCATCATCTCCATGAATATGAAGCTCGACACGGTTTACAAGAACTTAAATAATAGGTAGAGGAGAAGGTTTACATGAACTTATATGTAGAAGGGAGGAAAAAGAGGGGAGGATAGAATTACAATTTGGTGAAAAGCCAAGTTTTCAGTTGTTTGCAGAATAATTGGAGGGAGCCCAGGTTCCGCAGGGGGATGGTGAGGTCGTTCCAAAGTCCTGTGATTTTGAAGAGAAGGGATTTTCCCAGTTTGCCTGCATAGTGAATGCCGCGTAGAGAGGGGAAGGCTAGTTTATATCTTTGGGCGGTTCTGGAGGAGTCGGGACTTGAGGAGTTGTAAGATAGTGGGATAAGGGGAGGAAGGATGCCGTGAATGATCTTAAAAGCCAGGCAGGAACATTTGAAATGGATTCTGGAGATCATTGGGAGCCGATGAAGTTTGGCAAGGAGTGGGGAGGCATGGTCAGATTTGCGTTTTGTAAAGATCAATTTGGCTGCAGTATTCTGGATTAGCTGGAGTCTTTGAAGACTTTTTTTGATAGATTTAAGTAGATGGCATTGCAGTAATCTAGTTTGGAGAGGATGATGGATTGGACAAGGACGGCAAAATGTTGTTGGCAGAAGTAGGATCTTACTTTTCTCAGCATGTGGAGGCTGAAAAAGCATGATTTTGCCAAGGAGTTGAGGTGGTTATTGAGGGAGAGAGAGGAATCGATAATGATGCCAAGGACCTTGCATGAGAATTCAAGTTGCAGTGCATCGCCTGTGGGTAATGCGAAGAGGGTGGGCAGCAGTGTTCCCGCTAAGCTGCGTTGGCCTGCACTCGCGCACAAAATATTACATCGCAGCGCAAAGTTTCTCTTCACAGCGCACACACGCGTCGGTAAGGTAAGGGGACGCATTGGGGGGATTGCACTTCCCCACAATTGCCATGCTTCGGTTCCTCTTCTTCCTTCCTTCCTCCCCCCCCCCCCCCGCGGGACCCTGCGGCACCATCAACTCTTACTCCCTCTAATGTCGGCCCTGCAGCTCCAGACTTCCTCGCACCTTCTCCCCTCCCCCTTTGGATCGCTATTATTTTAAATGTTATAGCCGCGGAGCTGTATCCATCAGTGGAGATGTCTAACCTCGGCCTGCCCCGGAACTCTTACTGCAGCAGCCGCCCGTCTAGGCAGGAACAGGAAGTCACTGTTGCAGTAAGAGTTCCGGGGCAGGCCGAGGTTAGACATCTCCACTGATGGATACAGCTCCGCGGCTATAACATTTAAAATAATAGCGATCCAAAGGGGGAGGGGAGAAGGTGCGAGGAAGTCTGGAGCTGCAGGGCCGACATTAGAGGGAGTAAGAGTTGATGGTGCCGCAGGGTCCCGCGGGGGGGGGGGGGGGGGAGGAAGGAAGGAAGAAGAGGAACCGAAGCATGGCAATTGTGGGGAAGTGCAGAGCTGCAGGGAAGAGTGTTGCGGTACCCAGCTGGAGGGAGAAGGAAGATGAGGGAGGGAATTAAAGGAGATGCCAGGGCTTGGAGCGTAGGAGGAAGGTATGCCAGTCTAAGGGAAAGGGAAGGGGGAGATGTGAGAGCATGGAGGGGGAGCGAAAGATGGAAGAAAAGGAAAGGAGAGAGATGCCAGAGAATCAGGGAAGGGGAGATACCAGACTATGAGGAGAGGTGTGGGAGAGGGAAGGCGAGGAGAGAGATGCCAGACCAATGGGGTGAAAGGAGAGATGGAAGGGGGAGGCATACAGTTTCTGGAAGGGGCATAGAAGGAGAGAAGATGCCATATAGGGGAAGAGAGACGGCAGACAGTGGATGGAAGGAAGAGAGTTACAAGAAGATGAGGAAAGGAGAAACCACAGAAGACAAAGGTAGAAAAAAATTTCTATTTATTTATTGCTTTAGGAGACATGTGTCACTGTTTCTGTGAAGCATTGTATGCAGAGTCCAGCTTCTTGCTGGTTCAATTTAACCTTTGTCTATGTATTTTTATTTTATCCCCCCTTTTACAAAACTGTGAAGCGTTTTTAGCACCAGCCTTGGTGGTAGCAGCTCTGATGCTCAGAATTTTATGAGCATCAGAGCTGTTACCTCCGTAGCTAAAATCCACACTACAGTTTTGTAAAAGAGGGAGGGGTTAGTTTGTGATTACATATTCCTTACTAGGCGAAGGTGTTTTCTGTGTTCTGTGTGTTCGAAAGACATGGTTTTCTGTTAGGATTGACGGTGTAGGATTGATCTGTGCTGGTCTGGCTTGTTTAGTTTTACAATGGGTGTATTGATGTACTGCTCACTGCAATATGTAAGATGCTGCCTTTTCCTAGGTACTCATGTGTGACGTGTGGTTTGTTACTAAAAATCATGTTTTTCTTACAGATGGGGGGGGGGTGCCAAAAAATGATGGGCCCCGGATGTTACATATGCTAGGTACGCCACTGTATGTAAAGATACCAGAAAGCTGGCGTAGCAAAAACTTCTAAGTTTTGAGTATTTAACCCTCCCACAATCTCACGGGCACTCGTTTCAAGTTTATTGAGATTTTGATTTAAACGCAATATCAAATATTTTCAATGCGTATAACAAAAATAAATTTGGGGAAATAAATAAAACCATTTGAACCAGTGTTCCCGCTAAGCTGCGCTGGCGTGCGCTGGCGCACAAAATATTACATCGCAGCGCACACGTTTCTCGTCACAGCGCACGATCGGAAGAGGCGTACGGCAGATGGCAGGGCGGCGAGAGGAGAATCGGGCGAGTTGGCTCATAACTTGCTGGCGCCCGATATTTTTGGCTCACGGTGAAAAAAGTTTGCTCACAACACCCGCCCGCTTAGAGGGAACACTGGTGGGCAGGTGTTCTAATTTTGGGCCGAGCCAGAGTAATTATGTTTTTGATTCATTTAGTTTCATCTGTACCGAGAGGGACCAGGAGCAGAGTCTCATTATGCAAGCTGTAATGTTCTCGTGGAGGTTGGTGAGGTTCTGGTCTGTCTCGAGGAGGACAAGGATGTCATCCGCGTATGTATAGATTGTTTCAAGGGGGGATAGTTGAAGGAGTTTCAGGGAGGACATATAGATGTTAAAGAGAATAGGGGAAAGGGGTGATCCCTGAGGGACACCGCAGGATGGTGTCCAAGGAGTGGACATGGTGCCATTTATGTTGACGGTGTAGGAGCGGGAGCGTAAGAAGTTTGAGAACCACTTTAGGACGGTGGAGTCAATTCCTATCTCGGAAAGTTGGTAAAGTAGTATGTCGTGGTGGACGACATCGAAAGCAGCAGAAAGATCGAATTGTAATAGGATAGCGAATTTATTACGTGAATGTAGTTGTTGTACCTTTGAAATTAGGGAAACTAGGAGGGATTCGGTGCTGAAGCCATATTGGTAGGGATGGAGAATCTCTCGAGGTAGGAAGAGAGCTGGGTAGCGACTATGGCTTCTAGAAGTTTGGTAAGTAGAGGGATATCTGCTATGGGACGGTAGTTTGATGGTAAGGAAGGGTCGAGATCGGCTTTTTTCAGAATAGGTGACAAGGCAATGTGCCCCATTTTTTTGGAGAACAGGCCTGATAGTAAAGCAGAATTAATAAGTCTCGTAAGGGAGGAGATGGCCTGCGCAGGAATGTTTTCGTAAAGGTGGGAGGGGAAAGGATCTAGGATGCATTTGCAGGATTTCAGTTTGAGACAGAGTTTAGAGATCTAGGGTTCAGATACGGGTTCAAAGGTAATCCATGATCTATCAGCGGGGATAGGGTTAGAGTCATTGGGAGGTAGAGAGTTATAAGAGACAACTGGGGGGAAAGAACTCCTTATTGTGGGAATCTTTTCATTGAAGAATATGGCTAAGTCGTTTGCGGATGGGGGGGAAGGGGGAAAGGTGGAGTCATTTTTTGAGGTTAGGTTTCGCCAGATGTAGAACAGTGTACTGTTTTTATTTTTTGATCTGGTGAGTTTATCTCCATAGAAATTCTTTCTTGCTTTTTTTAATACTGTGTTATAGAACTTGATGTTGTCTCTCCAGGATTGTCTGTCTGAGGGGGATTTCGATTTTTTCCATTTACGTTCCAGGGCTCGATATTTCTGCTTTAATTCCCTGTGGTGTGGAAGATACCAGGGAGCTTTATGGGAGTGGGAGATAGGTTTTGTAGATAAAGGGGCAAGAGCGCAGTAGGTAGTCCTGGAAAGGGTAACCCAGTTATGCCAGTTGGACTCTGGGTCAGCATGTTTAGGAAAACCTGCATTTCAGGGAGGTATTTGTAGGAGCATGATTTGGGAATAACAGGAAAATAATGCATGTAGAATACATTTTCAACTCTAAAGGCCCATTTTACAAAGCAGTGGTAGTGATGCTGCCACGGTAAATGCATCAAATCCCACAGAATTGAATGGGTTTTGATGTATTTACAGCAGCGGCATTGCCTCCTCAGCTTTGCAGAAGGAGTCCTAAGTGCCTTGTTTTCTAAAGTAAATGTATTTGCACATAAAACTTGAAGTCTTGATTTTATGTAATCTTTTTGTTTTGATTTTATAAATGCTTTGTAAACTTCTGTGAATAAATATTTTTGTATTGGCAATATAGCAGTTACTTACCTGCAGCAGGTGTTATCCGAGGGCAGCAGGCAGATATTCTCACATGTAGGTGACATCATCCATGGAGTTCGGAACGGACAGTGCAAAAGTGTACTGTCACTTTAAAAGTCTCGAGACTGCCAGTACCATATGCATGTTGGCTCGCAGGACCTTCAGTTCAGTAACAAAGCTAACTATGGGAGGGTTATGAGAATATTTGCCTGCTGCCCACGGATAACATCTCCTACAGGTGAGTAACTGTGCTTTATCAGAGGACAAACAGGCAGCATATTCTACATGTAGGAGTCACTAGTTGCCAGGATCATGCCTCTGAGAAGAGGATTATTGACAACTACCATGAGCCTGGTGAAACCAAATGGGTTGGAGAGAAGGTGGCATCTAAGTGGAGAATAAATTTTGTAAAACTGCTAGGACGAACTGACTATCCCATCTGGAATGATTCTTCAAACAGTAGTGGGATGTGAAGGTATGAACTGAGGACCAAGTAGCTGCTTTACTGATGTCCTCAATGGGAGTGGAGCGTAGATGAGCTTCTGAAGTTCTCACTACTTGAACTTTGTGTGCTATGATACAGCCTCCAAGCCTCAGCCTAGCACGAGCATAGCAAAAGGAGTTACAGTCTGCCAGCCATGTGGAAATGGTTCTCTTGGTGACAGTAGCTCCAAATCTGTTTGGATCATATGACAGGAACAGCTGAGTGGAAGCTCTGTGTGGTTTGATGTGATCTAACTAATAAGCAAGAGCATATTTACAGTCCAATGTACGGAGTGCTGCTTCACCGGTTAAGAATGTGAGACCTTGGAAAGAAGACCAGGAGAATGATGAACTGATTTAGATGAAAATCTGAGATGAGCTTAGGGAGGAACTAAGAATGAGTGTGAAGAACTACTCTATCATGGTAGAATATTGTATAAGGAGGATCTGACAGAAAAGCTTGAACTTCGTTGACACTATGTGCAGATGTGAAAGCAATAAAGAAGGCTACTTTCCAAGTAAGATGTTTAAAGGATGAAGATGAGAATGATTCAAGAGGAGACTTCATCGCAGAGGAAAGGATAACATTAATATCCCAAGCTATAGGAGGCGGTTTGATTGGAGGTCTGGTATGGAGAAGACCATTCATGAACCTAGAAACCAAAGGATGAATAGATAATGGCTTTTTATCCAATGGTGTATGAAAAGTGCTAATAACATACATAAACTCTGACTGAAGTAGTTTTTAGTCCAGGGTTAGAGAGGTGTAGAAGATAATCTAGGATTGGTGGGAGAGGACAGGTATTGGGATCTGGAGATAAACATTACAACAGATTGTGAAATAAATCCATTTGAAACAATAGCACTGCTGAATGGAAGGCTTTTTGGATGCTTCAATGATGGCTAATACTGGTGCAGATAATGCATAAGCAGTTATTGGTTGGAAGAGCGATACCATGCTAACTACTACTATTATTAATTATTTTTATAGTGTTACCAGACATACAGAGTCACAAAGAAGAAAACAGTCCCTGTTCGAAAGAGCTTACAATCTAAACAGCTAAGACAGATAAATAGGATGTCATGGATATAGTTAAGGGGAACGGTTAATCAGCAGGCTGGGTTGGAGGGCAGAGGAGTAGGGTTAAGGATTGAAGGCTACATCAAAAAGCTATCGGAAGAGATCAGGGCACCAAGGGAAGAGGTGCAGAGAGAAAAGAGAAGAGATCCTAAGACCCTGGGGTACGCTTTATATACGATCTGGACATAGGTACGACGAGCAAGGTGATTAAATATTCAGAGTAGTGAAGATGCAGGGGGATTGCGAAGATCTACAACGTGACATAACCAGGCTCGAGGAATGGGCATCGACATGGCAGATGAGGTTCAAAGTGGATAAGTGTAAAGTGATGCATGTCGGTAACAAAAATCTCAGGCACGAATACAGGATGTCCGGGGCGGTACTTGGAGAGACCTCCCAGGAAAGGGACTTGGGAGTTCTGATCGACAAGTCGATGAAGCCGTCCACGCAATGTGCGGCAGCGGCAAAAAGGACAAACAGAATGTTAGGAATGATAAAGAAGGGGATCACGAACAGATCAGAGAAGGTTATCATGCCGCTGTACCGGGTCATGGTGCGCCCTCACCTGGAGTACTGCGTCCAGCACTGGTCGCCGTACAAAAGGAAGGACACGGTGCTACTCGAAAGGGTCCAGAGAAGATGGTTAAGGGGTTGGAGGAGCTGCCGTACAGGGAAAGATTAGAGAAACTGAGCCTCTTCTCCCTTGAACAGAGGAGATTGAGAGGGGACATGATCGAAACATTCAAGGTACTGAAGGGGATAGACTTAGTAGATAAGGACAGGTTGTTCACCCTCTCCAAGGTAGGGAGAATGAGAGGGCACTCTCTAAAGTTGAAAAGGGATAGATTCTGTACAAACGTAAGGAAGTTCTTCTTCATCCAGAGAGTGGTAGAAAGCTGGAACGCTATTCCGGAGGCTGTTATAGGGGAAAACACCCTCCAAGGATTCAAGACAAAGTTAGACAAGTTCCTGCTGAACAAGAACGTGCGCTGGTAGGGCTAGCCTCGGTTAGGGTGCTGGTCTTTGAGCAGAGGGCCACCGCGTGAGCGGACTGCTGGGCATGATGGACCACTGGTCTGACCCAGCAGCGGCAATTCTTATGTTCTTATGTACTTCTACGCCTTGTACCGGTTCTCGTGGTCCATTTAGAATTAAGTCCAGAATTGCATTTCCTCTCGTATTTTCCTTGACGAGTTGTTCCAGGAAGCAATCACCTACAGCATCCAGGAACTTGGTCTTCCTCTGCAGCCGGAGGTGCCTAGGTTCCAGTCTATCCCTGGATAATTGAAGTCGCCCATGATAACTGTATTGCCTCACTTGCAGTTGCGTTTAATCTCGTCTGTCATTTCTCCATTAGTTTCTTCGGACTGCCCTGGGGGTCAGTAGTAGATGCCGATCTTCATTTCTGTTCCGTTTATTCCCAGAATTTTGGCCCATAGAGACTCTACCTTATTTTTCATTTCCGATGTGTTCTCTCCGGTAGACTCAATTCCCTCTTTGATTTATAGGGCAATACCCCTACCTTTCTGACCTACTCTATCTCTGCGGTATAGCTTGTATCCTAGTAGCACAGTGTCCCAGACGTTTTCCTCATTCCACCATTTTTCCGTGATGCCTATGATGTCAAGGTTATCTTTTTGTGCCATAGCTTCCAATTCCCCCATCTTATTCCTTAGGCTCCTTGCGTTCGTATATATACACTTGAGTTTGTGGTCTATTACTTTCTTGCATTTCCTTCCCTCTTGTGTCCCTTTCGATCCGTCAGGATTTCTGTCTAACCTATGATCCGGTGAGTCTTCCCCGCTATCTTCCTGCACGGAGAATATCACCTTACGGGGGGAGGCTGTTCTATTAGGAGACTTCAACATGCCTTTTGTAGACTGGAACACACTATCAGCAACAACTTGTGACAGCAGGAGGATATTAACGTCCATGAAGGGAGTACGGCTCAAACAAATGGTACTAGAGCCCATTAAGGCCCAGGCCATCCTGGACCTGGTACTTACCAATGGGGAAAGCGTCTCGGACGTCTCGGTGGGAGAGACGCTAGCCACCAGTGACCATAACATGGTATGGTTTAACCTTAAGAAAGGCTTCCCTAGATCACAAACAAAAACAAGGGTACTCAATTTCAGGGGCACTGACTTCGCACGCATGGGAGATTTCATCTATCAGAAGCTGCAGGTTCAAGAAGTAACTGATAATGTGGAAGCTATGTGGTCAACCTTGAAATCGACCCTTCATGAGGCAACTATCCGCTACATAAAATCGGTAACCAAACAACAAAGAAAAGGGAAACCCAAATGGTTCACAGATGAGGTATCATACCTTGTCAAGGAGAAGAAAAGAGCATTTCTATCATACAAACGCATGGGGGAAAAAGAAGCAGAAATTGAATACAGGACAAAGTCTGCAGCGGTCAAAACAGCAGTCAGGGAGGCCAAACTTCGTATGGAAGAAACTCTAGCGAAGAACATCAAGAAAGGGGACAAATCCTTCTTCAGATACATTAGCGACAGGAAAAAGAACACAAACGGGATAATACGCCTTAGAACACCAGACGGGAATTATGTGGAAACTGACTCCGATAAAGCCAAACTACTGAATGATTACTTCTGTTCAGTCTTTACCTGCGAGGCACCAGGGCATGGGCCTCGGCTGGATGCAAAGCAAAGCATGGATGACCCATTTCAGAAGTTTGAGTTCACACCAGCTGATGTTTACAAAGAACTGTCAAGACTCAAGGTGAACAAAGCCATGGGACCGGACAATCTGCACCCAAGAGTGCTCAGAGAGCTATGCGATGTTTTGGCGGAACCGTTAGCCGTGATGTTCAATCTCCCCCTAAGTACGGGGAGAGTCCCCCTGGATTGGAAAACTGCCAATGTTGTTCCTCTGCACAAAAAGGGTTGCAGAGCAGAGGCTGCGAATTACAGACCAGTAAGTCTCACATCAATAGTGTGTAAACTCATGGAAACTCTACTTAAAGGGAAATTAGACACGATATTGGATGAGGGGAATCTGAGGGATCCCTGTCAACATGGATTCACTAGGGGCAGGTCATGCCAATCCAACCGTATCAGCTTCTCTGACTGGGTGACAGGAAAGCTAGTCTCGGGAGAGTCTTTGGACATAGTGTACTTGGATTTCAGTAAAGCGTTTGACAGTGTCCCACACCGTAGACTATTAAACAAGATGAAATCGATGGGGTTAGGTGAGAAACTAACGATATGGGTCAATGATTGGCTGAGTGGAAGACTTCAGAGGGTGGTGGTCAATGGCACCCTCTCTAAGACATCAGAGGTGACTAGCGGAGTACCGCAGGGCTCAGTCCTGGGACCATCCCTTTTTAACATATTCATAAGGGACTTGACCCGAGGGCTTCAGGGAAAAGTAGCGCTGTTTGCCGACGCCGCCAAACTGTGTAATATAGTAGGTGAAAGCGATCTCACGGATGGTATGGCGCAGGATCTGATCAAGTTGGAAAACTGGTCCTCAACATGGCAGCTGGGCTTCAACGCAAAGAAGTGTAAGGTGATGCATCTCGGCAGCAGAAATGCATGCAGAACATACACCTTGAATGGAGAAACACTAGCTACGACCTCAGAAGAACGGGACTTGGGAGTAATCATCAGTGCAGACATGAAGGCTGCCAAACAAGTAGAGAAAGCCTCATCCAAGGCAAGGCGGATGATGGGATGTATCAATAGAAGCTTCGTCAGCCGTAAACCTGAAGTCATAATGCCACTGTACAGAACCATGGTGAGACCTCATCTGGAGTACTGTGTGCAATTCTGGAGGCCACATTACCGTAAAGATATACTTCGAGCTGAGTCAGTCCAGCGAATGGCCACTAGGATGGTCTCCGGACTCAAGGGTCTCTCATACGAGGAAAGACTGGGCAAGTTGCAGCTCTACTCTCTGGAGGAGCGCAGGGAGAGGGGTGACATGATTGAGACGTTTAAGTACGTCACAGGTCGTGTCGAGGTGGAAAACGACATATTCTTTCCTAAGGGACCTTCAGTCACAAGAGGGCACCGGCTCAAACTCAGAGGAGGGAGATTTGGTGGTGACACCAGGAAGTACTTCTTTACAGAAAGGGTGGTGGATCACTGGAACAAACTACCAGTGCAGGTGATCAAGGCCACTAGCGTGCTCGACTTTAAGAATAAATGGGACATCCACGTGGGATCTCTACGTAGGTCGAGTAGCACTCTGACTTAATGGGGTGGGACAGTAGAGTGGGCAGACTTGATGGGCTATAGCCCTTTTCTGCCGTCATCTTTCTATGTTTCTATCCTCTGGGTATACCTTTTCCCGAACCATTGACACTTGGCTGACTGTCAGCTTTCCCCGTCAGGAAAGATGTAGTCTCTCTCACCATGGTGAAGGGTACGCCAGACATCAAGAAGGTCAAGAGAAGAACAAAGAAGAGGGATTCTTCTAGAGGAGTCCATACAATCTTGTGGATGTTGATTAGACAATGGGTCATGAACAAGGTTGAAATCTTCATCCATCACAATAGGTACATTGGAAAAATGATTCTGAGCATGAATCAAGACAGTAGAGAAGGACTTCTCATATACATTGGGGGTGTATATAGAAACATGAAGGCAGATAAAGGCCAAATGGCCCATCTAGTCTGCCCATCCACAGTAACCATTATCTCTTTTTCTCTCTGAGAGATCCCACATACCTATCCCAGGCCATCTTGAATTCAGACACAGTTTCTGTTTCCATGCATCTACCATCCTTTCCATAAATAAGTATTTTGCTCAGATTACTCCGGAGCCTATCACCTCTTAACTTCATCCTATGCCCTCTCATTGCAGAGTTTCCTTTCAAATGAAATAGACTCGACTCATGTACATTTATATTACTTAGGTATGAGTTATTCCATGTCAAGTGATCAAGGGCTCCCTGCATGACCATCACGGATTTTGATAAAACTTTATGCACAAAGTCCCACATGTATCAAACGAACTTTGGTAAAGTTTTAGTTTTGCCTGTGGAATATTCGTGGAGATATAGCCATTTGTTTGACCCCATACTGCAATGACATACAGTACGACAGTGACATTCTGACAACTTTGAGACACAATATCTCACTAGCTATGTTTCCAAAAAAACTGAAACTTAGCTACCCTGCACAACTTTTGGAGCTCTATTCAGTGCTACCAATAATAATTTTTGTCGAGCACTGAGTGAATGGCTGAATTACAGTAAACTTGGCCGAAAAAATTAGTGCTCCAAAAAAAGTCAAAGTTTGACATTACTTAGCTCCCACAATAATTGAGTAATAAATGCGAAATTTGGCGCATAATGTCTCAGTACAACGTTGTTTTCAAAAGTACAATTTCAACCTCCAAGCTCTTTCCATTAGTTTACAAATTAAATGTAAAGTTGTTAATTTGTGTAAAAAGGCCAAAAATAGGGTATTTTCAGCCTGCTTTTACAGAAAAATACCTTTCAGAAACTCTTTCAAATCAGTCTCATTAGAAAGAGCATATTTCAAACCCCCTAGAAAAGTGGGGTTAGCTGGATAATAAAATTAGTTTGCAAAGGCATCCTTGAAGAGGAATGTAACATAGTAACATAGTAGATGACGGCAGATAAAGATCCGAATGGTCCATCCAGTCTGCCCAACCTGATTCAATTTAATTTTTTTTTTTTCTTCTTAGCTATTTCTGGGCGAGAATCCAAAGCTTTACCCGGTACTGTGCTTGGGTTCCAACTGCCGAAATCTCTGTTAAGACTTACTCCAGCCCATCTACACCCTCCCAGCCATTGAAGCCCTTCCCTGCCCATCCTCCTCCAAACGGCCATACACAGACACAGACCGTACAAGTCTGCCCAGTAACTGGCCTAGTTCTATCTTTAATATTATTTTCTGATTCTAAATCTTCTGTGTTCATCCCACGCTTCTTTGAACTCAGTAACAGTTTTACTCTCCACCACCTCTCTCGGGAGCGCATTCCAGGCATCTACCACCCTCTCCGTAAAGTAGAATTTCCTAACATTGCCCCTGAATCTACCACCCCTCAACCTCAAATTATGTTCTCTGGTTTTATCATTTTCCTTTCTCTGGAAAAGATTTTGTTCTACGTTAATACCCTTTAAGTATTTGAACGTCTGAATCATATCTCCCCTGTCTCTCCTTTCCTCTAGGGTATACATATTCAGGGCTTCCAGTCTCTCCTCATACGTCTTCTGGCGCAAGCCTCCTATCATTTTCGTCGCCCTCCTCTGGACCGCCTCAAGTCTTCTTACGTCTTTCGCCAGATACGGTCTCCAAAACTGAACACAATACTCCAAGTGGGGCCTCACCAATGACCTGTACAGGGGCATCAACACCTTCTTCCTTCTACTGACTACGCCTCTCTTTATACAGCCCAGAATCCTTCTGGCAGCAGCCACTGCCTTGTCACACTGTTTTTTCGCCTTTAGATCTTCGGACACTATCACCCCAAGGTCCCTCTCCCCGTCCGTGCATATCAGCTTCTCTCCTCCCAGCATATACGGTTCCTTCCTATTATTAATCCCCAAATGCATTACTCTGCATTTCTTTGCATTGAATTTTAGTTGCCAGGCATTAGACCATTCCTCTAACTTTTGCAGATCCTTTTTCATATTTTCCACTCCCTCTTCGGTGTCTACTCTGTTACAAATCTTGGTATCATCTGCAAAAAGGCACACTTTTCCTTCTAACCCTTCAGCAATGTCACTTACATACATATTGAACAGGATTGGCCCCAGCACCGAACCCTGAGGGACTCCACTAGTCACCTTTCCTTCCTTCGAGCGACTTCCATTAACCACCACCCTCTGGCGTCTGTCCGACAGCCAGTTTCTGACCCAGTTCACCACTTTGGGTCCTAACTTCAGCCCTTCAAGTTTGTTCAACAGCCTCTTATGAGGAACTGTATCAAAGGCTTTGCTGAAATCCAAGTAAATTACATCTAGCATATGTCCTCGATCCAGCTCTCTGGTCACCCAATCAAAAAATTCAATCGGTTCGTTTGGCATGATTTACCTTTTGTAAAGCCATGTTGCCTCGGCAAGCGATAAACAAAAGTTCCAGAACAAGATAGCACGCCCACGAAGGCGGCAGACATAAACTACCAATAAACAATAGGAACAAAGATTCAAGGGCAAACAGGTACACTCCCAGAAAAAAAGAAAAGAAAGTACATCAGCAGAGCCCGGACACTAGAAACAAAAGTCTCCCAGCAGTGAAAGCAAAGGAAAGAAAAAACCTCCCGTGGGAGAGTAAGCCATAGCCGCAATAAACATTTAACTTATATCGACCCCAGAACAGCCACATCACACAACCAAACCACTAGCATGCACCAACCAAACAGACCATACCATACTAATCGAAACATAGGAAAACCATACAACATCCCACACAGCCCCAGTCGTACCAACCCATACAGACCATCCACGCAAACCAGCCTGAGAGAGGGGGCCGGAAGCACCACTGCCTAAAAATCAAAAACTGAGTCAAGGAGGAGCCACAGAAACTGCCGCCTCTGCCGCCAGTTTGGCCGCTCTCCACAAGGAAACATAAGATCTGTGATCACCAGAAAGTGCATCCAGGCAAGTATGGATTTCGAAGGAAGCAACTTCCAGCAGTCTCCGGAGCCACTGGTGGAAAGAAGCCGGAGTCGGCGTCACCCAGTGGTGCAACAGCAGTCTCTTCACCAACAAAAGCGCAGTATAGAGAAATTTCCGTTGCAGGAGAGTAAACCCACCAAGAAGAAGGTCCCTCTGGTCCCCCAATAACAACAAGCCATAGTCCCTAGGCACCCCTCTCCCAACCAGGTCGTCCAAAAAAGGGAGGACCTGGAGTCAAATAGCCACATGAGGACACTCCAAAAACATATGAACCAGGGTGCCCTGGGCCGTCCGGCAGTGGGAACATAGATCATCCTCCCAGAGACCCATAATCCTGCCCCTAGTTCTGGAAATATAGGCACGATGCAGAATTTTGAATTGCATTTCCTGAAGATCAACAGGCCCCACCAGGAGAAAAATGTTGGCAAAAAGATCCAACACTTGAGCCCCAGTGTAGTCACCATCCAAATCCCGAGACCACAGGCCAGCTACCCTCTCCAAATAAGGCACTGTAGGGGCAAACTTGAGGACCCTGTACCAGGTGGCTAGCCGGTTCATCTGCGCTGGTACCATCACCAATTGGGCATCCCATCTACCCAAGGACCACTGCACCCCCCATTGGCGCTCCAGGGAAGAGCAGTAATGGTGCGCCTGTAAATAGGCCCAAAAATGAGTAGCGGGAAGGTCCCATCTGGCCCTGAGCTGATCAAAGGTGGGGAAAATCCCCCTGCCCGTCTCATGAATATGGCGTAAACTGACACAGCCACGTAACTCCCACAACTTGAATCCCGAGGCGCCCATCCCCGGGGGAAAGGCAGCATTACCCACCAAAGGAAGAAAAGGAGAAGCCTGAGGGGCACGGCATTGTCTCCGGTGCCACCACCTCCACGCCATGCGCAGGGGATGCAAAAAGGCGAATCGAGGACCCGCCCCCAGCACCCTCCGCGATTTCACATGCAGCAAGGAAAGAAAGGAGTGGGGCTCGGACCACGCGGACATCCAGCCCGAAGGGGAAAATCTACAGTCTGCCGTAATACCTTCATGCACAAACCGTATCAAAGACGCTACATACGAATATCCGGCAAATTCAAACCCCCCAACCGGACGTCCAAGGACAGAGTACTGGAGCTAATTCTGGCTGCCTTGTTCTGCCAAATAAAAGAGCTCAAGATAGATTTAAAAGCCCGCTCATCTTTAGTAGTGATCCACAAAGGAATAGTCTGTAAAGGATACAACAGTTTAGGGAGCAAAACCATCTTAAATAAATCCACCCGCCCCCATAAGGTCAGTGGCAAATCTTTCCATTTGACGCAAAGGGCACGGATAGCCTCGAGATGGTGAAGAACATTATAAGCGGTATAAAAGAGAGGGTTGGGTGCTCAGATAAATCCCCAAATAGCGCATTGGCTTCCGTACGGGTGGGATGGGAAGCCCATCATGCCAACGTTCAGGACGCTCGGATGCTAAAGGAAGTAGCTCAGATTTGGCACAGTTGACTCTAAGGCCCAAAATATTCCCAAAGGCCTGAACAACCTGTAGGGCCAGGGGCAAGTGAAGCGGAGCATCCTCGAAATATAGGAGAATGTCATCCGCAAAAAGATTAAGGCGACTCTCTCGCGCTCATATCCGTATGCCCTGAATAACAGGATCCGATCGAATTTTAACCGCCAAAGGCTCAATAGCAAGGAGAGATAGAAGCGGAGACAACGGGCAGCCCTGAGGCGTCCCTCTCTCCAGGGGGAAAGGGGGGGTGAGATGACCATTTACCAGAAGTCGAGCTCGGGGAGAAAAATAAAGACTGCGTACCCACTCCAAAAAGGCGCCGTCCAGGCCATAGCGGCCCATGACCCAAAAAAGGTACGACCACGAAATGCTGTCGAACGCCTTTTCCATATCTAAGCCAATGATAGCCGCTCTACTATTCCCCCCCCCCCGCCAAGAGTGAATAGCCATAAGTGCGCGGGTCAAGTTCATAGAAGCATATCTACCAGGCACAAAGCCCACCTGATCCTCATGGATGAGTAGGTGCAGAAAATTGTTCAAGCGCTTTGCAAGTATAGCGGCCAACAATTTCGCGTCTTGATTAAAAAGGGATATGGGCCTATAGGAGCCCACCTGGGAGGGGTCCTTTCCAGGTTTGGGCAGTAGAACAACATGGGCCGTATTATAGCCGTCGAGGGCTCTCTGGGAATGTGAATTATTATAAGCCGCACCAAGAGATGGCGTGATGATGTCCGATAGAATCTTGTAATATTCAGGCCCATAGCCATCCGGGCCTGGAGATTTGGTAAACTGATACCCATGGACACTTCCAAGCTGGTTATAGGAGCGTTCAGCTGGTGGATCTGTTCCGGCGTGAGCTGGGGAAGCACGACATCCTGGAAAAACAAATCTCTCTCCCCGTCTTCAAAAGATCGATGGGCGTACAACTTCCGATAATACTTCACAAATTGTTGATGAATAGCAGCTTCTGTGGTATGCTTCCGACCCTGCGAATCTGTAATGGACGTGATCACCTGCTTCTTGTGGGATGGTCGGATTAAGCGTGCCAGCAAGCTACCCGCCTTGCTTCCCCAGCAATGGAGGCGATAGCGATGGAAGTAAATATCCCGTTCTGCTCGAGCCATTAGAATAAGATCAACTTGCCTCCGAAGTTCCCTAAATCTAGATTTATCTGTAAGGGACAAACTACTCTGATGTCTGCGACGTAACAGTTGCAGTTCGCCTGATAACTCCAGCAACTCCCGCTCTTGTCGCCGCCTCCTGCCCGCAGTATAGGCTATGATAAAGCCCCGAATAACGGCTTTGGAGGCCTCCCAAAAGAGGCTCAGATCAATGTCGGGCTGGAAATTATTATCGTAGTACTCCAGCCACTTATTGCGGAGATACCTGCGAAAAGCAAAATCCTTGTACAGGTAACAGGGGAATCGCCAGGTGCGTTCCGCGGGGTCCGCCGTAATCTGAAGAGAGAGCAATACCTGAGAATGATCCGACAAGGGTGCTTCTACAATGTCAACGTCGGTGACCACCGGGAGCAGGGAGGAGGACAACAGAAAGTAGTCTAAACGAGTATAAAGATTATGGGGGTTAGAAAAAAAAGTATAAGTGTGTTCCATAGGGTGTAACACCCGCCAGATGTCCAAAAGCCCGAACTGATGAGTGAGAAAATTCACCCCTTTACCATCATGGCCCTGTGGAAAAGTCTTCGGGGGAGCACTATCCAAGGTGGGATCAGCAGTGATATTAAAGTACCCACCAAGCACAAATTGGTAGCCCGGGTACTGTGTCAGCCATGCCATCAACCCCGAAAAGAAGCGATGAGAGTAAATATTGGGTGTATATATATTACAAAACACCAATTTATAACACCGCAAGTTTCAATCACCACCTCTCACTAAAGCCAACTATCCAAACAAATAACCATACATATTCTTACTCTCTTTGAAAATGTCCAAACTTTTTTTTTTTTCTCTAGTAAGTTCTTGTTGTAATACATCCTTGATAATTCTTTTGTGATCCGCCTTGAACTGCAAGGTAATGGTGGAATAGAAATCCCTAATGTAATGTAATGTAATGTAATATTGGGTGTGGAACTGCAGTTCCAAGAGAAAAAGGGTCTGATTTCGTCAGGTAAGAGATTTGTGAAAAGAAAGGCTACCAAAAAGGTTAAATTTGCCAATGTGGAGAGAGGAGCTCAGCAGCTGGAGGCAAACATATCTTCTATCTAGCTTAAGTTTTTGCCATAAAATTAGTGCTCAATAGTATACCCACACATAACAAGCACTTGCTCTCTAGCTAAGCATCATGTGACCCCTCTGACATCTTGCTTTTAATATACCTAAAAAAGTTTTTCCTGTATGTTTTTGCTTCCAGTGCAATCTTCTTTTCAAGGTTTCTCAAGCAGTTTCTGTAGGATAAGAAAAGGGGTCTAGCACTGCCCTCATACCAGATGGCACCCAATAAGCATTACTATTCAATCGTGCAACACCGTCACATTAACCAAAACTTCCACAATCCTAGCTGCATTCTAGACTCCACATTTACCATGGAACCACAAATCTTCCATCTCCGGAAGAAGTCCCTCTTCACCATTAGACAATTATGACTCATCAAACCATACTTTCATCGGCACCATTTTGCCCTGATTGTGCAGATGATGATTCTACCACATCTGGATTACTATAACTCCGCCTACATGGGAATCAACACTACTCTTGTCCATAAAATCAACTTATTCAAAACACAGTGGTAAGACTAATTTTCAACCTCAAAAAATATGATTCAGTCTCAACCTTCATCAAGCAATTGCACTGGCTACCCATCCCATCACGAATAAAATTCAAAATATCATGCATCATTCATCACATACTCCATGGAAATTCAGCAGCTCCTCTTATCCAACTCGTCTCAATTGCATGGTCTCCCTCTCGTAGAACCCTGAACAGGATACTCTAAATCTCTCAACTAAATCTCTCAACTACAAAAAATCTCAAGTACAGGAATATTTTTCACTCCATGCTCACCTTCCTGGGAGTGAAAACTTGGAACAACCGGGCAGAAACCTTATTCCAGAAGAAACTGAAACCCCTTCTCTTTGATACCTGAACTTTAAATGAATCTCTATTTATACCCTCCCTACTAGTTAGTCACTTTCCCTTCCTCCTCCCCTTTTCCCTTCCTCCCTTACCCTGCTATGCTCTTTTTTCTACTTTCTTCTCTCTGTAAGTCGCCTTTAACCTGTGTAGGTATGTGCGATGCATAAATAGAAGATTCTATTTTAAAGTCTAACTTCTCTTAGTGAAATCTTTCCTGCCAGGTAGCAGAATCTTAGAAAAACTCTCAACCAGTTGAAAGGATAAGAAAATAAGAATGGCCTTACTGGGTCAGACCAATGGTCCATCTAGCCCAGTAGCCCATCCATATGGTGGCCAATCCAAATCACTAGTAAATGGCCAAAACCCAAAAGAGTAACAACATTCCTTGCTACTGATCCAGGGCAAGCAGTGGCTTTCCCCATCTGTCTCAATAACAGACTATGGACTTTTGTCCAGGAAATTGTCCAAACCTTTCTTAAAACCAGCTATGCTATCTGCTCTTACCACAACCACTGGCAACGCATTCCAGAGCTTAATTATTCTCTGAGTGAAAAAATATTCCCTCCTATTGATTTTAAAAGTATTTCCCTGTAACTTCGTCGAGTGTCTCCTAGTCTTTGTAATTTTTGACGGAGTGAAAAATCAATCCATTTGTAACTGTACTAATCCACTCAGGATTTTGTAGACTTCAATCATATCTCCCCTCAGCTGTCTCTTTTCCAAGCTGAAGAGCCCTAACCTTTTTAGTCTTTCCTCTTATGAGACGAATTCCATCCTCTTTGTCGCTCTTCTTTGAACCTTTTCTAGTGCCGCTATATCTTTCTTGAGATAAGGAGACCAGAATTGAATACAATACTCCAGGTGAGGTCGTACCATGGAACGATACAGAGGCATTATAACATTCTTAGTCTTGTTAACCATCCCTTTTTTAATAATTCCTAGCATCTTGTTTGCTTTTTTGACCACCATCATATATTGGGCAGAAGGTTTCATCGTATTGTCTACAATGACACCCAGATCTTTTCTTAGGCACTAACCCCCAAGGTGGACCCTAGCATCCGGTAACTGATTTGGGTTATTCTTCCCCAGGTGCATTATATTTCATCTGCCACTTGGATGCCCAGTCTTCCAATTTCCTAAGGTCTACCTACAATTTTTCACAATCTGCATGCATTTTAACAACTTTGAACAGTTTAATGTCAACTGCAAATTTAATTACCTCACTCGTCGTTCCAATTTCCAGATCATTTATAAATAAGTTAAATAGCACCAGTCCCAGTACAGAACCCAGTGGTACTCCACTGTTCACTCTCCTCCATTGAGAAAAATGACCATTTAATCCTACCCTCTGCTTTCTATCCAATAACCAATTCCTAATCCATATTTTGCCACCTATCCTATGACTCTTTGATTTTCTCAGGAGCCTCTCATGAGGAACTTTGTCAAAAACTTTCTGAAAATCTAGATATCAAATTCTATTCTCTCAACATCTAAGCCATGAGGGTCAGGGGCAAGAGGTTGAGTTGCAGAAGAAACCCTCTATTCTGGGTTATGAGGGTCATAAAGTGCTTCAATCCCCAAAGTTCTTTGGAAAACAACTCCAGAAGAAGTTGGCTCTTCAGAGGTGAAGGTGCTTCAGCTTGGAAAAGAGAAAGCTGAGATATGATTGAGGTCTACAATATTCTGAGTGGTGTAGAACACATAAAAGTGAATCGTTTCTTTATTCTATCAAAAATTACAAAGACCAGAGGACACTCAGTGAAGTACATGGAAATACTTTTAAAACCAATAGGTGAAAATATTTTTTCACTCAAAGAATAGTTAGGTTCTGGAAGGGATGGCAGATGAACAAGATTATTATAATGCCTCTGTATCACTCCATGGTGTGACCTCACCTTGAATATTGCATTCAATTTTGGTTGTCTTATCTATAAAAAAAAAAAAAAAAAAAATTTGTGGAATTAGAAAAGGTTTGAAAAATAGTGACCAAAATGATAAAGGGGATGGAACTCCTCTCAAATGAGGAAAAGCTAAAGAGGTAGGGCTTTTGCAGCTTGGAAAAGAGATGGCCGAGGTGGGGATAAGATTACAACCTAAAAATTTCTGAATGGTGTAGAATGAGTAAAAGTGAATCAATTTTTTTTTTACTCTTTCAAAAATTAGAAAGACTAGGGAACACTCAATGACTTTACATAGAATTACCTTTAAAATAAATAGAAGGAAATATTTTTCACTCAATGACTAGTTAAGTTCTGTAACTTGTTGCTAGAAACATAGAAGCATGATGGCAGAAAAAGGCCAAATGGCCCATCTAGTCTGCCCGTCCACAGTAACCATTATCTTTTTCTCTCTCCGAGAGATCTCACATGCCTATCCCAGACTCTCTTGAATTCAGACACAGTCTCTGTTTCCACCATCTCTTAGGATGTGGTAACAGCAGTTAATGTAGATGGGTTTGAGACAGAAATGGGGGAAGCCATTGCTCAACCTGGATCGATAGCATAGAATTTTGCTACTGTTTGGGTTTCTGCCAGGTATTTGTGACCTGGAATGGCCACTGTGGAAACAGGATACTGGGCTAGATGGACCACAGGTCTGACCTAACCTGGCTATTCTTCTGTTCTTATAAATCTGTCTTGGCCAATAAGGATCATTGTTTCCTGATTCTGCTTCAGTTTCAGCTGAGTTTTCCCCATTAGAGGATACACATAAAGGCCCTTCCCACAATTAAGGGGGATGCCATCTGATGCTAGCCTGCCATGCAATGCATTGCACTGCACTGAAGATTTTGTGGACAATGCCCACACTGAGAGACCAGTTGTGCGGATGCATAACCATGCTCTGTCTGTCCACCAGACTGTTGTCTTTTCCTGCCAGGTATGTAGCTCTCAATACCATGTCATGGCTGGTGACCCATTGCCACATTCCAACTGCTTCCTGACACAAGAGGTAGGATCTCATACCCCCCTCCCCTCAGTTGTTCACATAGTATAGGGCAATCTGGTTCAACAGCCATCTTTGAAAGCCTTTAGAGCATTCCAAATTGCCCACAGCCCGGAGACTGATGTGAAGATGAATCTCCTGAGTGAACTAGTGACCTTGGGTGTAAAGCCCATCTATTAGAGCAGTGGTTCCCAACCCTGTCCTGGAGGACCACCAGGCCAATCGGGTTTTCAGGCTAGCCCTAATAAATATGCATGAGATAGATTTGCATATAATGGAAGTGAGAGGTATGCAAATCTACTCCATGCATATTCATTAGGGCTAGCCTGAAAACCCGATTGGCCTGGTGGTCTCCAGGACAGGGTTGGGAACCACTGTATTAGAGTACCCCATTGCATGTTGGATGCATCTGTGGTGAGAAATTTCTGGGGAAAAGGAATTTGGAAAGAAAATCTGAGTCTGATTAGTCTGAATTGTGCACAAGAGAAGGATTGCTACCACTATGGACACACTGGAAAGCCAGAGTCCATTAAGCACTGCACAAATAGGCCAAATGGCCTCCATTGTGCACAACAACCTCAACATCTACCAAACTGTGACCTGATGGCTGTTGCAAACCCGTTTGATGCAAACAAGTGCATCTACCCTTACCTGGGGAAGGCAGGCTCAAGACTGAACCATGTCTAGCAGGGCTCCAATGTATTCTAATTGCTGCACTGGAAGTAAATAATAACAACTGTTTACATACTGCAGGACCATGAAGTTCTATGCGGTTTACAATGATTAAAAATGTTACAAATTGAGTAGAACTAACAAAGTTAGAAATTAGTGACTAATGGTTCTAGAGAGCAGTTGTTGTGGGAAAGCTTGTGCAGCTCAGCTACCTAAGTACTTCAGGAACAGATATGTTTTTAGGAGTCTCCTAAATTCCCCATAGTTATTAGCATGCATAAGTAACTTCTAGATCTTTACCCCATAATGCTGCTTGATAAGAGAAAAGTAGATGGGAATGGACTCTTGAGCACTTCTTTCGATGTGCTTTTTATCAGCCAATCATCCAGGTAGGGAAACACATGCCCTTCCAGTCTGCATAATGATGCTGTGAGGATAACCAATCATTTTCCTTAATCATGGGAAAGAAGGGAACCCAGAGAAATCATCCTAAATTTTAATTTGACCAGATATTTGTCTAAGTCCCTTAGATATAAGATGAGGAAAAAATTCCCCCACCCCTGTCTTTTTGGGCATGAGGAAGTACTTGGAATAGAATCTTTTTCCTTCTTCCCCTGAAGTAACGAGTTTGACCACATGGACCTTTAAAAGGGAAGAAAGCTCCTCTGGGAGCACTTCCTGATATTGAAAGCTGAATTTTGAAGCTCTTGACGCCGAGTATGTAACCCACTTGGATTATTTGAAGAACTCAATGAACTCAAAGGTACCACCATTATTGGAAAAATTTCAGCATCCTCCAACTGACTGGTACTCTCATATCAGCTCTGCTCTGCTGGAGCCAGTCAAAAGCTCATCCCGTTTAGACTGGGGAACTGGCTGGGATTTTTGGGCCCTCGGCTGTCAGGGCCAGAGGCGTGAAGCTTGAGTCAAGCAAGTTAACTTGTGCCTTTGAGAGTAGTAAGACCCCTTCTGACTGGCACTTTAAAACCTCTGGGAAGTGGAGGCTGCAGAGTACACGGGCCTTCATATCAGAGACTTCATAGTGTCAGTCCGTTTCTTGATGAAGTCATGGTAGCTCCTGTGTACCTTCCCTCAAAATTTTCGATTCAGTCATAGATTTCTGTCCTGGGAACACATAAATACTGCTTCTGAAAGACCTACCTAACACATGTGCTCAGTATGATGAATTTTGGTAAATCAACAAATTGGCTTGATAAGAGTTTTCTTAAGTGATGATAGATGAACATTCATAATAATAATAATAATAACAGCTTATATACCGCAATACTGTGAAGTTCTATGCGGTTTACAAAAGATTAAGCAAAGGTACAAATTGACTGACTTCAAGAGGGGAAGAAGAAAGAGAAGTAATTAGACAGGAAATTCATTGTTGAGGAGAAAAGTGATCAAAAGGACAGTAGGTCGCTATTGAGAGGAAAGAGATAAGTGGATCAGTTGTCAAGATGTTTTAGGAACAGGTGTGTTTTTAGACGTTTCCTAAATACCTCATAAGTAGAGGGCGAAAGTAATTGTTCTAGGTCTTTACCCTATGATGCTGCTTGGTGTGAGAGAAGATGTTCATGGTGTTTTTTCAGTTTGCAACCTCTCACTGGGGGGGAAATGAAGTTGGAATGTGAACTTCTCTTGTGTCTTGTTGGTTGAGAAGGAGAAAAGGTCAGTAATGTATTTGGGGGCAAGTCCGTGTAATGCTTTAAAGCAGAAACAGGCAAATTTGAACTTTACGCGTGCCTTCATCGGCAGCCAATGTAGCTGCCGGTAGTAGGGTGTCACGTGGTCAAATTTTTTTAGTCCAAACATTAGTTTGACTGCCGCATTCTGCAACAGTTGTAGGCATCGCATATTTTTTTGGGAAATTGCCAAATAGGCGATGTTACAGTAGTCAAGCAGGCTTAGTACGAGGGATTGGACTAGGATTCTAAAAACCGATGTAACAAAATAAGCTTTAAGGGATCTGAGTTTCCAGGGAGTGAAAAATCCCTTTCTGATTAAGGAATCTACTTGGTCTTTCATGGTTAAGCATTGATCCAGAGTTACACCTAGTATCTTTATGGAGGGCTGGATAGGGTAACTAAGGTTATTGATACAGAGGAGTGATTTAATGTCAAGTGGATGTGGTGAAGCAATGAAAAAAGTCGTTTTATCTGAATTAAGTTTGAGCCTAAAGTTTGTCATCCATTGTTCCATCATGTTTATAGCTTCTGAAGCTTTGGGAATAGTTTCGGAGACAGAATTGGTGAATGGGATGATAATCGTAAAATCATCTGCATAACTAAATAGTTTTATCCCCAGCTGGGTTAGCTTCATGCCCAGTGAGGACATGTAGACGTTGAAGAGCAACGTTCATCACAATTAATGAACAATTATTTTAAAAGACATTTTGATTATTAATAATACGTGCTTTTGCAATTTCCTTCATTAATTTTTCAGTAAACAGTAAAGTATTCATTGCAGTGTTATCCTCTGGGAACATCTGTTTTCTGGAGAAGCAGGCAAGATTTTAGTACAGGATTAATTTGTTTGTACAACTTTGCCCATTAAAAGAGGGTTTTTTCCAGGCCAAAACTCAATTGAGTTAGGCTTGCATAAGATCAAAATGTGTTTTCTAGAAACAGGATCTAGAACAGCTCTTTCACTTTTTTCCTATTTTTGTTTGATAGCACTTTCATTTTCATTTTCTTGAGTATTTTGACATTTTTATACTGTATTGAATAGTGCAAGCACAAGTCCAGTTTCCCTTTTTTGTTTCTAATACAGTGACTCCAGGGATCATTATGTAGTTGATTTGTCATTTTCACAATAACATGAAGACAGTATGATCTAGGCTGCCATCTGTCAATGTATACAAAGGCTATTAATGAAAGATTAGGTTCTTACCTTGCTAATCTTCTTTCTGTACCATACCTGTTGTGTACTTTGGAGGAAAGGCGGGAGAGGGGAAATTTGATAAATACCCACATGACACAAATGCGAATGGGACGAGTGTCTTTCATTTGAAAGGAAGCTTAAGAATGAGAGGGGATAGGATGAAGTAAAAAGGTGATAAGAGTAGGCTCAGGAGTAATCTATTTATTTAATTAATTTTTTATCCTGTTTCCCCAAAGAGCTCAGAACGAGTTATAAGTAAACATATATAATGAAGAATTACATTTCTACTTACGATAATCTTCTTTCTGTTAGACCCTGGAGGATTTCATACGCTAGATGTTCAATCCTAACCCGCAGTTCGGATATTGCAGGAATTCACATCTTTTCAGAACATATGGAGCACTCCCCCTAGTGGTAAAATCAGTTCAATCCCAAAGCCAAGCACATACCAGTAAATCCAAGACAAATGGGGTACAAGGGAGAATCTCCATCAATACAAGTAAGTCACGAACTGGAATGCTCTGCAAAATATCAACAAGTAATAAACAGATACAAAGGCAACTCAGAAAAAAACATTGATGAACAATGTAGAACTAACCTGCTGTGTGCAACGAGCACCCCAAGAAAGAGCTTTCGGCAATGTGCATACTCACAGAAAACTCTCCACAGGATCTGGCAACTGGCTCGAAAATCTTCAAGCCTGTAAGGAGAATAACCGAGGCAGAAAGAAGCAGAGTATTCCAAATCCACTGAGTGTATAGAAAGAGGGCGGGTCATATGGAATCCTCCAGGGACTAACAGAAAGATTATCGTAGGTAAAAACTAGAAAATGACACGGTGCTGGAATCGCCGGGAAGGAGTGAGGTTACGGCAAGTTTCCCTGGGCTAGAGTCGACTCTGAGCCCCGACGCTAGAACCCCGGCCCCTCAGCCGCAGCGTGCTAGCTCTCCACGGGAGAGTAGTCAGCCCGAGGAGGCAGGCTTCGTTTCCCGGGAGGCTGAAGTGAGTGAAGCACTGGAGGAAGACGAGACTGCGGTGAGACCAATGAGGGGACTTGAAATGGAGCAAGGTTCCCAGAGGGAGAAGACTGCCATTGCTGTGGAAGCTGGGACAATGCAAGCAAGTATATTCTCTGTTCCTAAACCCATGAATGTTACTCTAGACTCTATTTGGGACTTGGTAATAACTCTGGGACAAACATTGTCACCACAAATTAAAGAACTAGAAGAGAAATATTTACAACAAAGAAATGAAATAAATGGACTTAAACAGGAAAATATATCGATGAAAAATAATGTGGAAAAAATAGATAAAAAGATAAGTGAAGTAACTCAAATTCAAACGACACTGATTAAGGACAATCTTAACCTTAGGAGAAAGGTGGAAATGATGGAAAATAATATGCGGTTGAATAACCTTAGATTTTTGAACTTCCCAAAGATTCCTTCTTTATCAGCAAAAGAAGTTTTGAAAAAGTACTTTTGTGAAGTTCTTAATGTTCCTAATGATGCCTTTCCTCCTTTTTCCAAAATATATTATTTGCCATCAAAAAATTTGGAAGAACAACATCCACTAGAACAACAAGGTCAGGGTGAACAAATGGACATAACATTATTATTGGAATCTTCAATGAGGGAGGTAGCTATTCCAGCTACCCTATTGGCTACGGTGGTTTTATCACCAGATAAAAATTGGATATTACAGCTTTATTTTAAGAATAGACATAAAGAATTTCTTGGACATAAAGTTCAAATATTTCCGGATGTGACAAGGGAATCTCAGAAACGAAGGAAGGAATTTTTGCTTCTTAAGCCTGGGGTCGCTACAATGGGGGCATCATTTCTTTTACGATACCCTTGCAAATGCATTGTAAAGTATAAATCTTGCAATTATATTTTCTTTGAACCCTCTCAGTTGACAGGATTTCTCTCCAGGAGGGGCCTTGAAGGGGATTAAGAAAATCTTAATGTATAATTTACTCTTGATCCACTCTCATCTGACCGCCTAATTTGTAATTTGAATTTATTCTTTTTCCTTTTAATAGTTTCTCACTCAGGAACAACTTGGATCTCAATTTGGGACTTTAATTTTGATTAAGTAAATAGCAATTTTGTCATATAGATGTTACTTCAATTGTTTATATTATGTTGACTCAATCATATTCTGTACAAGGAGTTTATTCTTGATAATATGTTCAAAATATAAATAAAGGATAAAAAAAAAAGAAAATGACACGGTGACTGTTACCTGCAGCTAGCCGCAGGTAACGCGCAGGAATAGGGGGGAGGGGGGGAAGAGACCGATTGCTGTGGGTTTGGGGACAAGGCCATTCACCACCCCGTGGAGCGGTAAATGGCCATGTCCCCGCAGTGAAGTATCTGCTGCAAGTTGACTCCATCCCCAACTCGGCGCAATCACATAGAAACATAGAAGATGATGGCAGAAAAGGGCTACAGCTCATCAAGTCTGCCCACTCTGCTTACCCAATGACCTAATGACCCAATTTCCTTATCTTGACCCTCGTAGAGATCCCACATGGGTATCCCATTTATTCTTAAAGTCTGGCACGCTGTCTGCCTCGATCACCTACACTGGAAGCTTGTTCCAATGATCAACCACTCTCTCTGTGAAGAAATACTTTCTGGTGTCACCATGAAATTTTCCGCCCCTGAGTTTGAGCGGGTGCCCTCTTGTGGCCGAGGGTCCCTTGAGAAAGAAAATATCATCTTCCACTTCGACACGTCCCGTGAGGTACTTAAATGTTTCGATCATGTCTCCCCTCTCCCTACGTTCCTCAAGAGTGTAGAGCTGCAATTTGTTCAGTCTCTCTTCGTACGAGAGACCCTTGAGCCCGAGATCATCCTGGTGGCCGTCCGCTGAACCGATTCAATTCTGCACACATCTTTACTGTAATGTGGCCTCCAGAATTGCACACAGTACTCCAGATGAGGTCTCACCATGGCCCTGTCAAACGGCATTATGACTTCAGGCTTTCGGCTGACGAAACTTCTATTGATACAACCCAATATCTGCCTTGTCTTAGATGAAGCCTTCTCCACTTGATTGGCGGTTTTCATGTCTGTACTGATGATTACTCCTAAATCTCGTTCTGCTGAAGTCCTAGTTAAAGTTTCTCCGTTCAAGAAGTACGTCCTGCATGGATTTCCGCTTTCGAGGTGCATGACCTTACATTTCTTAGCATTGAAGCCTAGCTGCCAGGTTGAGGACCAACTTTCCAATGTAAGCAGGTCCTGCGCCATATAATTCTGTAAACTGCATTCACTTACTATATTACATAGTTTGGCGTCATCGGCGTCATCGGCGAATAGTGTTATTTTACCTTGAAGCCCTTGAGTCAGATCCCCTATGAATATGTTGAAAAGGAGTGGACCCAGGACCGAGCCCTGCGGCACTCCACTGGTCACCTCCAATGTTTTAGAGAGGGTACCATTAACCACCACCCTCTGAAGTCTGCCACTCAGCCAATCATTGACCCATGCAGTTAGTGTCTCTCCTAACCCCTTCTATTCCATCTTGCTTAGCAGCCTGCGGTGTGGGACACTGTCAAAAGCTTTACTGAAGTCCAGGTACACAACGTCCAAAGACTCTCCCAAGTCATAGAAACATAGAAATAGACGGCAGATAAGGGCCCACGGCCCATCTAGTCTGCCCACCTTAATGTCCCTCCCCTACCTTTGCCCTGTGAATAGATCCCATGTGCCGATCCCATTTGGCCTTAAAATCAGGCACGCTGCTGGCCTCAATCACCTGTAGTGGAAGACTATTCCAGCGATCAACCACTCTTTCAGTGAAAAAGAATTTCCTGGTGTCACCTCGTAGTTTCCCGCCCCTGATTTTCAACGGATGCCCTCTTGTTGTCGTGGGACCCTTGAAAAAGAAAATATCTTCCTCCGCCTCGATGCGGCCCGTAAGATACTTGAACGTCTCGATCATGTCCCCCCTCTCTCTGCGCTCCTCGAGCGAGTATAGCTGTAATTTGTCAAGCCGTTTTTCGTATGGTAGATCCTTGAGTCCCGAGACCATCCGGGTGGCCATTCTTTGCACCGACTCCAGTCTCAGCACATCCTTGTGATAATGCGGCCTCCAGAATTGCACACAGTATTCCAGGTGGGGCCTCACCATGGATCTATACAATGGCATAATGACTTCCGCCTTACGACTGACGAAACCCCTTCGTATGCAGCCCATGATTTGTCTTGCCTTGGACGAAGCCTGCTCCACTTGATTGGCAGACTCTCCACTTTCTTGTTACCCAGTCAAAGAAGCTGATGAGATTGGATTGTCAGGACCTACCCTTGGTGAATCCATGCTGACTGGGATCCCAAAGATTCCCTTCATTCAAGATCGTGTCCAGTTTGCTTTTAATTAGTGTTTCCATGAGTTTGCACACTATTGATGTGAGACTCACCGGTCTATAATTCGCAGCCCTGCAACCCTTTTTATGCAGAGGAACGACATTAGCTAATTTCGAGTCCAGGGGAACTTTCCCCTTACTTAGGGAGAGATTGAATAGCTCAGCCAACGGTTTCGCCAGAACATCGCACAATTCTCTGAGCACTCTTGGGTGCAAATTATCTGGTCCCATGGCTTTGTTCACCTTGAGTCTTGCCAGTTCACTGTAAACTTCACCTGGTGTGAACTCAAAATTCTGAAACGGGTCTTCTGTGCTTTGTGTTGCCTTCAACTGCGGACCGTGTCCCGTTGCCTCACAGGTGAAGACTGAGCAGAAGTATTCATTCAGTAGTTCGGCTTTATCGGAATCTGCTTCCACGTAACTTCCGTCCGGTCTTCTAAGGCGTACTATCCCGCCTGTGTTCCTTTTTCTGTCACTAATATACCTGAAGAAGAATTTGTCCCCCTTTTTAATGTTTTTTGCCAGAATTTCTTCCACTCGAAGTTTTGCCTCCCTAACTGCCATTTTGACCGCTGTAGACCTGGTCCTATATTCTACTTTTGCCTCTCTTTTCTCCGTGCGCTTGTAGGAGAGAAACGCTTTTTTCTTCTCCTTAATGAGGTGCAAGATCTCCGCGGTGAACCATTGGGGTTTATTGTTTCTTTGTCGTTTATTTACTGATTTTATGAAGCGGCTAGTTGCTTCATGTATGGTTGATTTCAGTGTTAACCACTTAGCTTCTACATCATCGGTCTCCGCTTGGTCCTGCAGCGTCTGATGGACGAAATCTCCCATGCGTGCAAAGTCTGTGCCCCGGAAATTGAGTACCTTTGTTTTCGTGTTTGATCTAGGGAAGCCTTTCCTAAGGTTGAACCATACTATGTTGTGGTCGCTGGAGGCTAGCGTATCTCCTACTGAGTCCTCTGAGACGCTTTCCCCGTTGGTGAGTACCAGGTCGAGGATCGCCTGGGCCCTAGTGGGCTCCGTTACCATTTGTTTGAGACGTGCTCCCTTTATGGAGGTTAAGAGCCTCCTGCTACCGCTGGTTGTCGCTGAAAATGAGTTCCAGTCTGCATCAGGCATATTGAAGTCCCCTAGCAGTACAGCTTCTCCTCGTAGAGTGATATTCTCTTTGTCTTCAATTAACTCTGCGTCCATGTCTTCCAGTTGTCTTGGGGGTCTGTATACCACACCTAGATACAGGCATTTTTCTCTGCCTCTTGCCAGGTTTACCCAAAGGAACTCCCCGGTGTACTTGACATCTGTGATCCTGGTGGTTTTGATGTCCTCTTTAATGTATAGAGCTACCCCCCCTCCTAACCTGCCCTCTCTATCCTGACGAAGTAGATTGTAGCCCGGTATAGCCATATCCCACCCATGTGAGTCCGTGAACCAAGTTTCAGATATTGCCACCACATCTAGGTCGGCATTCCTTATTTCAGCCTCCAATTCTAGAATTTTGTTACCTAAACTGTGTGCATTGACATACATGGCCCTCCATATCTTGTGTTTGCTAAGTCCCTGTGAGGCGTATCCTACCCGAGTCGGTGTGACTCCCAAAGAACTGTTTGCAATGTGGGTACTTACCTTGGACATGGAAGCGGAGTTTCGACTCACCTCATCAGGATAATTCCTTTCTGCACTAATATATGAATGGGTACCCTCCCCCGACTTACCTAGTTTAAAGCCCTGTGAAGCAGGCGGGCTAGTCGGTGTCCGAAGACGTTCTTACCCCTACTGGTCAGATGGAGTCCGTCTGGTCCCTGAAGTCCTTGTAGCGCTTCCCCATGGTTTAGGAATCCGAAGTTCATATCCCGGCACCATCCCTGTAGCCACTCGTTCGTCCTCAGGATACGTTCATCTCTGGCTCTTCCCTTGCCTCTAACTGGGAGGATCGATGAGAAAACCACCTGCGCTCCTGTCCGCTTCAGCCTCTCACCCAGTGCTCCAAAGTCTCTGGTGATGGTCTCCGGTGTGTTCCTGGCAGTGTCGTTGGTTCCTATGTGGACAAGAAGCATAGGAAAGTGGTCTCGGGGCGTGAGTAGTCTATCCAGACTGGCGGTGACATCTCGTATCCTGGTTCCAGGCAGACAGCAGACCTCCCTAGATTGCATATCCGGTCTGCAAATTGGTCCCTCGGTGCCCCTCAGCATGGAATCCCCAATGACTATTACTCTGCGCTTCTTTGGGGGGAGCCGGTCAGTTGTCCCTGGAGATGGAGCTGTGTGTTGGGCCTGCTCCTGTTCCTCATCGGCAGTTCCTTCCTGAAGAATCTGGAATCTGTTCCGCAGGGCAAGTTGAGGGGTTGATGTATAGCTGCCCTGTTTGTAAGAAGAAGGAGAAGATGAAGAGATTGAAAAAGGGGGGGGGGGGGTTTTTCCTATGTTTGCCCGTGGAGGAGGTCACCAGCTGCCAGGAGTCAGTGCCTCTAGCCATTTCCTGTATCCCAATTGTTGGTTTCAAAGCTGATGATTTGGGTGTCTCGAGGATGGACTTGTCATGGGCCTGCTCGGTGATTTGGGACAGCTCCTGGACGACTCCGTCGATGTAGGCCTCGTCCTCTCGGATGCTTCTCAGGCGTATCACCTCCTCCCTGAGGCTCCTTAGTTCCTGCATGAGATCTCCATCCAGCTGCGCAGCCTCCTCTGTCTGTGTAGAGACTGTAGTGTAGCGCTGGGGGATGGTCTCGGTCTGCACAGAGACCTCTGTCCACCGTCCTGGGTTTTCCTCCTTCTGCACGCAGTCCGTGGTCGCTTCCTGGATCCCCATAGCGACTGGAATACTGGTCTTGATTGTAGACTTCGCGCTTCTTGTCTAGTAGCAGCCCCCTCTCATGAGTCCAGCACTCCCCCTCACTCCCTATTGCTGGTCCAACAGAACCCCAACTCTCGCACCCTCCCTCCTGATGGCAGACAGAAAAAAAAAACCCAACCCAAACTTGTGAATGCGACTCCTGGGTCGGCCCCTTTGTACTCCCAGGACGGGCATACCAGCCTGTTGGAACAGAAGCTTCCTGCATGCATAATACAGGGCTGCTCGGACCAGAACCTTCTTGCCGTTGAGTCCCTCTTTCCGATGTAACTTCCAGTTGGAAGTTACGTCAGAAGGAGCAACTCGGCAGCAAGAAGGTTCTGGTCCAAGTAGCCCTGCATGCAGGAAGCTTCCGTTACAACAGGCTGATATGTCCGTCCTGGGAGGTGCGAAGAGGCCAACCCAGGAGTCCCACTCACAAGTTCTTTTTCCCCGTCCGCCATCAGGAGTGAGAGTGTGACGGTTGGGGGAGTTGTTGGACTGGCGAGAGGGAGAGAGGGGGGCTGCTGGACTCACAAAGGGGGGGGCTGCTGCTGCACCCATGAAGAGGCGGAGTTTTTATTGTCATTCGCCATCAGGAGGGAGGGTGCGAGGGTTGGGGGGGCTGTTGGACCGGCGAGAAGGAGGCAGGGGGGCTGCTGGACTCACAAGGGGGGGGGGGCTGCTTCTTCACCCATGAAGAGGCGGAGTTTTTTTTGCCATCCGCCATCGGGAGGGAGGGTGCGAGGGTTGGGGGGCTGTTGGACCAGCGAGAGAGAGGGAGGGGGGCTGCTGGACTCACAAGGGGGGCCTGCTGCTGCACCTGCGAAGGAGAGGTTTTTTTTGCCATCCGCCATTGGGAGGGAGGGTGCGAGGATTGGGAGGCTGTTGGACCGGCGATAGGGAGGGAGGGAGGCTGCTGGACTCACGAGGGGGTGGGGTGTTGCTGCTGCTTCTGCACCCATGAAGGGGGAGGGAGTTGCTTGGGCTGCTGGACATGGATCGGCTGAAGCTGAAGGGAAGGGAGACAGTTGCTGGATCTAGTTTGGGGATTGGGAGGAAGGTAAACAGGTGCTGGGCCCAGGTGGTGGGTGGAGTGGAGCTGGAGGGAAGGGAAAGGTGTCAGATCCACATCTGGGTACTAAAGGGAGGGGAAAGAGGTGGTGGACTCATGGGAAGGGGGCTGGAGGGAAGGGGGAGAGGTGCAGGACCTGCAGGGAGAAGAGAGAGAAAGAAAGGGAAAGAGAAAAGCTGAACCAAGGGGAAGAAGGAAGAGCGAGTGTAATATTGAACATAGCTGAGGGAGGGAGGGAGGAAAGAGAGAGTATGAGAGACACATTGATATAAGGGAGTAAGAGAGGAAAGAAGTTGGACACAGGGAGATATACAAAAAGAAGGGAGATGGTGGGCATGGATGGGAACATAGGAACAGAGACAAAAAGGAGAATGTTGCATCTGCATGGGGGTAGTATATGGACACATAGGGGTAATGATAAACATGGGAAGGTATATGGACAGAGAGAGAAGATGGCTAGACATGGGGGAGAATAAGAACGCAGAAGTAAGATGCTGGACAGGTGGGGCATAGGGATATAGAGGAGTGAGACTGTACACAGGAGGAGGGGATCATAAAATGGTGAGATGATGAAGGCAGGGAGATGGGCACAGAGGAAATACTAGAAAGGGAAGTGTATGAGACAGAGAAAGGAGATGCTTGCTGAACATGGGAAAAAACACAGTAATGGAAGATGAATGGTGAGAATGGAGAAAGAAGACATGTCAAACGGTCTGGAGACCCGGCAAGTGAGTTAAGAGTAGACAGATGGAAACAGAAACCAGAGCCCGAGACCAATGTGATGTGAAGAATAAAATGACCAGACAACAAAAGGTAGAAAAAAATACTATTTTCTATTTTGTGATTCGAATATATCTGATTTGAAATATCTATCCTGCTAGAACTCGTGGGGACAGGGGGTGACATGGACCAAGCTCATGGGGACAGGGACCGAAATCACGGGGATGGGGACAAATTTTTTCCCCGTGCCATTCTCTAGTAGAAATCTAATCTTCCATTCTATTACGTCCCTTCCAGATTCCATATGCTAGGTGATGTACCAAAGGCACAAAAGCTAGGGAAGGACAGAAGAGCCTGCCCACAAACCTGAGGTCCCAAAAAATGTCAACAGAACACCGCCACCACATCCATTTGGTAAAACTTGGAAAAAGTATGAAGAAAGGATCAAGAGCCATAACAAATTCACGCTAAAAATAGTAAAAGCAACAAACATCCAAAAATAAAAATAGCAATTTGGGGTCTGGGGAGGTGGGGGACCTGAACTCTACCCGTAGAAACTGTGAAAAATTGCTGGCAATTTGAGTTTGTTACATGTCAGTCTCCAGAGCCGTGATACAACTGAACATCACGACCAGTAAAAGTATTTAGCTAATGAAGAACTGTAGATTCACACATGTCCACATTTGTTACTCTCTGATTTTCATATACATCGGGTCTCCTGAAGCAGGATTCAAAACGGGGCCATGTTGGGACCCCCAAAGACAATAAACAGAGCTAAGTAACTCAGTGGTGGCAGTTTTAACTTTAACCAAATGAAGACATTTCTTGCATAAAACAGAAAGACTTTGAAACTTTGTTTTTTCAAACATCTTTGGAGTTTTTGAGTGTGCCTATAAACTTGCTAAGTTTGCAGTGACTGAAAGGTGAACTCTTCTCCAAGGGAGGTTTAACAGCCTTCCCTTCAGAGTTTCATATTTCTGAGCAGTTTTTCAAGCCTAATTGGGTCACTTCTCAATCACTCCTTTTCTTCTATTGAAGCCAGTTTGTTTTACTATATCCAATCCTCTTTCTGGTTTCTATTTTGTTTGTTACACTTCACCCTGTACCTTGCATCTTTGAAAATGCGGTTGGGAAAGGCAGCCTGTGCCCTGAAACCTGGGTGAGTTTCTGTCCAGATACACTAAGCCTACGCTAGAAACCTGTGACTGTAGGGCCAGCAAACTCCACGGGAGGGACCCCGGATACTTCCAGAAGGTGGCACACAGCAGGCTAGCTTCACAGATCCACCAGAGTTTCTCTGTGAAGCTGCAGTCCGGCTCCGCAGAACTGTAACCTTTTCTCCGATAGCGGACCACCGGGGAGGCATCTCAAGGCACTGAGAAATTAAGTTTAAGCAAATTTTAAACAAAAAAATAAGAAACAGAAGCAGAGCAACAGCAAAAGACTTCTGTCCAGACTGCTTGCAGAAATTGAAAGTGATTTTACCACTAGGGGGCATGCACCATGTGTTCTGAAAAGATGTGAATTCCTGCAATACCCAGACTGCGGGTTGGGATTGAACACCCAAGCATATGGAATCCGGAAGGGATAACACAGAATATACAGTTAACAGGTTACAATTTGACATAGTTACAGTACAAGTTTGCGACACAAGGCTGTATCCTAAACTGATACATACTAAGGGTCTAATACCACTGAACATGATACAGAGTTTACAGATTACAATTTGCCATAATTATCCTCACAGTGCAAGTTTTTTAAATACAAGATTTTATCCTAACTTGACACACACTAAGGATCTAATACCTATATGCATAATGTACAGTTTACAGGTTAAATTTGCCATAGTTACAGTGGAAGATTTTTCAAGTTTTTGTCCTAATGTGACCGGGATCTAGTACCAATATACTTTCTTTGAAATCCATCGGTCATGGGCGGGGGAGTTAGGTGAAGAGGTATGTTTTTATTGCTTTCCTAAAGTTGAGGAGTCCTTCAAGGGATCTGTAGGGGCAGTTGATTCCAGTAGCTTGGCATGAAGTGGAACTAGGAATATCATTTGGCGGTTTGCAGTTGAAGGTTTGACTAGGGGGCATTTTGAGGTGTATTTTGTCCTGGGAGTGGAGGGACTTCTTCAGTACGTATGGAGTAAGCTTTGCTGTCATATAGCCCTGTGCCATGTCGTGCAAGGATTTGACCACTAGCATCTAAGAAAATACATTTTTACAGAAAGGGTGGTAGATGCGTGGAATAGAGGTGGTGGAGACAAAGACTGTGTCTAAATTCAAGAAAATGTGGGACTGGCATGTGGGATCTCATAGGGAGAGGAGGGCATTGTGGATACTGTGGATGGGAAGACCGAGCCAAGGTTCAACCCCTGCGGAGTACTTCTTTCTCCTACAATCTATGCATTGCCTCCCTCGGCTCCTACCTAGACAAACAAAGCCTAACCTCCTACAGCTATGCAGACGACATCACCATTCTCCTTTCATTTGATCAACCAGCACTATCCATGGCAGACACAATACACAGACCACAAACTAAAACTAAATCCACACAAAACAAACTTCATCCTACTCGAAAATAACAAAACCCCAACAGTAACAAACCTGGTCATAAACTCTATAACATACCCCATTCAACCCACCTTAAAACTCCTGGGAGTACTGATAGACAGAGGCTGTACAATGCAGCCACAAATCAACAAAACAATTAAAAAAAAAAAAATCATTCACAGTCATAAGAAATCTAAGACAAGTTCGAAAATTCTTCAATAGAAAACAATTCCAACTCTTGGTACAATCCCTAATCCTAGGTCTAATAGACTACTGCAACATACTATATCTCCCTTGCCCAGCAACCATGATGAAACAACTACAAACAATACAAAACACAGCCCTAAGACTGGTCTACCTGCTGAAGAAATTCAACCACATCACAGAGGCATACCACCACTCATACTGGCTCCCAATACAAGCGAGAGTACACTTCAAATTTTACTGCCTACTATTTAAAGCAATAAACGGAGACAGCCCAGCCTATTGGAACAATCGACTAATTCAATCCACCTCAACCAGACATAGGAGAACCCACGCACCATTCACACACCCTCCAACCAAAAACGTCAAACGAAAAAAACTATGACAACCTCCTAGCCTTTCGAGCTGCAACACTTTACATCCAACTCTACAATTTATTGACCTCGACCACAGACTACAAAATCTTTAAAAAAGAACTAAAAACCCTTCTATTCAAAAAACACATAAAACCGAACTAACACAGTCAGAACTACCCCAAGCATCACCTGCAACTACTCCTTATGTACCTCTAATATCATGACAATTCAGATATAATCCTTAGCAACTTAAAGAAATGTACTAACTACTCCCAACACACTTCTAATGTCCTGACAATTCATTTGTAATCCGCCTTGAACCGCAAGGTAAAGGCAGAATAGAAATCACTAATTTAATGTAATATAATGTAATTTGGCCTCTGCCAACATAATTCTATATTTCTATTAGTCACAAATGTGCAGAACTTCCAAACTCTGAACTCCTCCCCTTCTGCAGTGGAGATCAGCTCCCTCTTCAGTTGGTTCCAAAGCAATCGAACTTCACTGAAACAGAAGAGGAGGAGGGGCACAGACAGTGGCGTAGTAAATGGGGCAGACTGCCTCAGATGCCATCTTGGTAGGGGGTGCCAGCACCTCTCCTTCCCCAACTCTCTCCTGCTGTACACCTTCCCTCTGTCCCCCTCCCCCAACTCTTCACTGGAGCAGCAGCTCCAACCTCTTGCTCACGCCAGCCTTGATTCTCTCTCTCTGAAGTCACTTCCTGGTTGCGGGACCAGGAAGTGACATCAGAGGAAAACCTGATGTTGGCACTGGCAGCAGATTGGAGATGCACCTCACACTGGCAAAGTTAAAGAGAAGGAAAGAGGCCCGTGTATGATTAGGGGGGGCGTGCCTCCTATCCTTGCTACGCTACTGGGGATGGTGAACTACCCTGGCAACAAACCATATTCTGTTCTGCTCTGTAACTTATGATAAAAGAACAATGATTAATAAACATATAATAATTTAACATTGATTAACAAATTATTGATTAACAAATTATGCACATGAGTAACTAGGAACCAACCTGCTACTAGCAGGAGCCAAAAAAAACCCTAAAGGAGAAAGGAACTAGGAGTCCTCATGTCCCTGTAGTTCTGTCTTTGCTAAATCTTAGAAACAGGAGAAGAGATCCCGAGATGGACACTAGCAATGTCCGAGGCAGGAATCAGGCGAACCAAAAGCTTTGACAGGGTGGGGTGTACAGAATCCTGTATCTTCTAGCTGAAAGATTAACAAGGTAAGAACCTAATCTATCATTCAGAAGTGAAGATATAGGATTCTGTACCATAGCTAACATACCAAAGCAGTGCCAGACTTCTAGGGAGGGAAAGATGAGTCTGCCCGCAGTACCACGGATCCAAAAGTGGTATCATCTTGAGCTGCTTCATCCACTCTGCAGAACCTTGTAAAGGTGTGGACAGTAAACCAAGTATCTGCTCTACAAATTTCATCAACATTTGACTCAACATCCCCCAAAGTCCACGTGATGCGCCGGGGGAGAAACTTTGCAGCCGGCTACCTAAATTGTACTGGAAACCATAGCAAATTGTAAGCAGGAAACTGTATATCATCATCATTAGCCCCTAGCATGGATCAAGTTAGGATAAAAACTTGTATTGTAAACTTGTACAGAAATTATGTATGTTAAACCTGTAACCCGTTCTGAGCTCTTTGGGGACAACAGGCTAGAAAATGAATTAAATAAATAATAATAATAACAACAACAACAACAGTTTATATACCGCAGGACTGTGAAGTTCTATGCGGTTTACAATGATTAAAAGTTATTACAGATCGAGTGGAATAAACAAAGTTCAGAGTTAGAGAATAACAGTTGAGGACTAAGATTGTGTAGGTCGGTTACCTAAGTACTTCAGGAACAGATGTGTTTTTAGGCGTTTCCTGAATTCCTTATAAGTAGTAGGTCTTTACCCCATAATGCTGCTAATAAATTCTGGGTGCCTGCTGGGTAGCATACATGACCATGTTACTATAAAAAGTTCTTTTTTTTATCTGGGTCTGTATGCAAGTTAAAATTAACATATATCACTTCAGTTTCAGCAAATGATAAAATGTGTGTAGCAAATAAGAGAAATGAACTTTACTTTGCTGATGCTAATTCTGAGCTTGTTACGGTTGACATCTGTCTCTTCCCAAATCTCTGTCTCATTGAAGACCAGGTTTGGTGTCTGTCCCGTGCCTTCAGCCGGCCGCCCAGGCAGGATTGGGGGTGCATTCTCCTGATCACTCAGGTGCTCGCCTTGTAGCACATCTTCCGTATTTTCACGCAGCAAATCTCCAGGCACAGGAGTCACATTAACCACCCTAAGAAAATACATCAACTTCTATGTATAAAACAATCTCAATGTAATCCATCCCATTTCAGTGATACTACCATCTTGCTTGGAGCTTTTCACATATTATGAACCTTTCCTAAGCCAGTATTGCAATAATATATTTCTCTCCACATCACACACTTGTTTCTCCCATTGACCATTCTGCAAAGGGATTCATGATGCCCTAAGAGAGAAGTCAAGGCAAATTGCCAGGACCAGCATAGGCCATGTTGGCCACGATCCTAACAAGTGTAGCTGAATGGAAAGAGAAGTAAATTAAATAAAGAAATAAGTAAATAACTATGATGGACGCATTGGGATAATAAACACAGAAAACCAAAATAAGGACTGACAAACAATTGAGTGAGTTATGAGGCTATGAACCTGAAAAAAAGTTGCTTCCAAATTTCCGGATAAATGCTATTACACTGTATCTGAGTCAGTAAGTTAGAAGAGAGGTAGGTTTGTCTGTGGCGCTAGAATTATTCAATTCTGTGGGATTCTTTGCCTTGCAGTAGAATTATTTACATGTACTAATGGTTCTATGAAGACAGTAAACTAATGAAATCACACGCTTCTCCCAAGTTTTGATCCTATCTCAGTCAGACCACCATTTTTGAGGGGCACAAAATGTCATCTACCCCACAAGCCAAAGAGGCCTCCACTGGCATTCTGTCCATAGCTACACCCCCGACCCACACATATGAAAAATCAGCATGAGCAGGGCAGGCGTTCGCCCAGCGCAGGCTCAGAAGGGGGAGGGGGTGTTACATACTGGCAGTGGCCCACAGAAAATGCCTGACAGACAGCATGCCAGTGCAGGACCTCTTTGGCTCATGGGGCTAGAGCAGGGGTAGGCAATTCCGGTCCTCGAGAGCCACAGGCAAGTCAGGTTTTTAGGATATTCACAATAAATATGCATGGGATAGATTTGCATCTCAAGGAGGCAGTGCATGCAAATCCATCTCATACATATTCATTGTGGAAATCCTAACCTGCCTGTGGCTCTCGAGGACCAGAACTGGGTTAGAGGATTCCCACCAGCTACAGCAAAAGACAAAGTGAGGGAGCCCAGGCCCACTTGTGGTTATGCTACACTCAATGGTGAAAGCAACTATTTTATATCCCTTGTGGGAAAGTGCTAGAAGAAGCTGGCTAATCACATTCTTAATAGACATTCTACAGGCAGCAGCTGTAAGGTATAAGATTTGATGCTGGTAAATACAAACCAAAAAGTATACTTCTCACTCCATTCCCTATACAAAATAAGTTTATTTCCCAAAAACCATAGTCCTCAGGCCAACATGTCTCTCTATTAAGCCCTTCACTCATATAGATCTTGAAAGTTTACAGTTGCCTCCATTTAAGGTAAGGAACACATCCTCAAAAACTGCCAACCTGGGAAGGTCTATCAAGCCCAGTATCCTGATTCCAACAGTGGCCAGTGGAGTTTCCCCAAGTCATCTCAATAATGGCCTATGGCAGTGTCTCTCAAACTGTGTGCCTCAAAGAGATTCCAGTAAGCACAGTTACAGCAGGTAAGATATTCTCTACATGTGGGTGACGCCACCGACGGAGCCCCCTAGCGGATGTTTTCGAAAAACAGACTTGCTTGAAGACGTTCAAGCTTGTGATTGGCCCGCACAGGTGTGCGTGCCCCTCCCGCCCGACCTAGGGCATGCATCTCCTCAGCGTGGCCTCAGTTCAGATAGCCAGTAAAGAAGCCAACCACGGGGAAGTGGGTGGGTTGCGAGAATATCTGCCTGCTGTCCCTGGATAACACCTGTTACGGTAACTGTGCTTTATCCCAGGACAAGCAGGCAGCATATTCTCTACATGTGAGAGACCTCCAAGCTTACCAGAATGGGATGGAGGGAGAGTTGGCAAGTTAGGAGAATAGATTTTGCAAAACGGACAGGCCAAAATGGCCATCATGCCTAGAGAAAGCATCCAGACAATAGTGCGAGGTAAACGTATGAACCGAGGACCAAGTGGCAGCCTTACAGATTTCCTCAATCAGAGTCGAGCGGAGGAAAGCAACAGACGCTGCTATCGCTCTGACCTTGTGGCCTGTGACTCAACCCGGCAGGGAGAGACCAGCCTGAGCGTAACAGAAAGAGATACAAGCGGCCAACCAGTTAGAAATGGTCTGCTTAGAAACAGAGCGACCCAAGCAATTAGGATCGAAGGAGAGGAACAGCTGGGGAGCAGAACGGTGAGGAGCGGTGCGCTTCAACTAGAAGGCCAGCGCACGCTTACAATCAAGAGAATGCAGAGCCGCTTCTCCAGGGTGAGAATGGGGCTTCGGAAAAAACACAGGAAGAACAATGGATTGGTTGATGTGAAACTCAGAAACAACCTTAGGCAAGAACTTAGGATGTGTACGGAAAACCACCTTATCATAATGGAAGACAGTGAAAGGTGGGTCTGCCACCAAGGCTTGAAGCTCACTGACCTGACGGGCAGAAGTGAGAGCAATAAGAAACACAACCTTCCAAGTAAGATACTTCAAGTGAGCCCGTGCTAGCGGCTTGAACGGAGGTTTCATCAAACGAGCAAGGACCACGTTAAGATCCCAAACCACAGGAGGAGGTTTAAGGGGCGGATGAACGTGGAAAAGGCCTTTCATGAAGCGGGAAACCACAGGATGAACAGAGATAGGCTTCCCGTCAATCGGCGGATGAAAAAGCAGCAATGGCACTAACCAAAGAGGACTTGAGTCCAGCGCCAGACAAGTGCAACAGATAATCCAGGACAGCAGATAAGGAGACAGAAAGTGGCTCCTGCTGCCGAGAAGCACACCAGGCAGAAAAGCGGGTCCACTCCTGATGATAACACTAGCGAGTGGATTCCTTCCGAGACGCCTCCAGGACGTCCAGCACAGGTTGGAAGAACTGGAACGAGGACATCAAGTCTCGAGGAACCAAGCCGTTAAGTGCAGAGACTGGAGGTTGGGATGAAACAGAGAACCTCGACTCTGCGTAAGCAGAGAAGGAAAAATAGGCAGAAGAAGAGGCTCCCTGGAACTGAGTTGTAACAGAAGGGAGAATCACGGTTGTCGGGGCCACCGAGGAGCTATCAGAATCATGGTGGCACTCGTGGACTTGAGCCTGACGAGAATCTTCAGAATCAGCGGGAATGGAGGGAACGCATACAGAAACAGGTTCGTCCAGTCCAGCAGAAAAGCATCCGCCTTGAGCCTGAGAGGGGTGTAAACCCTGGAGCAGAAGCGGGGCAACTTGTGATTGAAAGGGGACGTGAACAGATCGACGTCCGGAGTCCCCCAACGAGCAAACATTTGACGCAAGGTCAAGGAGTGGATGGACCACTCGTGAGGCTGCAGAAGGCGACTCAACCTGTCCGCCAGACAATTGTGCTGGTCCTGAATGTAGACCACTCGAAGGAACATGTTTTGGCGGATGGCCCAATCCCAGAGCCGCATCGCCTCTTGGCACATGGACAGGGACCCCGTGCCCCCTTGTTTGTTGATATAATACATGGCGACCTGGTTGTCCGTGCGGATCAGCACCACTCGGTCGCAAAGCAGGTGACAAAAAGCCTTCAGGGCGAGGAAAATTGCTCGAAGCTCCAGCAGATTGATGTGACAAAGGCGGTCGACACGGGACCAAAGACCCTGAGTGCGAAGATCGTTCAGATGAGCCCCCAAGCATAGGTTGATGAATCTGTCATGAGGGCCTTCTGCGGAGGGGGGGGGGCATGAAACAGAAAACCTCTGGAAATATTGGAAGAGAGCATCCACCAACGGAGAGATTCTTCAATAAAAGGAGTCTCGACAATAAGTCGAGGGGCAGTATCTCGATCCTGGTTCCATTGGGATGCAAGAGTCCATTGTGGAATGCGGAGATGAAATCTGGCAAAAGGAGTCACGTGAACCGTAGAGGCCATGTGACCGAGGAGGACCATCAGGAGCCGAGCTGGGGCCGAGGACAGATGGGCCACCATCTGGCATAAACGAACAAGGGCCTCCTGACGAGGCCGAGGCAAGAAGGAGCGGAGACGAACCGTGTCCAGGACCGCTCCGATGAATTCCAGAGACTGGGACGGACAGAGGTGGGACTTGGGGAAGTTCACTTCGAAGCCGAGACTCTGAAGAAGCAAGATGGTCTGATTCGTCGCTCGCAGAACTTCGAGGCGCGAGGACGCTTTGATAAACCAGTCGTCAAGGTAAGGAAATATCTGCGGAGATGCAGGGCCGCAGCTACCACAACTAAACATTTCGTGAAAACCCTTGAAGAGGCCGCCAGACCGAAGGGAAGGAAACGATATTGGAGGTGGAGATCCCCCACCCGGAATATCAGATACCAGCGAGAGGCTGGGTTTATCAGAATGTGCATATACGCCTCTTTGAGGTCCAGTGAGCACAGCCAGTCCCCCTTGTCCAAGAGGGGGTACAAGGTAGGAAGGGTGAGCATTCTGAACCGTTCCCTGACCAGAAACTTGTTCAGAGCATGGAGGTCCAGGATCGGACACAGATCCCCCGTCTTCTTGGGGACTAGAAAGTACTGGGAATAAAATTCCGTATTCCACTGGTCTGGAGGAATCTCCTCGACCGCCCGAAGGCGAAGAAGGGCCCGAGCTTCCCGCAGAAGGAGAGGCAGCTGAGACTGGGCAGAAGGAAACTCTCTTGGAGGAAGGTCCGGGGGTACGTGACTGAAGTGAAGGGAGTACCCCTCCCGGATGATGGAAAGCATCCAACTGTCGGTGGTAAGACTTTCCCACTGGGTGTAGAAATGATGGAGACGCCTCCCGATGGGGAGGGGAGAAGTCTCCAGAAGGAAGCCCGAAGGCTCATACCGGAATTGTCAAAAAGACGGCCCAGGCTTCGTCGGAGCCGACAGCTGAGCCTTAGCTTGCCAGTGCTGCTGTTGTTGTGGCCGCTTCGAAGGAGGCCGAGAGAACGCAGGAATAGATTTCTGCGGATACCTCCGGAGGGGAATTTTGTATTGCTTAAATCTTACCAGAGAGGCGAAGGACCGCTCATGTTCCGAGAGGCGCTTGGTGGCCACCTCTATGGAATCATCAAAGAGCTCATTACCCACGCAAGGGAGATTGGCTAGACGATCCTGGAGATTCGGATCCATGTCCACAATCCTTAGCCAAGCAAGGCGATGCATGGCGATCGCAAACATTGTGACCCTCGAGGACAACTCGAAGGCGTCATAGGCTGCCTGAAACATATAGAGGCGAAGCTGGGAGAGAGTCTCCTCTAGGAGACGAAACTCCTGACAAGAATTCTGCACGTCCGCCTGGAATGAGTGGAGGGCTTCCACACAGAACTGGAGATAGGACGTGAAGATAAAGTTATAGTTGAGGACATGGTTCGCCATCATTGAGTTTTGATAAAGGCAGCGACCAAACTTGTCCATCATACGTCCCTACCGGCACAGAGGTACGGCTGCGTATACCTTCGAGGGATTGGATTTCTTAAAGGAAGATTCAACCACCAAGGATTGGTGAGAAAGCTGAGAACTCTCGAACCCCTTGACCGGGATCGTCCAGTAACGGGACTCCAATTTGGAGGGAATAGTCGGGACCGCATAAGGGTCTCTAGGTTCTGGAGAAATGTTTGCCGGAGAACCTGGTGCAACGGCAAGCGCAGTGCCTCACGGGGTGGATAAGGAACACCCATTTCCACCAAGAATTCCTGGGTATAACGGGACTCAGACTGGAGGTCCAGGTTCAGCCCTGCCCATATCGGAAATGAAACGAGTGAAGGAGGAGTTTCAAGAAGACTCATCCTCCTGAGGAGACCCCGAGTGAGATCTGGGGACAGCAGAGAAAGAGGGAGAAATTTCCCTCGAATAAAATGCCGGAGGCTCGGAGTCCCGTGAATGGGAGGTCACGGAGGCTCAACTAAAGTGCCTCGGGGGTGTCGAGGAACAACCCCGCATAGGGTGGGTTGGGGAGGACCCCGGAGTTCGAGGGACCATCTTGTGGAGCCTCGGAGAAGACAGGGCAAAGGAAAACTCCTCCACCTGTCTTGAAAAAGACTCCTGCACAGTAGAGTCCAACTTGAGGACAAGGGTATGCCTGGAAGGTTTCGCGGTCGGAGACCTGCCCCAAAGGGGTGGAGAAGACTGCAGCTTTTTAGAAGGGGCAAACCTCGGTAAAGTAGCGGGCGAAAAGTGGGCCCCAGTCATGGGTCCCTGGAAAGTTACCGGCCCCGATTCCAGAGATGAAGAATTGCTCGAAGAAACCCTGCGAGTCTTGCAGGCACGGCCCTGAGACACAAGAGAAGGACTCTCAGGCTGGTCAGACTGGGGCTGGGTCGAGACCGAGGTCAGAGATGTCGAGGTCGGGACCAGTTAGTTTACTACCAAGGAAAGCTGCGAAGTAAGGATAGCCTTAAGCATGTCCTCGAACATAGGCACCGAGACCAAAGGATGTTGGGTCACAGGTGCAGCAGTGCGCTCCTTCTGGGGCAACCTCGAGGAAGAGTATTCCCTACACGAGGCACGTTTAGAATGAGGTCTCGAAGAAGCCGACGAGGCGGCACTCGCATGAGACTCAGAGGTAGGCTTCTTTGCCGGCACACCTGTGGAGGAAAGAGGAGACTTATTCGAGGACAGAGTAGCAGGAGGAGCCGAGGCTGGAGCCTTGGAGGACGAGGGGGACTTCGAGGCTAAGGACTTCGAGGCCGAGGCACCCAACACCGGTGCCGAGGCCGAGCTCGAGGCCTGTCCCTCGGGATCCATCGGGCCAAAAAGTTGAAGAATCTTGGCCACCCTCCGATGAAGAGCCCGCGGTTGCAGTTACACAACGCGGACACGACTCAGCGCGGTGCTCTGCATCCAGGGACTCCACACACCAACGATGAGGATCAGTGATGGCGATAACTCGGTTGCACCTAGTGCAGTTCTTAAACCCAGAGCGAGGTCGAGACATAAGAAAAAGGACGGCTGCTGCCCCACGAGGCCAGGCGGCCAGAGCAAGACCGGAGACCCGGTCAAAAAGACACGAAATAAAATAACAAAGACGCGACTCAAGCGAAAATAACAAAGAAAGCCGCGGTTCAAGAGAGACAACGAGATCGCGCGCAGCAAGGGAGCAGTGCTTCTGGCTCCGCGGAAAACATAGAACTGAGGCCACGCTGAGGAGACGCATGCCCTAAGTCAGGCGGGAGGGGCACACGCGCATGCGCGGGCCAATCGCAAGCTTGAAGGTCTTCAAGCAAGTCTGCTTGCGAAAACGTCCGCTAGGGGTCTCCATCGGTGACGTCACCCACATGTAGAGAATATGCTGCCTGCTTGTCCTGGGATAATTTTACTTTATTTTAAAAAAATTCCCTTCATAAGTATACACTAGAAGAGATGACACATTGCATACACAAGAGTCTGTCAATGTTATGAGCATCTGTGTGCGTAAGGATACAACCGCCCAGATGTGATTGGTCCTGAAAACTAACGGCAACAGAACTACTTCTAATTAACAAATGGAGAGGAAATAGCCCGAGATTCTAACTATGAACGGTAATATCGTAAAATCATCCACAGTAGAGGTGAGGAACCTAGGAGTATGGCTGAACCCGAACCTACAATACAGTTAAAATAAGTGAGAAAAGGACAAGATACTTTTCCAGGTGGAATCTTTATTTATAGCGTCAATTTTTCAAAAGGCTCAACACTGACAGTGTTTCGTGGTGCCAAAAGGCGCCTTCCTCAGGAGTCTATAGGTAATAGGTACACACATTAATAATACAATAATATAATCCCTCATAATGTAGAGGAAATTAAAAACAAAAATAGCTACATACATTTACAAAATTCATACTGCAAAATACATAAAAATAATTAGTATCCATCAACTTAAAAACATTGCAGATGAAAAAAGTATATATAAAATTCATAAAACAGTATATTAAAGAACATAAAAACCTCAAGAGTAAAGAAACTATGAAATCCATACCTTCAGGTGTGGTGTAGTGACAATTATAGTCTTCTAATCTTTTTCTAACTGCAATGCAACCCTTATTGAAATAATAAATTTGCTAAAAAGTGTGGGATATTTTGTATGCACGGCCCATGATATACACATATCACAAGGCTAGAAAATGTATAGGAAATAGGTGTTGCATTGGACCATGGTGGCTTTGCCACTACTGGTTTCCACATGAGCAAACCAGTATCCCTTTGCCATAAGAGCCATGGGTTTCTTTTCCACAGGTTCCCAAGCCTGACTGTGAGTTTCTGGACTACTTGAACTTTCATGAGGCTTCGTTAATCTGCAATTGATTAATTTCAGGAAAACTATACTGCCTATTCGAATCGATTCATTTTCTTATAAAATTGGACTTTCCGATTCACTGACCAACTCTCCTCCCTGCATAACTTCGGGCCTCCTAAAACAGGAGCAGTAGCTCTCTGGTAGCGAAAAGCCTATCCTAAGTGCTGCATCTTGCTGGCCATCCATTGCTGATCCTGATTTAGGAGGCACGATGTCAGAGCTCACTGGTGGGGTAGTGCTGCGAATACCCTTGGCTCCATGGCTTTAGGGAGTTCTCCGAAGGCCGGCATGTTTTCCCCTTCTCCCCACCATCAAAACTAATTACGGCCTGCAGAGGATCCCCTGTGATGTAGCGATTTTAGTAGGCTGCTGTCAGCCGTCCCGCTGCTGTGGTCCATCCCAGACCAAAACAGAATGTGATGTCGGAGGAGGGGCAGGACCGCAGCAGAGGGAATGTGCAGCAGAGGCCAATGGCAGCCTGCTAGAATTGCTACATCACCAGGGATCCTCTGCAGGCCATAATTAGTTTTGAAAGTAAGACTGGGTAGCCATGGAGAAGCTGGACGATGGTGGGCAGAAGGGAGAAACATGCTGGCCTTTGGGAAGGAGGGGGTCCAAAGAGAGGGGCATGTGCAAGACTGAGGGTGGGGGGAAAGAAGGGAGGGAAAAGGGAGAAAAGTTGAACTCAAGGGATGGTGGGGAGGGAGGGGGATAGATATACTGGATGGGGGAGTGGTCATTAGAGAAATGCTGGACTGCGGGAATGGAGACAAATAAAAGGAGAGATATCAGACCTCCACGGAGGAAGGGAAACGGAAGGGGAGGACAGAGATAGAAGATGGATGGTAAGCATGGAGAAAGAAGAAAACATCAAATGGGCAAGAGACCCTGGCAAGTGAGTTAAGAGAAGCCAAACAGAAACCAGAGCCTGGGACCAACATGATTTGAATAATGACCAGACAACAAAAGGTAGAAAAAATAATTTGATATTCTGTTTTCTGATTATGTCAGATTTGAAATGTATATCCTGCCAGAACTGGTGTTAGAAAGTGAATATGAGCTAGAACCTAACAGAGAAAGGCTTAGTCTCTTTTATTTTGTTTACACCACAGCGTGGGTAGGAGAGGGCAAAGGGGGTGGGGTGGGGTGGGTGAAGAGACTACAAAATAAACCCGCCAGGACGTTTGAAAACCAAAAACCAAAACACCCCCCCCCCAACAATTGGTCAGGAAAATCAAAATCAGAAAATCGATTCAATAGGCTGATGGAGCTAAAATAACTGCAATGATATGCTGCTCTGGAACCTAGCAAGTATAATTTCTTGAAGGCCAGTAAAAGGAACTCGTGGGCCATGCAGATGCATAAAGCTTATTAAGGCATCTCTCTGTTCACTGGAGGTTTCACATATGTTTCCAATTCACCACTCTGTCATAAATACAAGCAATATATTGCCCTGGCTGAAGGTTTTCTACTAGAATTCCTTTTTCATCATTGTCACTGATCTTGGCTAAATATGACGTTGCATCATTTGAAACCCTGCTGACCTAAATTGTCATTTCATTGACTGGCAAAAAATGATAATTTTCTCTTATTCCTGCTAGAGTGTGGCCATGCTGGAATCTTTCCTCTTGCAATGTTTTTCCTTGTTCAATTTGCTCTTTGCTGATGAAAGCAAATTTATCATACTGTATTTATGTTGCAAAACTCAAAAAGATTTTTAGGAGTGAGAATCTGGCATTCAAGTGGATGCTGCAAGCTTCCTCTAGTTGCTGAGCACTTTGTGTACTGTACCTCCAGTGCCATTGCATGGTGACTTACCATGACTTGTAGCAAAAAAATTCCATTTGGCAGTTATTCCAACAAGGGATCCAAGATGAAAAAGAACAAGGAACCGGCGTGGCTCACTGTAGTGGTGAAGGAAGCGATCAGAGACAAGAAGACTTTGTTTAAGGAATGGAAAAGGTCAAAAAAGGACAAAAACTGGAAAAAGCACAAACACCACCAAAGCAGGTGCCATAAGACGGTAAGAGGGTCCAAAAGAGACTACGAGGTAAAAATAGCCAAGGAGGCAAAAAACTTCAAGCCATTCTTTCGATATATTAAGGGGAAACAACCCATGAAGGAAGCAGTAGGGCCGTTGGATGACCATGGAATAAAGGGAGTGCTAGAGGAGGACAAAGCCATCACCGACAAACTGAGCACATTTCTTGCGTCTGTATTTACCGAAGAATATATACACAATATACCGGAAACGAAGACGGGAAACTGACAGAGTTGACGGTCAGTCTTTAAGAGGTATGCAGGTAGATTGATAGGCTTAAAAACGATAAATCCCCGGGAACGGATGGCATCCATCTGAGGGTTATCAAGGAACTGAAAGGGGCTATAGCTGAACTGCTTCAACTAATAGCCAATCTGTTGATCAAATCGGGAAGGATTCCAGAAGATTGGAAGGTGGCGAATGTTATGCTGATCTTCAAAAAAGGTTTGAGGGGAAACTACAAACCGGTAAGTCTGACCTCGGTACCGGGAAAGATGGTACAGGCGCTGATAAAAGACCGCTTCACTGATCACCTTGACGGACACGATCTGATGAGGACCAGCCAGCACAGCTTCAGCAAAGGAAGATCTTGCTTGACGAACTTGCTGCACTTCTTCGAGGGAGTAAAAAGGCAGATAGACACGGGTGACCCGGTCGACATTGTATATCTGGATTTTCAGAAAGCGTTCGACAATGTTCCGCATGAACGACTACTTTGAAAAATTGTGAGCCATGAGATCAAGGGTAAAATACTCACATGGATTAGAAACTGGCTGGCGGAAAGGAAACAGAGAGTGGGGGTAAATGGACAATACTCAGACTGGAAAAGCATCACGAGTGGAGTGCCGCAGGGTTCGGTGCTTGGACCCATGCACTTCAACATATTTATAAACGACCTGGAAATTGGTACGACGAGCGAGGTGATTAAATTTGCAGACAATAGAAAGTTATTCAGAGTAGTGAAGACGCAGGAGGATTGCAAATACCTGTAACATGACATAAACATGCTTGAGAAATGGGCTGCGACATGGCAAATGAAGTTTAACATGGATAAGTGTAAGGTGATGCATATCGGTAACACAAATCTTATACATGAATACAGGATGGCCGGTGCAGTACTTGGAGAGACCCTCCAGGAAAGAGACTTGGGAGTACTGGTCGACAAGTTGATGAAGCTGTCCGAGCAATGCGTGGCAGCAGCAAAAAGGGCGAACAGAATGCTAGGAATGATTAAGGAGATCACGAACAGATTGGAGAAGGTTATCATGCCGCTGTACCGGGCCATGGTATGCCCTCATCTGGAATACTGCATCCAGCAATGGTTGCCGTACATGAAGAAGGACACAGTACTACTCGAAAAGGTCCAGAGAAGAGCGACTAAAATGGTTAAGGGGCTGGAGGAGTTGCCATACAGTGAGAGATTAGAGAAACTGGGCCTCTTCTCCCTTGAAAAGAAGAGACTGAGAAGGGACATGATCGAAACATTCAAGATAATGAAGGGAATATACTTAGTAGATAAAGACAGGTTGTTCACCCTCTCCAAGGTAGAGAGAAAGAGAGGACACTCTCTAAAGTTAAAAGGGGATAGATTCCGTACAAACGTAAGGAAGTTCTTCTTCACCTAGAGAGTGGTAGAAAACTGGAATGCTCTTTCGGAGTCTGTTATAGGGGGAAAACACCCTCCAGGGATTCAAGACAAAGTTAGACAAGTTCCTGCTGAACCAGAACATACGCAGGTAAAGCTAGTCTCAGTTATGGCACTGATCTTTAACCTAAGGGCCGCCATGTGAGTGGACTGCTGGGCACGATGGACCACTGGTCTGACCCATCAGCGGCAATTCTTATGTTCTTATAATGGGTATACTATATCTTCCATCCTTAAATCTATAAACTGTACTCACACTCTATTATACTACAAGTGAAAAAAATAGCCTCAGAGTAGAGTTGCTGTATAATTGCATAGGGTCACAACCGTTCACTCACATTTTCAATCATAGACTAAACCACCTCCCCCCTCTTTTAATATTATTTAATTATTTAATTTCTTTGTATCTTTTTTTCAATTTATCCTTATCTCTTTTATTATTTTAATACTTCTACCATTAAAAATTCTCCATCAATATTCTTTATAAACCTGCTTTATAAAACTTATTCATCCATTGCCAGGGGGGCCGATTTCATTCTTTCTTATGATAAGTTCATAAAAGTATATATCCAGTCCGTTGAATAGTAAATTCATAAATCGTCATGATACTTCTTAATCCATCTCAATAGAAGAACTGGAGATATAGTTGTTCTAATAAACTCATGACAAGATCATATCATATCGATTTTCATAAGATGTGGAGGGGCATAATAAAAAAAAAACGTCTAAGTCCCCTTTTGGCCTAAGGCCTTAAACGTTGAAAGTAGAAGCAGGGAAAAAGTCCATTATAAAAAAAAAAACGTCCAAAAGGGTTTTTTTTGATAATGGCCTGCCTCTACGTTCAGCTGTTTAAACGCCCAGACCACCACTACGTCTAAACTTACACCATATAATCAACTTTAAAAAAGCCTAACTCCCAAACGCCCAAAACAAGAGCTTTTAGGCGAAGGAGGAGCCAATTCTTCGCCTAAAAGCTGGATTCTGTAACCGGTATCTGTCAAAAACAACACCGGTTACAGAATCCACCCCACCCCCCCTACAACGATTGGGGAAAGAGGGAGCCCAAGTCCTCTTGCCCCGCAGCACCCTGAACCTTCCCGACTCGATCAGGGCAAGAGGGAGCAATCTCACTTCCCACAAAGTACCTGCTCATTAATGCACCTAAATGGACCTGCTTTCTGCACTGCGCAGGTATTATGCACGGACTCATGATGAAGCACATGAGTTAAGCATCCATCTTACTCAGTGATATCACTTCCACACATCAATCTTCTTTTTAAATAATTGTTTCCAACACTCCATTTATTTATTTATTGGACTTTATTAACCGCCTTTTCATGAAGAGATTCACCCAAAGCAGTTGGTTGTAACCATGTAACATTTGCACTTTGTGAGAATTTTCAAAAGCTTGGATGATGATTTAATTTATTTATTTATTTCGATTTCTATCCCGTTCTCCCAGAAGCTCAGAACGGGTTACAAGTTGACATTCACAATCGTTTGAAAACAGACTAGTCATGACAACAAATAGGTTACAGTAGACAACAACAGAGCTAATTCTAGAGACCAGACTGATCATAGCGAAGAGTACTAGGAGAAGCATATTGAGGAGGCAGTTTTTAATGGCCTGATTAGCGGAAGAGGAAGGTCTTTACTATTCTGCTGAAGGTCATTAGTGAGTCTAGCGACCTGATCTGATCTGGCACTTAGCATATTACATGACACACTAGTGTGATTATTTGGGATACTATTCTTGGAGAAAACAGTTTCAGAATATTTCTAGCTGCTTGGCAGGATCAGATATCTTTTTATAATCTTTTAGCATATGTGGTGAGTGGGAACACTGACTAAAAACCTTTGTTCCAAATGATAGGATCACTAACTTTCTATGTTCCTGTGACCTGTGCTGTGAGATGACTCTTTTGAGCTGCATAGTAGATCAGGATCCCTGGATAACAGGATAAAATCCCTGTAAAATATGTCTTATACTTACCCAAACATAGCTGCTGTCTGTCTTGTGTTCTGTTGTGGGGGAGTTGAGGTACTGGTAGACAGTAAAATATCAGTTCCTCCTTTCTCCCAGTCGAATGCCTCATTCTCTGTAATCCCTCGCTCCTTCATGCTATTCTCAAATACAGACATGATCATCTACAACGAAGAATAGATAAAGCCTTGTCAATATAAAAAAAGAAACACTTATCCACAGTAAATTTCAGCAAAAATGAATATAAAGCAAATAGTTATAATTGGATGGAATTACATCTAAGATAGAAGAGTGAAAATATATTTCTTGCTTCGCTGATGATGCAATAAGCTCAGAAAACAGCTTGTGGGGCAACACTGTTCAAACATAGCAAGTGTTTTCCAAAGACAGCAAGATTGATGAGGTATCAAAGTGGATGATGTCATTGTCTATCATAGGGGCCAAAAAGCTTCAGAATTTAGTGTAGAGTTCTAAGCATATACAATCCTCCTCAGCTCCTCTGTTAGTTCCAGAGCTCAAGAAGTAATGCAATTCTTGGGGAGGTGGCAAGGACGAAGACTGTAAATAGGCAGGGTTTTAATCCAAATTTGCCTGCAATAGTAGACAGTGATGGTTATTTCATTATTTGCAGATCAGGGTGCAGTGATCCTGCTCTCCCGGACAACTTACGGCAGGTAATGCAGTGCTTCATGCTGCCTCACCTAGATTATTGTAACGCCCTTTTCTGTGGTTTGCCTAAAAAAGTGTTGCTCATATTACAGGTCGCACAAAACGCATCTGCTAGGTGGCCTATCTCGTACTGAGCATATTACCTTGTTGCTGGTAAAGTTACACTGGCTGCCAGTGTTATGGTGAGTTAAGTTCCAAATCTTAGTGCTGGTGTTTAAAGCCATTCGGGACAAGTTGCCGGAGGTTATGAGCCCTTTGATTCGTCCATATGTACCATTTTGTCCGCTGAGATCACAATATCAACATCTCTTGGAAGTCCCACCTCTGCATGTTATCACCAAAGTTACAATCCGTCCAGGGTTTTCAGTGTCATGGGCCCTAGGCTGTGGAATGCACTTCATGATGCAATATGTCAGAGTAAGCCTTACTAGAAACCAGTAGTTTATATAGATTTATATCCAACCCACTCTAATAAGTCATATATAAATGTAGTAACTGGGTTGATGTAGCAAACTAAAGCAACAAGTTTGGTCGAAATACCTCAGCCCCACCACTCCACCGCAATAATAATCTTTTCTAAAGCGAGAGATTTACGTGGTGCTTCATCATTGGTAAATCGTTTTTAGCGCTGTGATTGTATTTAAATTAGTTTTTTATATATAAACTTATAAAAAACTAATTTAAATACAATCACAGCGCTAAAAACAATTTACCAATGATGAAGCACCACGTAAATCTCTCGCTTTAGAAAAGATTATTATTGCGGTGGAGTGGTGGGGCTGAGGTATTTCGACCAAACTTGTTGCTTTAGTTTGCTACATCAACCCAGTTACTACATTTATATATGATATGTCAGAGTAAAGCATTTTTCTTTCAGGAAGCTTTTGCTGATTTATGAAGGGAACTTTGTGCAGTAAAATGCACTGATGGTGTTCAGAATAATTTTATTTGTGATTTTAATGCTTGTTTGTTTTGATTGTTTGTAGTATTTTATTTGTATATTTTTTTTGCAATCTGCAGTGATGTTTGCAATTTGCGGAATATAAATGTTTTAAATAAATAAAATAAAAATAAATCTTGGAACATCTTTTTTCCCCACTGCCTCCAACATCTTAGGATCTTTTCCAAGTAGAGTTTTAATGCCACTTCTATTACTGTTAGTTAGTGTGGTAGTAAGATGTGTCCTGAAGATGAAAGCACTTTGTAAATTTGGTCAAGGCACTTTAAAGAGAGCAATACAGAACCGAGTTTTGCCAACTTTAAATTGGAGACGCAAGGTTTATGTTCTCTTGGTACATGAATGGAGTGGACGTGAAGTCCCACTTGTTCTCTGAAGCACCTGGTGACTGACAGCAAAAGTTCATCAGCAATGTTTTGCAGGAACTTGGGATCAATTTTCAGTACAGTAAGAAGTTTAGAAGGCAGTGGCCGGTCCAAGTTGCAAGCCCCTGACAGCTAATTTCCAGTAAACAATAGTTCTCTGAAGTCTACCTAATTTATTACAGACTTTTTCTCTAGGAACTGATCTAATCCGCTCTTGAATCCCATTATGTTGATTGTATTGATCACATCTTCTGGCAACAGATTCTGTAGCTTAATTACATACGCTGAAAAAATATCTTTCTATGATTTGTTTTTGTTTTTTATTCTTTATTTATATTTTAAACTTTAGACATACTTATCAGTCAAATAAAAAAAAAATACAATGTGAACAAAATACTTCAAGCAAGCATTAACTTCTTGCAAAGAAATTAAACAATGAGATAATAATCACAAAGTATAATCAGTCCTCAATAATTGGAGGAGGAGCTGCAGTTAGGCTGATAAATTAACAGGAAATTCTTGAGAAAGAAAAATAAGATGGAGCTAACAGGTGTCCGAATCTATCCTCACTGAGCTATATACTTGAATGCAGCAGGTTCACACAGTAGTTACAGACTGCCCTTGGGCGGAAATAAATCTAGACAGCTGCTGTGGTTCATAGGTAACATATCAACTATCTTTAGAGACCATAACACATTTATAGGGGTACCTCAAGACAAATGTAGCACCTAATTGCAATGCCTGGGGTCTCAAGATGAGAAATTGTTTCCTTCTCTTCTGTGTGGAACGAGATACATCAGGGTATATTCTTACAACATTCCCTGTCTGAATCTATAGCAAACTGTACCAGCAACGTAGCCGTGACCTGTACTTGTTTCCAACCTCTCTAAGAAATTAGTTAAATCCAAACTATCACCAGATAAATTCTGCTGGTTAGGATTTTGGGATTTAACTCTCCTGGGAAGGTAACACATTTTTGAGAGAGGTGGATATGAAGTTTCTGGTACCTTCAAAACTTCAGTTAAGCATTTTTTAAACATATCATGTGCTGATACAGGAAAAACTTTTGGGAAATTTATAATCCACAGATTATATTTCTTAGTGGCATTCTCCAGCATTTCTAACTTGAAATGGAGATTCACACTATTCTTAACCCAAGTTAAGGCTTGAATTTCAACAACTTTTAATCTGGAGTCATGCTCATCCACCTTAGTTTCAAGAGATGATACTTTATGTCCAAGTTTTCTGACAAAACTGTTGTGTATTGTAATGAAAGTTGTTGAATTTGAGTTCTCAAGGAGAGTTGCAAACTTGATATTGCCTCACTTAGCATCTCCATGTTGAATACTTTTCGCCTTTGCATAGTTGAAACTACATTTCCCAAGCCAATGGTATCAGGGTTCAAGAAGGGATTGGATGAATTCCTGAAGAAAAAAGGGATAGAAGGGTATAGATAGAGATCATTATACAGGTCCTGGACCTGATGGGCCGCCGCATGAGCAGACTGCTGGGCAGGATGGACCCCTGGTCTGACCCAGCAGAGGCACTGCTTATGTTCTCTCTGTATGAAATAAAGTACCTGTGGACTCAGCAGGTTCTCTTTAATCATCGAGAAAACCGCGGTAGCCTGCTGCGTTCTGCTCTCCGATTGCAGTGATGTTAGCAAAGAAGCCTCCTCTGCCCTCCATCCAGAGCCGCTATCTACTCTCTGCTGGGTTGGTAGTGGAGCGTCCCAGGCTGGTTCTGCCTTCCTCTGCTCTACCCTTGCCTCGGGGCAAATCAGAGGACTCCGGAGACAAGGTGGCACCCTCGAGGGAGAGACCAGAGCCTCAGCCTGCATGTCTCTCCAAACAAAGGATCCCTCCGGTTACAACATTCGGGCTCCTCGCTCCACATAGGCGTCCATTGGCCCAGTCGCGGCAGCAGAGATTCCTCTGGGAACACCCAGGTCTTAGACTTTCTTTTGACCATGAAACACGGTCAAACAAATGGTTTCCCGACTGGAACTCCGATGGCGTACCCGTGGCAGCATTCAAGCCGCCATCTTTGGTAAGCTCCTCTATGATTTGTTTTCAATATGCTGGTCCTTTGTTTCATGGAGTGTCCTCTTGTCTTTGTGTTGACAGTTCCCCCTATTTCCTTTCAGTCATCTCCATCCAAGCTGAAAGGCTGTTTCGTCTCTCTTCATAAGGGAGGAATTTCATTCTCTTTATCATGTTTGTTTCCCTTCTCTGAAGCTTTTCTAGCTGCATTATATCCTTTTGAAACAAGGTATCCAGAAAGGCACAGAATATACAAAATGCAAATGTACCAGGGACAAACAGAGACATTATGATATCCTCAGTTTTGTTTATCCTTATGTGGATAAACCCTAACATTTTATTTTTTTAAGCAGTTGTGTCATACTGGTCTGAAAATGCCAGTGTACTGTATTATCCACAATGACTTCAAGAACTTTTTCTTGGGTGCTTTCTCCTAACTCAGAACCCAACATTTTATTTATTTATTTCTATCCTGTCCTCCCGGGAGCTCAGAATGGGTTACAAGCAAACATTCACAGTAGCTCACATTGAATAAAACGTTTGACAATACAGTAACTTAACGACAAGCCTGGAGATAGGGATGTTCACTTGGGATTATTTTCTATACATATATATATATATATCTCACACTTTACAGCTGCCCACATTAAATTTCATCATATGTTTCTCAGGTTGGTAACCCCCTGATTCTCTAATATTAGATGGGGAATAATTTATTTTTATTAAAGAATTTTAAGGTACATTTCAATTTTAAAAAGGTGAGGGAAATTAAAACAATTATATAAGAAATTAGTCCACATCTCAGAAATAAAAACAGTTAATATAGGAAAAAGAATAGAAAATCAAAGACAGGGATTAAACTAGAACCTAACACTTCATAACATCAAAACAAAAGAAATCCCCCCATACTAACTGTTCAAGAAAAATTACTCCTAATGAACTAATAACTGTAAGGGATCCCAAAAAGCAATACTCCTTATCTTGATAGGTAATACATTTAAAGGGATTAAAAAAAAAAAAAAAGTGGCCCCTTGTGCCAACACCCTAGACATAAGAATAGCCTTACGGCAGGGGTGTCCAATGTCGGTCCTCGAGGGCCGCAGTCCAGTCGGGTTTTCAGGATTTCCCCAATGAATATGCATTGAAAGCAGTGCATGCACATAGATCTCATGCATATTCATTGGGGAAATCCTGAAAACCCTGACTGGATTGCGGCCCTCGAGGACCGACATTGGACACCCCTGCCTTACGGGATCAGTCCAATGGTCCATTTAGCCCAGAATTCCATCCTTATAGTGGCCAATCCATGTCACAAGTACCCGGCAAAACTCTAAACAGTAGCAACGTTCCATGCTACCAATCCCAGGGCAAGCAGTGGCTTCCTCTCTTAAAGTGGAAAGGAGTCAGACGAGATTTCATATGGCTCTCCTCCGAGAAGTAATGTAGACCTTCATCTAATTCCAAGAGCAGTCCAAGTCTGACTCCTCACAGTAGTCCAGCTGGGCAGAGAGAGAGAGGACATCCATCCCAGCAGTACTATTTCCATGTCCTGAAGGTCACCATGGTACAGCCTTACCCTCCGACTCTGGGGAAGCTTCCACCCCTGATGTAGAAAGCAGTAGTGCAAAGCCTTTCAAGATGCAGGTGCTGAAGACTACTCCACAGCCTGACTGGGAGCTGGTCTGGAGATAGCCTGAAAAAGAGGCAATGTTGAACTGGAAGCAGGAACATGGCTTCCCAAAGACTGGTGCACCAGCACCTCTGCACTTCTTGGGTTCTGATGATGCCCTTTTGAGAATACTAAATACTGTTCATCCGGACGGTTTGAATTCAGAAGTAGATTACAGTGTGTTTCTATGATGCTCAGCAGAGAATTCATACATTGTTTGATCCAGATTAATTATGCTTTAATAGATATGTGTTTATATATGGCCTTTTCCGCAAGTAACAAAGTTAAATATGGCAGAGTTAACAAAACATCATTTACATATTGTATAAGTCATGTGCATGCTGTGCTATTGTCAATGGTAAATATGTAATTCCAAATATTCTCTGGAAAAAAGGAGGCTCAGGGGAGATATGATAGAGACCTTCAAGATCATGAGGGGCATAGAGAGGGTGGATAGGGACAGATTCTTCAGACTGAAGGGGACAACAAGTACGAGGGGGCATTCGGAGAAACTGAAGGGAGATAGGTTCAAAACAAATGCAAGGAAATTTTTTTTCACCCAAAGGGTCGTGGACACATGGAATGCGCTACCGGAGGAAGTGATCAGGCAGAGTACGGTACAGGGATTCAAACAGGGATTGGACGGATTCCTGAGGGATAAAGGGATCGTGGGATACTGAGAGAAATGCTGGGATGTAACACAGGTATAGAAAGCTAACCAGGTAATAAGTATAGTAACCCAACAGGTCGTGCATGTGCAAGACCGGAGGGTTAGGACTACGATGGGAAGATAGGACTTAAATGAGAAAACAAGGTGGCAAGGGAGCCCCTTCTGGTGATGCAGACAGGTCGTGACCTGTTTGGGCCGCCGCAGGAGCGGACTGCCGGGCAGGATGGACCTATGGTCTGACCCGGCGGAGGCACTGCTTATGTTCTTATATTTATTAGCTCTATGCATGCATTTTTTTATTTAAAACACAACATATCACTTTTTAATCTCAATAACAATTTAATATTCATTTTCTACAGTCATATTTTATATGTTTCTTATTGAACTCTTATATTTCATGGATATAGCTAAGCAGTAACATTCAGGTCATTTAAAAATATGGACACATTTTTGCTTAGCAGTTTTATGGCTTCATTTAACGTGAGGGGTCCTTGCCTTTTATGTATTGTATTCTCTTAACGGTTTTAAAGTAATAAAACTTTTGGTTAAGAAATATCTTTTTATAGGATCTTTCCTCTGGATCAGCGATCTCAAACACGTGGCCTGCAGGCCACATGTGGCTCTCCAGGTGCTATTTTGCGGCCCGCGGTCTGGACACGATGATCAACTGTAAAGCGGCGGCGGCTCCTTGCACATTTCTCTTCCCCCTTCCCTTGTGGAGCAGCAGCGTGTCTGGCCGGCTCAAGTCGATCGATCCGTACAAAGCTGCGGGTGGCGGCTCCTTGCGCTATCCACTCCTGCATCGGAAGCCTCTTTGACGTCACAACATCAGAGAGGCTTCTGACGCAGGCGTGGATCTTGCGAGGAGCCGCCACCCGCGGCTTTGAACGGAATGATCGATTGGGAGCCGGCCAGACACGCTGCTGCTACACAAGGAAGGGAACCGAAGGGGAGGGGAAAGAGAAATGCTCTGCTGCATATGGAAAGGAGGATCCTAGGGAAATGCTTCTGCTGCTGCACAGGGAAAGGGAGAGGGAGGGAAGGGGGAAGAGAAATGCCTCTCCTGCACAGGAAAAGGGGGGGGAGGGAAATGCTGCTTCTGCTGCTGCTGCATAGGGAAAGGGGAAGAGAAATGCCTCTCCTGCACAGGAAAGGGGGAAGGGAAATGCTGCTTTTGTTGCTGCTGCACCCAATTGGGGAAAGAGAGGGAAGGAAGGAGAAGGAAGACAAGGGAGAGGAGAGGAACAAGAGATGCCAAGTTCATGGGAGGGAGGGAAGGAAAGGAGATATCAGACCATAGAGGGGGAGGGAGAGATGCCAGGGCAAGGGGGGAGGGAAGGAGACAGATGCAAGACCAGGGAAAAGGAAAGAAGGAGGGAGGGAGAAAAGGAAGGAAAGAGATGTCAGACCATGGAAATAGGGATGGAAGAAGAGAGAGATAGAAGGAAAGGTAAGACATGGAAACGTAGATTTTGAAAAGAAAGCAGAAAAATTGAATATTAAGTTAATGCCAAAGATGGACGCAAGGCAGAAAGTGAAGACGGAGAGAAAAACAGTCAAAGGACAAGAAGGCTCTGGAAACATAGTTAAAAGCACAGAAAAATAAAGTCACCAGCTAACAAAGGTAGGGAAAATGATTTTATTTTCAACATAGTGATTGAAATGTGTCAGTTTTGAGAAAGAAAAGATATTAAACTTTATATATGAGGGCTGCAGAAAAAATAGAGTACTTGGAGGGCCGCAGAAAAAATAGTTAATGTCTTATTAAAGAAATGACAATTTTGCATGAGGTAAAACTCTTTATAGTTTATATATCTTTCCTTTTAACTGTTAAAGGAAAGTTTTATAAACTATAAAGAGTTTGACCTAATGCAAAATTGTCATTTCTTTAATAAGACATTAACTATTTTTTCTGCGGCCCTCCAAGTACCTACAAATCCAAAATGTGGCCCCGCAAAGGGTTTGAGTTTGAGACCACTGCTCTGGATGTTATTTAGATTAGCAGTCATTTAAAATGCATGTTGATGTAGGACCTCCTTTTTCGGA